>NC_133896.1:5052979-5374229 GCF_964199755.1 Larus michahellis | reverse complement strand
AACTAGGTATTTATTACATCGGGCTACCTGTACTTCTGCCATACTAATAATTTTTACCTGCCATTGCAGAATTTGTTTGAGTCCTTCACAGATTTGCAACCTACGTATGCATTTGGGCACTCAGATTTGGAAGTGAGAAAATTCTGTGATTATTTAAGATCTTATTTTGCAACAGAACTAAAGAGCCCCGAAAAGGGTAAGGCATAATTGTCCCATAGACCTCACACATTTCTTTCACCATCTATTACCTCGGGCCTCACCTTTCTTCCCAAAAGTTCAACATTTAAACCCAAAAAGCTTTGCTTTCTGCTTGACGCACCCCTGGCAGCAGAAACGTGGTTTAGGGCAGAGGTGCTAGAATTTAAGAGTCGCATTTTTTGTCCTCAGCAGACAGCAAGTAGGAGACAGACAGGATGGCACGGTGGGGTATTTTAGATCATATTAATAAGCATATTTCTATTTATATTGCTGCTATAAATAGGTAACATGCCCTTCAGCCCAGCTCTCATTAGTGACCCGACTCGTTATTGGTTTTGTGGCAAAGGCAGAGGAGATGAGAGGGCAGACGGTGGCGATACCCACCAGCACCGGGAAGATGCCTGACGTGTAAGTGGTAGCATGGAAGAAATGGGAATATGAAGGCAGTGGTCTCCCATGGAATGATTTGCTCATCTCGGAGGATAAACCCGGACACCGCTGGGCTAGGCGCGGCACAAAACCCACGTGCAGAGAGAACACCTCTGCCAGAGGAGGTCTGCAATTAGTGACAATTACCTGCACCTGCCCACGACCTGTTTTACTCCCTCTAAAGTAAACCCTGGCTATTTTGGGTAAACCCTGGCTATTTTGGGTACCCATCTGTTATATACTCGCTCACGTGATGGAGCTTCTGCAAAAATGCATTACCAGAAGGATGCTTTGGCCCAACACAACTTAAAGTCGTCGTCACTCTTGCTCTGCAGGACAAAGATGCAACTGTGCCAGCATAAAAAGGCTGTAAGTGTTTGTATCACCTTCAAATAACTTTTTAGTTCAAGAACTCATTTGGCCATTAATTGCCTTTCTGCTCCTCTTCCCATTGCACATCACTTGTCATTGCAAGGGCACGTTCAAAAGCAAATGATAAGCTGCTCAGGGCAAGAGCCATATCTGGATTTTTCAAAGTGCTTTGGTTACTTCTGGGCACTATAAAAAAAATTAAATATGGAGCACGTATTTAGAGACTCCTCCATCCATTTGATTGTCTTCATTGGATAAGAAAGGGAAATTAAGCATTTTCTCAGAAATAAAAAAAAATAATTTATAAAATTGATAAAGACTAGGGGAGGGAGAAGTTTATTTTCAATATATTAATGAACACGTATAAAAATGTCAACCAGATCCTGTGCGATAGAATAAATTGGAAAGAGTTTGTCTACACTGTTAGGCAAAGCCCTGATCTGCGGTGTCTATCCACAGAGGCACAGATGAACATAAGTCACTGCAATTTAATGAAACAAAAAGGAAAAAAGAAAAAAGCACTGCCATTGATTGGCAACTCCCACTAACACTACTGCAAACAGAGTTACTACATCTTCAAAGTAAAAAAAGGTGTATGTTCATGCTTTCTTTTAATATATGTGTGCAAACCATACATATATACCAAGAAGTGTTTACCAAATATTCCAGCTGTTGGGCATGGCTATATCAGCTTAGTTTTTCGAGGATACCAGCAGCAATTAGGAATGCTTTTGCCATCCAGAGCAATGCGTTTATTCACACAGTTGCTAACTCAGAACGACAACATGCAGTTCCAGCTTACGACTTTGTCTGAACAGCTTCCAAAGTCTTCACAAATATGTGCTGACAATGCACAGCCCGGGACTCCAGTACTCGGAATTGGTAGCGATGTGTCTCGGTACATACATGAAAACCCACATTTGCTGGGAGGAATTCTGAGATACAATACGAATCCCATAACAAATATAATCTTCTTGATCTAGCAGAGAAGGAAATCACTGATGATAAGGCTTTAATAAAGCTTGACAAGCCTCAAAATTAAATTTGCTGGGAAGGGTTCACCCCTGAAACAGATACTTTCAAGCAGCCTTCACAAAAGAAGCCAAGGAAAGATTTAAAGAGAGGAAAATGTTTACTTTAAGAGTTTTTTTTCTTACAGCTACAAATCCAATTAGTGACCCTCTCTGTCTTTCAGCCTCTCCGCTTTTAGTCTGGGTGGGAGCCCATGTGTGTCCCTGGCTCTCCCCGTAACCCTGCCCTGCCAAAGGTGCCCATAGGCAGCGAGAAAACTAATCAGGGCGGCGTGATCACCTTTACATCTAAGGAGAGGCACTCACCAGCCATTTGAAACCAGCTGGGACAGCCCGACGCTAAGGAGGGTTCAAAATGCTGCTGTCAGCACCGCTGGAAAAAATAAAAAGTGCTACGAGAGCACGGGGTGACGGTGCTGAGTAATAATTCTGCGAGCAGCTTCCCGCTCCAGCAAGGAGCCAAATTCAGGACGTCGTAGGAAAATTTAAACCACATCCAATTTAAAAGCTCTACTCTTTTTTTTTTTTTTTTTCTTTTTTCCTCCAGCGACCTTATAATTTTTCAGGGACAGCTGCTAAAATCTATTGCTTCTTTCCGTAGGACCTCATGGATCACGGTAACATCTTCAAATAAATCTCACTTCCAAGGGAGCTCAGAGGCTGAACACAGAGCAAAGGAATCTGTTAAATGCTCTCACCGTACAAGAGCTTTTTTTGGGAATGACTGGAAAGACCTCGTGGCCTTTTGCAAAGCCACGGCCACGAAACAACACTACGCTTCTGCAGTTGCTGTAAGCCTTTGTAGGACAATTAAGCTAAGCAAAAAGCAGTGTAAAAAAAAAAAAACCACGAGAAAAAGAATAGAAGAGAGATTCAGAGATATCAGTCCTGCATCTACACTGGGGTGACAATCGCGTGAAGGTGAAACGATTCGTGGCGCGCTCCTCTTGGCACCGCTCGCAATGGATGCAAAATAACAGAGGACGGTTTTGTGGAAACGTTAGGCGAGTTTCAAAATATTTTCTCCATTTAGAAACTTTCCAACCCATTTTTTTAAAATACGAAATTACAGCTCCGACAGCGAGCTCAAAGCCAAGGCTGCGTGATGCTGCACTTGACGCTCAACTCACCCAAAAGTAGGCATCAGCTTCTTCATTTTGATGCAGGGTCTGCCCCAGTGCTCCCAATGACCTTGGCAAAATTCTTAAAACAAAACCAAAAAACACACACAAAAAACCTCCAGGACCTCGGGCTCTAAAGCTATTCTAGAATTAGCTTTGAATAATTGTCCCACAATAGGAGTTTTCTTGATTAATTGCTTAAGATAAGGCCTCCTTTTCCTTGCTGGCCTCCAGTGACTCCCTCTGTTTCCCATCATCGCTTTTGTCTCAGTCTCCTGTTCACTGGAAGCTGCGAAGAGAAAAATCAGAGATACACCAACTCCATTACCTGAGGATTAGCCATGAGATAACCCTATGTATTCCATTACTGACCGTTATTTGAGTAATTATTCAATCGAGTCAAGACCATGCGTAAGATGCACTAATTGTTTTGCAAAGCTCGCCCAAGCTCTGTATCTAAAGGATGCAACTTGTGTCCTTTAACAACACAAAAATGATGTGCTGATTGCAAAGGAAAACGAGAAGCGGTTTCGTATCGCATTCTGCTTTTTTTTTTCCTTATTAAAAAAAACCACAACTAGTTAGGCTTAACTAGAAATTAAGGATCTATTTTGATCAAGTTTGCCCACAAGCTGCATTGCATACATACTTGATTATAGAAACTTTGCCGGAGATTGTTTTTCCACCTGAATTACTTAAAGAATGGTACTCGGCCATTAGTTTTCTAGCAGTTTATGAGATAAGCATCCTGAATATGGGGAAAGCAGGGACAGTGGAGAAACAAACAAAGAGCCAGTAACCAGCAGGCTTAAATTAAACACGAAACTTGTGCATGCACATCAGCACTAGACTCCGAGGGCTTGATATCCTGATTTAAACTGAATTAATGCCTTTTAGCTAAGTAATATTTTTCTTGGACACACGGGAGAAATGAAAAAAACCCTATGAAAACAAATTTAGTGAAGGAATTGGCTTCAGTAGGCAGTTTTACGTAACATTAACTTTCCACTCAGACATTAAAAAAAAAAAATAAAAAAAATCAAAAATCCTTCATTCTAGAGTTGTCAGATTCCCATGGAATCTTCCTGTTTCCTGGACCTGAGACTGGTACAGCACCAGGTGACTCCCTGCCCAGAGGGAACTGAAATTCCCACGGACACCAGCCGATGCTCTACAACGACCCCTGAAGAAGCCACAAACTAAAGACAACTTCTTCATCTTGAGATATGAAACTCCCCTTAGCTATCAAACACAGCGAAAGCATTTACAGTGATGCAGAATTAATCTGTAACGCTTTATTTGATCGTCACCTTCTCCTTGCTACACTTTCAAAACCTGTGCTCTTAAAAGCGCCACCATCAAAAAAAGCCCATCAACCTTCCAGCTCCAGATGATCTCATGTAATACCTCATATAAGCTAATTTCTAGACGTATTTTCCTCATAATTTTAAATGCCATTCTGGTAGGTGGATATAACCAGCCCTTGCGAGCATCCGGAGGGGTGTTTTGGCTTTTTTTAACCTAAGTTGCTTGACTGTCTTCCAGCTCTTGGCTAACGCAGACATAGCTTCCACATGGCTTCCATAAACTCAGACCTTGACCACCTCTGTCTCCATGAGTTTTTGGGGGGTGGAGGGGAGATTTATCTACGGGAGTGAGTACGAACTGTTGGTATTTTCGGGATTCAGGCAGAACAAAGCGCTCTCAACTGTGGCGAGGATGCTCCTTCCAAGCTAGGATTAAAGCCAGTGGTAGGGAAGCTTGGGTTCTAATGGATAAATTGTTGCAGAGTACGCTCGGCCAAACACCTCTGCTGATGAACAGGACTGGAAATTCAGTGGGGAAGGGATTATCCTCCTGCCGTGGCATGTAATTTTTAAGAACACCCCCTCTATTAATCCAGTTACGAGCCAAATAGCACGCAGCAGTTTGACCCGAATCCTATCAGCAACAACAATCTGTCGTTAACCTCCTCTCCCCAAAATGAAATCTGCTCTGGGATGCATTACAGAGAAATAAATTGAAACGCGGGAGGTTTTCTGCATGAATTTTTCCCACCTCCCAATTCAAATTGCAAATTCACGGGGCAGGGACCGGAATGATGTTTGTAAAGCACTGCCTTCACCCACGCTGCTGCACGAATAAATCATGAACATGAACAACACCGAAGATTTGCCTTCCCATTTCTCTGTTTCTTCTTTTTGTTCTGATTCTCCGTTTTCTCTCATCCTTGTATTTTCCTCCTTTTGTTTGGTCTTCACTGCCTGCCCCTTCCGAAACCCAGAAAATACTAGTTTTTTCTATATTACAGCTTTTTGGGGTGGGGGGAGCATCTGTTGCTGGCCATTGGCCAATTTGGCCAAAACCATGACACCCTCATTCTCATCTTTCTCTTTTGTTAGTATTTAGCAGAAAGAGAAAAACTAGGAAAGCAAATGTGTTCTTCCCTCTTCGTGCCACTCGGGATACTTTAATGAAGGAGACCCGTGGGCGAAGGCAAGACTGACGCAAAGGGTAAAGGACAAAACATCCAGGAAGCCCATGAAACACAGGACTGTAAGAAGTAGTAAGAAGATACTTACTACTATAAGTAAGAAGATAAGGAGAGGAGATGAAGAGTTACACCAAACAAGTATTTCAGCGTGAAAATGAGGAAGATGGAACAAAAAAGGATGTGGAAACACAGTCAAAGTGACTGTGGAACAAGCCAGAATGCGAAAGGGGAGCAATTGCTGCTGGTTTGGTTTCTCCATCACATGATGCTAAATCCTATAAGCTTTGGTCCTCACACACTCCTTGAGGGAGAGTCTCCTCACTCCTGAGTTCTTCTGTCTCACACCTTTGATACTGTGGCTTCATTTCTTATGCACATCCAGAAAAATAAAAAAATGCCCGAGGATGCTGTTAGATAAGAAGCTGTTCAGATGTGATGTATCTCAGCAGTTATTAAAAAGTAATTACACCTCATATTCTCACGAAGCATTCATTGCTTTCAGAAGGGATTTAGATATCTAACTTTTAGATATACAACTTTTGTGGATCCTGCTTTATTATTCATATGTTATAGCAGAAACCAGGAATAGCTGAAGCATCACAGTTTGATCACTAAGTTATAGATTGTCTTAAAATGGTGAATTCAGCATCACCATGCCAAACCACGAGAATATATCCACCTATGGTGCATTGTGGCCAAGATGAGTTAGCTTACAGTCTCTTTTCTGGTTTTTAATATAATGCTCAAGAGTATGAAGTTGCTTGCAATGACCAGCAACATGCGACACGAGGTACCAACAGTGTCTAGCGTAGACTACCTTAGAGCGTGGTTGCATAATACTCCTCTTGCCAGCATCCCACAGCTACAGCAGATAAACCCTCTCCCCAGCATGTAGCATCTACATCAGACACGGGACTGTCAGTCTTCTGACTTAAAAGAACGGCACATGATGAAAACACAACGTTCCAGGTCTGTACATCACAGTGTCCATACACAATTTCTGTTGCTAGCTTTGCTTTTTGTATTTTAGTAGACCTACGAGCCCTTTCAGGTTGAGATGGGACATTCTTCATCTTCTCTTAAGGGTAGATATGGACGCTTATGTACCGATTCAGCCTCTTGCTGCAGATGGAGAAAGTTCAGGAGAAGACTTATTCAGATCTCTTACTTCACAGTAGGAGAGAAGATTCTTTTTCCAACTAGGGCAGGAGATTTGGCTATTTTTCCTGAATGGCATCTTTGACTCAGCAAAGATCCCTCCTCAATTTACCTTCTAAATTTTGTTTTGTTTCCCCCTCTTTACACCATATTATTCCCTAATAAAGCGGGAGAAGGGAAACCCTTTCCTCTCTCCCTCCCACCAAGAACTGTCACTGCCCTGAGCTGAGAGACGGGCAGCAGAAGAACCTCAGATAATGTCTAGAAATCTCTCTCAAAGATGAAATATCACCGAAACGTACAAAAAGTACCTGCCACCACTTCTTCTGCAGGGAGCTAAAGAGCCTTTAACAAAGAAATTCAGACCCACAAATATCTGAGTTTGTTTCAAGTGCTGGATAAGATGCTGGCAGACATCAGATTCTTGTTTTATTTCTGAGCTTCTTCCCGTTCCTCCACCATTTCTGGGCTAAAGAAACAAACACAAAACCTTGGTGGACTCTGCATACACCCAGGAACTCATTAAATTCAATCAAAATGACCCCTAGAACTGCGGGATGAAGTAACAAGAAAAATAAAGCATTAGGAATTTTAATACAATAACTACTTGCTTCCTTTTGCCAGAAATTCTTTATGGGTCCCTCAGATATATCTGCTACCGTGGGATAAATATCTTGTGCTCTGGCGATTAAAGGTTTCCTACAAAAATCTCAGATTTACTCAGCTATGTGCACAGAAGGCTGTTTAAAACATCTAGGTGTCTTACAGGGAGAAAGAAATCTAACCATAAAATCTGTGAGCAAGAACAAGGACACCTTCTTAATCCCCTAAGAAAGGTGTTGTCAGGACTTGGATCTATGCCTTCTGCAAATTAAAAAAGGAAAAAAAATAGTCAGTTACGGTCAAAAGTATAAGGAATTAGGAGGAGAAAAGACACCTGAGAAACTGTAAATACATTATTTCCATTTTCAATACGCTACACCATCACGAGAGAATATTACCCTTGACACATACCAGACATGCTGAATGACAGAGTGGGAAAAAATATCATTTATCATAAGCAATATGATTAATAAGCTCTATGACTGCTCAAGAATAGCAGGTATTTAGAGACACAAGATACCTGATTCAGAATAAAAGTCTTAATTCATTCTTGCTCAGGAATAATATTTTTGCCAAGCCACTGTTTTGGGAATTTTCTATTGCCAAGACCAGATGTTTCGGGACAACCTGGCTCATGGCACAGCCACATATTTTTACAGGCTTTTCATGCACAAATAGCAAATAATTTGCACAGAAAAACGAAATCAGTGGTCTCATCTTACAGACGAAAAACCAAACAGGGCACTAAAAGAACAAACTATTTATGTATGGTCACTGTCACACAAAATACTGGTGGCAAAGCTGAAAACGAGAAGTACAGGATGAGTTTGGAAATGTAACGCTGAACCTACCAGCTCACCTTTTGATTAAGAGAAGGTGTAATCTGGCTCTTCAGATTTTTTTTTTCATACGGGCAGAAGGAGAAAAAGTCCATGTCTCCCTCCTTGAATTAGGTGAGATGTCTTAAAAAAAGGAATTGTTGGTTTTCGCTCATCTACAGTACGATCCTGATCTCTCCTTAGGGGAGGCAAGCTCCTCCTGCCACTGAAACAACCCAGAAGTGGTTTCTTCTGGCAGAGAGAGTAATTTCTGCCCCTTTACTCCGCCCTGGTGAGACCCCACTTGGAGTACCGTGTCCCCAACGTATTGGAGCCCCCAACATAAGAAGGACATGGACCAGTTGGAACGGGTCCAGAGGAGGGCCACGAAAATGATCAGAGGGCTGGAGCCCCTCTGCTGCGAGGACAGGCTGAGAGAGTTGGGGTTGTTCAGCCTGGAGAAGAGAAGGCTCTGGGGAGACCTTAGAGCCCCTTCCAGTACCTAAAGGGGCTGCAGGAGAGATGGGGAGACTCTTGGTCAGGGAGTGTAGTGACAGGACAAGGGGTAACGGTTTTAAACTGAAAGAGGGGAGATTTACATGAGATACTCGGAAGAAATGCTTTACTGTGAGGGTGGTGAGACACTGGCCCAGGTTGCCCAGAGAAGCTGTGGCTGCCCCATCCCTGGAGGTGTTCAAGACCAGGTTGGATGGGGTTTTGAGCAGCCTGGTCTAGTGGGAGGTGTCCCTGCCCAGGGCAGGGGGTTGGAACTAGAAGATCTTTAAGGTCCCTTCTAACCCAAATCATTCTATGATTCTATGATTCTACGAATTAAATCCTTGCAATATATTATCTACTTTGGTCACTGGGCTATGACTGATTTGGGAATGACCATCACTTTGTGTCTGACGCCCCATTCTGAAAAAGTATAGTTTTAAATTTTAAAATAAATTGCAAAAGTACCGTGAGATTGTAATATCCACTTTTTGTACCACATCCTTCTCCCTGCCTCTGCCCCCTGCCCAGTGCGGATTAGGATGGGGAGAGGGATGATTTATCTCTGGAGAACTATAAAAGATAGAATTGATTTTTGGTAAGAACTCCAAGGAAGTTCTTAATACCGCCTTATCTTTGTGAGTAATACAGAAATGTTCCTCCGCTGAGTGAGCGCCTATCTTCGAAGCTATCCTTGCCAATGTTATCTCTACAGAAAAGCAGCTTTGAAGGATAGAAAATAATATGTGTTCCCCATTGGTTGAAACAGAGCTGTGTCAAAACTTGTAATACAGAGTTTAGGTTCTACACAAGATATTTCCATAACTTAGGGGAATTCAACAAGTTCGCTGCTGTGACGCTAGCATGAGGCTGAGATAAGATTTGCCCATCTCGCATAATGAAATTCAATAACTGCGATGCACTTCAGAGCTCCTGCACAAACCTAACGATGTGACATCGCCCAAATTCACAGAGTCTTGCACGTTAATATTCTTCTCCCAGTGTGAATTTGCGAAGCTTCTTTAAATCTTAAAATAAATTTTAAACAATCCATCACCTTTAAGTATTACTTGAAGAAAGGCAGCAAAGTCTAGGTTTCCAAGGGGAAGCAATCTCCCATTAGACGAGTGAGAACGGATGGAAAAAAGAGATGTAGTTTTGTATGCACAAGCTATTCACCAGGACCTTGCGTGCTTCGGAGTTTTTTGGTTTGCTTTTTTCCCCGACGACACCAGGAGGTCTCGGAGGAGTTACTACCTCCTCCTACAAACTGTCTGATCCTGACTGCAACATTATCAACACAAATATTGGACTGTCCCACCCCTAACCATTTTGGGTAGTCCCCCTACCCAACTTCTGAGCTTTTAGGTCAAATGGTAGATTTTCTGAGAAACAGAAGCCTTTGATTCAAAAGTTCCCGTTTCTATGACAGGCTCATTTAAATGTGCATGAATCTCTGAACGTCATCTTGTTGCCAGTGCAGGGTTATGCTCATATGTAATACTTTCCTCTTTATTTTCAGCCCTGGACAACTAGCAAGGAACATACATACACAAAGCATCTTGCAGCTCCTCTAAAACCAATCCTCTGCTGCAGCCGAGCAGTCTCTCCCGAGAAAAACAAGAACTTTTTGGTCATCTGCTGAAGCCAGTAATTCTGTTCTTCGGACTCCCAGGATTTCTGCTATCTGATGGAATATTTAAGCGGAGACTTCATTCCCCCGGCGGAGCGCCGACGGCTCAGCCACTCCACTCCGGTGTTCAATGAGCTCTTGTGTTCTATTACAGAAGAAATGCGATTTTCTGCCCAGCTGGAAAATGATACTTCTTCCTAGTGCAGAGATTTGTACCCCACTCTAACCCGCCTAAATAGGTCACAGTCACATTTTCACAATACTGCCAATATATCCCTTCAGAAAATGCAAAAGCTTACGGCACCCAGGGCAAAGACTATCTAGCGTCGAACACAGCAGACTCTCTCCTCAGCGAGGAAAAATAAATAAATCAAACTAAGGTACATGTTACATCTCTCTATAGAACCTCTTCCTCCGATCCGGTGGGTTGGAATAGCCCTCCCGTATCTCTCTCTCCCATCGACTTTCCTATTTCAAGCAGATTTGAAGGTCCCTCTCTGCCCATGACCAGCTCAGCGGTGCTTGACAAGACACAGCTCCGCGCCTTCCGCTATCAAATGGGGATTATTGATATTTCTCCCTAAGTGCTTTGAGCTCTCTGAATGTATCGGGAAGCCTTATTTACTCATTTGCCTGCCCCAAATGAAACAAGCTCTGTCGATCCTACAGGGCAGGATGCTATAGCGTTACTGTTCTACACGGTGCAAGTCTGCCAAAACCCATGGAGAGTCCAAAAATATTAAGAGTTTGAAGTCTACTGAGATGTCTCGAAGAAACAAAAAGCGTGATATGTTGTTGAAGTTCAATTTCTTCTTCAGAAGTTTTCTATGCATGCTTTTCTTACGCTGCTTTACCAGTCTAATGCAGTAATTAAGCCCGGGTTAACGCGCCCTTCAAAAGCACACACTGTTCCCGGTTACCTTGGTGTAAATCTGGACTAAGCATAAAAAGCCAAGAGAGTTAAACCTGGCATGCGAGCGGACTGAAACTTTCCGTGTCAAAATACATTCGAGGTAAAATGAATCAAAACGTGGAGAAAGGGGATGCTCAGAATTGATTTTTCCAACAAGGCATTTACAGGCACTCAAAACACGATCTCCATTTCAAACATAAAATAGTCATTGTGCTGATTTGTTACAGTACGACTTGCTACCGTATTTGATTCCACATTATCTGAAACTCCTAGTTATCCGAGGTCTCATCTTCTTAATGGAAGGGAATGTACAAAAGCGGAGCACTCACTTTAACACACAATGTATTATCTATACAAATTGGTACTCATTCAACAGACAAACTTAAAAACCAAATTATGGTTGACTATCAATTTGATACTCTGCGTCAGAAAACACCGCTTCAAGCCTAATAGCTTCTAAAGCCTTTTAACGACATTTCTTGGCATTATAAAATACCAAATCTTGACTACACGCTAGAACTCAGTAGAAAGCTCCCACAAGAAGAAATTTTTTGCCGGTTGGTTGTTGCAGCTGAGACCTTACCAAATATTCAACAAATACTGTCCTGTGGGCTAAGATATCAATATTATAAAAATGTTTCTTGGCATAATACCCCACTGCTGTGTCGAAAGCAGAGAGTTCTGCTGAAGCAACCCACTGGGTATCTCAAAGGAAATGAATTTGGAAGCAAATTTCACAGGCAACTCCACACGTTTTATCTTCGCTTTGCCACAGATACCTCTAAACGAAGTTGCCTGCAAAATAAATTCGGAGCCTTGCCTCAGTTTCCCGAGTTTTAGAGACTGCAGAACCTACTTGAGAACACTGAAGTAAAACTCAAACATGGAAACGTGATCCACCAAACACGCGCATGTGCACCAACTGCTTTTCCATTCCAACAGACTTTGTGCATTTAACAAAGGCAGATGCTAGAGGTGGTACGATGTATTCAGATATTTCTACATGGTAGTAAATAATACCTTCTAAAGCACATGGGCTTTTGCCTTCAGCATAGATATTTTTGAAGTCAGGGCAACGCGCACCAGTAATCTTGGAAAAACAATCCCAGTAACTTTCAGCAGAAATACTATTTTATATTTCTTAGGCACTCAGGAGAACGAACCTTAATTTGCCAACTCCTTTAATTAAAACTTATTAGAAGTTCTAACTTGCAATCAAAATTCTGTAATAAAAACAGTAAACCCCACATCTCATTCTACAGCTCTTCATCAGGATATACGCCAGATCCTGGTCGTCTAGATCAGCCGCGCTATTAACAACACAGCACGCTGCACACTTTACCGAATAAAAATTCAAGTCCATAGTACAGTGACAGATATTTGGATGCTACTGGGCAGTTCATGTTATAAACAGAGGCATTTCTCTTGAAAGTTCAATAAGTTGAAAGGCAAAACAGTGATACGGCATCAGGGATTTATCATCTAATAATAAAAGAGCGTTTGTTCTTCTGGATCTGCTCCGAACAAGTGGAGGCTCATGCTGAAAGAGCAGGTTCAGGAGGAATGCAGCGCTTCAATTGCACTCCTTATTGTATGCTTTATATTAAAGAAAGCAATTTAACTTTTGAAGACAAGAAAATTATCTGGAAACTGAAGTCCTGCCTAAGCTCAAGGCCAAGCTAGAGAAGAACATATAAAATTATTAAAAGGTCTTCAATTATTACTATAGCTGGAACACTCGCAACAGCTATAATTCAGGGTGCCTACACATTTTAATTATAACCCCCATTTTCAGCAGGTTATAGCTTTCCCTATCATGCTAAAATTTATCAGGTCTGGCCTGTCATAACCTTTAAAAAAAAAAAAAAGTTTAGGCCATATTACTTACTCCGGTTCAAACCATGGGAAAGTAGAACAAACCCAAAAGTAAGTGCAGTTCTGCTGCCCCGCGGGTGACAGAGCAGAGGTGGAAACCACTCGAGCAACCCTTCTTCATGGTGCTTTGGAGTTTGGTGAAAACTAGGTATGGTATCATTGAATCCACCCACATAAATTCAATAAAGTATAAAATAACGAAAGCGAGGATTTACATGGTTGTGACAAGCAACCTGAAACAGAGGGATACCAGCCTTCCAGAAGCCGTGTCGTACCAGGCATACAGGCGAATTAATTGGTCTTACTTCCACAAGTACAAACGAGGTTTCCTACTTAAACAAGTCAGGGCTTTTGGGTCTTTACGCTCACTCCTTATCAAGCAAAAGAGAACAAACCTGGACTCTGCAGAAATGATCTAGGACAGCTTCTTCTAGACCTCAATTTTCTACTCATGTACAGTGGTAAAACCCCCTTCCCCGTGCACGCAAGCTTCGATGCAAGGCACAACTCCGGCCACCTACAAAACGGACCAATCTGCTGGTGTGCAGCCAAAATTAACCCTATATATGTTTGTTTTTTTTTTTTTCTTTTAAACATACAACAAATTTAACATAAAACCATCATGAGACAGTGACAGGGATGCCTGCTAACTCTCGAAAGACTGGAAGTGCTTTGAGTCAAGATCTTTGACCACGCAGATGAACCCAAGCAATGATCTGCTGGTTGTGTATGTCCTACCAGAACAGAAAAACCAATCTGTCGCCCGTTCTGCCCACTCTTCTGCAGCAGCACGTCTGGGGAACGCTTGGAAAAATCAGAGCAGGATGAATGACTTGCCCTGGCAAAGGCAGCTCGCTCCCGTTGTTTTCTTTTCCTAGGTCTGCTCAGGAATGAGCAGGGATTTCCTGTGCTCCAACGGCCGGGCTGCAAAGGCACAGTCAGCTCTAAACCGGGAAGGACTGGACAAACCGGGCATACACAGACTGCTTGTACTGGGCTTCGGCAGTAGGTTCATTCACATGATATATTTTGTTGTTCTAAAATGCTCCTCTAGACTCTGGAATATTCATTTATAAGTGACCAAAATTAAAGCAGAAAAGAATCTCATATATTCACAATGATGAGTACCTACAAAACTATACACCGATAGCTAAATTAGATACGAGGTGCCTACACGTAAATATCATGCAAAACTACCAAATTATATTTTTGTAAATCCAGATTGGATGAATCAAGCTCCAGTAAATCCCTGCTCTGAGCGCACAACATCACGCTGCATCCTTTCCTGCTGACAGAGTTCCAATAAATCAAATATTAACGATATCGTGCACTTGAGAAATACGTTGTGTTTGTAACACCCTCGTGCAATGACAGGTTAAGATTCTACGTCCAACCTCACCACTGGTATTTCCTGACTTTTTTTTGAGCTTAACAAGTACAACCTCGTCTGTCTCAATGTTTAAAAGAATGATGTAACGTGGTGGTACCATTGAACTTATGATCGCTTTTATTAAAGAAGCATCTTGGAGACCCCAGCTAACAACAGAACTCCATTGTGGCAGATGCTGGCCAGACTTCACCTGAAAAGCCCTCAGTCAGAACAGTTTACAAATCAAACACGGAAGACATACCTGAGATGAAGGAAAGGAAATATTACTGTAATAATACTGATTTATGGAGGAAGTGACCTACCTAAGGTCGCAAAGCAAGTCTGACCCTGATCTTCTGAATGCCAGTCCACTGCGCTAATTGCAAAACTGCTCTTCATCTTCCTCCCCGAGGCTGACGCTGCACCAGGAGAGCTCAGGGCTCCCGTGGGGCAAGACAAAAAACAGTTTTACAGCTGCAAACAATGATAATTTTAAAGACAGGAAGAAAAAAAATACCTTTATGTGCCTCCTCCCTTTGCCATTTTATCTCACTCATTTTTTTTGGTTTGGAAAATACAACTCCAGCAGTCTGTGAGGGCTCTCAAAGGACTTTCTAAATGAGGTACAGGATCCTCCTTGGTGGACTAAGAACTTTTATTCTCACACGATACTCAAAAACCGCAACTGTACTGTCCCTTCTACATCCTCCAGGTCCAGAAAATGTAGCACATATATCATTGTCCTACCACACAGCAGCGAGTTCTCTATACATAATATTCTATTTATTTGCAGGATATACTGGCGTATTAAGTGCATTTTTTAAGCATTACCTCACCCCAAGCTGTTAAAACACCCATTTCACACGTGAACAAACTGAGATTGAATGATACAAGACGACTCCTTGCTGGATCAGCTGAAGGTTCAACACAAATTCAAAGGGCTTTTGAATTAAGACTCTTCATTCACAATAAGGAAACTTGCAAGATGTGCGGGGAAACCTGTTAAAAAATGCATGTAACAGGTTCCACAACACAGAAAACAGTCGCTGCAAAGGTAAGTGGTCCAAGACCTTCGACTTAACACTGGCTGAAGCTGATGTTGAAGAACGGTAAAATGGGTCACCCCTAGGCTCTAGAACTCTCCTGGATGCTGACACAGCATTTGTGTTTAAAATACACAACACCAAGGTATTTTCGGTCAGTCCAAAGGAATTTAAGTACAGGTTTAATTAGGGGAAGTTCTATATATTTAAGCTCTTAAGGTAAATCATCATTATGATGATTAAACCACAAGGATGGCAGCGCCCTTTCAGTAGAGACAGTCTGAAAACACCCGGAGCTTGGAAGCCGACAGGTGTCCTCCTTAGTTTATTTTTGTCTCCATCTCCTTGAGCGCAAGCAAAAAGCTCCCATTCTGGGGTAGCACAGGATCAATTAAGAGCCTATTTTAATTGAGCGGAAGCCAAGCTTTCCGTCAGAGCTATGTGGGCTGTGCGTTCCCTATTCAGACACATTTCTCCCTCGTGCGACTCCTTGGGGAAGTTTCCTTCCGTGTACGCAGGAGCTGGAGAGACTCAGCCGTCAAACCTTAATTGCTGGGCCAAGTTTTTCTTTCAGTTGATTTTTAGGTACCTGTAAACTTTTAACGTAAAAACACTAAGAACAAATAAGAGGTGAACTCTTCAAACACAGTCCGTGTTAAACAAGGGCATTTACAGGGATACAACTAAGGAAGTAACGCGCATTTATAGGGCTGCAAGAGAACAGCAACTTGAGCTTCTGCAAGGCGTGGGTGGGCAGAGAAGGGAATATAAAGAAAGTTTTTGGGCGGTTTTTGCACGACCTATGTATTTTGCCTTCTGATTTTCCTGCCTGTCAAACTGTAACACGCACAAGTAAAGCTCATCAGGGACTGAAATCACGGCAGGAAGACAATCCTGAAAATACAGGCTTGTTATCCTCTGTTGGAGTGGCTGGACTGGAAGATGCTGGGGGAGAAGAAAAGACCACCGTGGTTAGGAACCCAGAGCAAGAAATTCTAGTCCTTTTAAACTGCAGCCGGTTTGCACGCCCTGCACCTCGCTAAAACAGGAAAGCACCGGGATATCCTTCCTGCTACCTGGACTAAAACCGATTTCACCCAGGGCTACTACAGAACAAAACACGATAAAACCAAAAAAATAGAAATCACACGCATTGTCCAGCCTGTAAAACCCAGGAAAAGCAGTTCTGCTCTGCCCTTCTCTCCCGCCCCTTTCCCTGCAGCCTGGCGCCAGGCTCGGCCCCGGGAACAAAACCTGCGTCCCAACGACTGAGATTTTTCCGAGGCGAAGCCATTGAGGACCCGCAGCCATGAATACCTTCTCCTCTTACTGTAGGGAATGAAGAGCGGTCGGGTGGCATTATTGTTTTTACCCGGTTACGTCCTCGAGCCTGTCATCGGGTACAGAAGAAGCCTTTATGCAGCGGTTGTACCGTCCCATTTCCTGGCTTCTGTCAGGCTTAACAAAACCCAAGTACTAAACACATTTTATGCCTTGGAGTATCAAATGTTCTTTGCTATCAGTCGAAATGGAGCTCTGTTCATTTTCATTATTGCTTCATATGAAAATGTTAGCTCTATTCATATTCCATATTCAAGATGTTTAACCTGGGTTCACTGTATGAAAAGTCAATCATGTGTGCATAAATTCAATATATTTTCCCCATTTATTGCAGTACAATGAATATCTTACAGAGAGCAATGTTTGTGTACTGATTCAAAAATATTATCTCTTTCTTTTGCTCAATTTATTTTGTATTTATTTGAGGTGAGGCAGGTATATTTGGGTTAAATAAGCTTTATCATTGCTCAGGGTTTATTATGTTTAGCACAAGAAAGAAAGGCGGTGTAAGAGAAGGAAATAGAAAATCCATCTTCGAAATCATGCCAGCAAGTGGGAAGAAACACTTTTGCTGATAAACAGGAAATATTTTATTTCTAAAGTTAACATTCTTAAGTAAAAAAACAAACACTTCAGCTAAATTTGTGGGTTTTAAAACAAACTGTGGAAAACATTAAGGGAACTAAATAGAAACCATCTTTCAAGATGGTAAAACTAGGACAACTGCAAACATGAGGTATTAAACAAGCCGTGACAACGAACACACACAACAGCCAATTTTAACACCAATTAAACATATCTGTGATCAAAACCTGAAAAAAAAAATACTTTGAGAAATGCCAATCAAATTATTAGGTAATAACCTAAACCCTTTACATTAATATTTATATTTCAAGAAGTCGCACATGCTCCAACTAGTGTCCAGTGTGTTCAAAGCACCCTAAAATCTACGGAAAAGATAAATGAAGAGATTCCTTGCTCCAGAAAACATGCGGCACAGTCAAAGGCTAGAGAAAGCTGGGGTAGAAGGGCAGGAGAAGACCGATTGATTGATGGAACTCATCTCATGAACCAGTAAATGTTGGTAAAGTTCTGCCTGGGTTCTGCTCTAACTCTGCAAAAACACTGGTTTTGTGCTCTTCGTGGGAGTTTTGATCAAGATAGCGACGGGACATACTGCTGAAATTAAAATCAATAAATAAATAGAAAAGCGGAAAACATCAGTCTTCAGCTTTTTTTCCCTGCCCCTCCTTTCTGCAAGTTTGTGCAGTGATTTAAATGAAAGATCTAAAAGGAGTTTTCCATCACCGCGGTCCTGTGCTGAGAGGGAAAACTGGATTTCAGACACTCTTCAATAGAAGAGCTGTAAGGTTTCCTTCTGAATCGGAAAAGCAATTTTGCTGGTGGTTTTTTTTTTTGGTTTCCCTCCCCTCCCCCCCCCCCCCCCCCCCCCCCAGAAAAAAAAAAAAGTCCACTACACACACAGTTTCCTTCCATCAATCTGTCTATTCTATCAAGTTTTTTTACCTAATGGGTCAAGAGATTTAGCCCAATTTTTGGAGTACAGATTAACACGTGCCACGCAGTGACAGCAACCAACTGCCCCTAACAGGCACAGGTTTCTTAATAAAAAGATGCTTTTTTTGTGCAAGTAAAATTAAGTTTTTTATAGTCAGTGTAATACAATACAAAGGACGTGCTAGGGTGTAATAAGCGCAAGCGAGTGATGTCCGTCGGACTCCTGTCCACCAGTGCACCCACTCTGGGCACACTGCAAGTACTGGGCAGACTGGGACCTTGGGGAAATCAGTTAATGTGTGAAAAGTGCTTTGAAGCTGAAAAGCAAGAAGTACTAAGTATTATATCCCGTTTCAGCATGTCATTTCAACAGCTGCTCAAGCTTATGATAAACACAACGTACCTTAAAAAAAAAAAAAAAAAAGAAAAGCATAGAGGTAAGGAAAATTCCGAAATTCAGCCCCAAGTTTCTACTCGCAAAACAGTCGACGCTATCAGGCACCACGCAGCCGTCGTCATCAATTCACGCTGTACAGAATGGGCATACGAGCAGATCCCAAAAAGGCTAATGCTAACAAACACCCAAACAAGCTTCAAACTTCTCTTTAAAATAGCGGGGTCCAGCCAGCAGCCGCGCGTTTCGCTTAAACGCGGAGCATTAAAAGGAACTTAATATTCTTGCAAAGAGAGGCGATCCGGAGGAAACCCTGCTCTAATTTCTCTCTTCTGTTTAGATTCCTTCACCAACGCCAAAACGTCGACGGCTAAAGCAACACGAACATTAAGCTATCATATTATTTACCTATGGTGGGGGGAAGATAAAGAGTTTTAACGGAGCGAAAGCAAGTAAGAAAAAAACCCTCAACTTCAAAGCAAAAACTAATTACGTGTTCTACTAATTACATTTTAAAAAGATACACAGGGCATTACCAACGAACCCTGCAAAACTGAAAACACAACTGTGTCTCAGGCTGCCTTGGCCTGGAAAAGAGCTCCCGAGAATTACCAAGGGATTCCTGCTTCCCGCAAACACAGCGCCACTAATATTCTCCAGATTTGCTGGCCCTGCTACGAACCATCTCAAGAAAATGTTTACATTAAAGTTGGGTTCAGCTTGGAGGTCAGCTAACTTTAAGGCTTTAAGAAATCAGCAGCCGTCTTGTCTCCCCAGCAGTGGCAGGGGGATGGGGAAAGGTTTTTTTTTTTCTTTAAAAAAAAAAAAAAAAGAAAAGAAAATCATTAACTTGCTGCATGGACAAAATCTCAGTTTTTCACTCCGTTTCATCTGCTGTCAGTGATGTGGAAGTTTTGTGTTTTTTTTTTTTTTTTTTCCTCCCTGTCTTTAGGTGTCCATCAATAAATTGCCAGCACATCTCCAAAGTTTCTGCATACTTCGAAGCTGCTTTTAGACTAAGCCGCGACATCTCACGTTTTAAAGCCGTAATGAAAATACCAGGTACTATCTCACACAATTAGCTGCGATTTTTATCGTGTTTCTGCCTTTCGAACTGCACATGTATATCAAGTAAACAAGATAAGGAATTTATATTGTATGTATTCAGCCTTTATTCTTTAAAAATTGCTTCGATGAACGCCGAGTGGATGTCGGATGATTTTCCATTTCTTTCTGTACCACACAAGAATCAATACAATCTGGTTTTATTTGAGCCAGGCTCCTAAGCCTACGTCTTATTTATATCTCGCAACTGATAAATGATAGCAATAAAAGTGTGGCATTCCACAGGAAGAAAGTGAGATTACACTTCATCTAATTGTTTAAAGTAAGAGAAACAGTATTCCTACTCTGAAACAAATGCCTTAAAGGCTTCCACTGGTGAAATTGTATTGCAAAACTCTAACAACTCTATGCTGAGCAAGAACGGCTCAAATACAACAAGAAAAAGTCAGCGCTTTTTTTTTTTTTCTTTATTTTTTTATAGCTATATACATGTTAACATGTCAGAAAAACAAAACCTTCGTTCAAGGTTCTTCGAAATAATTAAAACACCTCTGTGGTAGTGTCTGCGTAAGAGACTTCATTTGCCCTGTTAAATTAAATCAGACGCGTGTTCGCAAAGAGCACGAAGGCAACTGCTAATATTTGCTTCTAACCCAGAATGCGTTTAGCGGATCGAGGGTTATACGCAGAGTACAACTCACAGTAACCGTCCCACGAGATACAGACTTGCATTGCGGCTAATCGAATTTTTGTTATATTTTTTTTAAAATCCCAGAACCAGTTCCTAACAGCACACAAAGAGAGGGAAGCGAAATACCTGCACCGTGTTCTGGTTCTGTCTCATTAACTTTTAATTTATCTCTGTACTAAGTGCAACTATTTTACCAAGAAAAAAAAAAAGCACGAGAACGCATGCGTGAGCTACACAGGTAAAAATAGAGGTAGAAACAGACAAGTAAAATCCAAATTAGGAATAACTTGTGTACAGGAATAATCTGAATAAATTAAGGTTTTGAGTTGGCACAAGGAATGGATGCAAAAAACTTTCAGAGAGGAATTGTTACTGCCCTTTTTTAACTTGCGGAGTAGCCTTTCTGACTCTCCCCGGCAACTTCTTTTCCTGCTCAATGAATCCCAAAATGATTTCCAAAGCTTTCACTCATTTTGACACAAAGGATACAGGAGACTGTTTAGACTCCTAATAAGCCAGGAGCCGTTAGAGCTGCTCAGGACTCTGAAACACTGGATGGCGGCAGCCAAGAAAACAATTCCTTTGAGAGGAAAACAGCCAGCATGTGCCCTCATGTAGGAATCACATACCAGAGGAAAAGAACTTTTTTGGGGCTGGCTTGTGACGTGACTCTAAGATGTTTGTTGTGCACGGAGGGGCTCCGGGTCTCTGGCAAAGGGACATTTATTTCAGCCACCCAACCTTGTCGTCACCTGCCCAAGAGCTCGGTGGCGGGCAAGCGCTGGGATTGATGTCAACGGGTAATTACGAATAAATGTTAGCGACATATTAACATTGAATCTTCTGAAAGTTATGCAGAAAGATTTTGTTAATTCTACTGGACACGTTCCTTCTCTTTTTTTCCCCCCTCTACTAGTAAAAGTTGGACGCCCCTTAAAAACTCCTTAAAGGTGCATCTAAAATTGTGCTCGTCTAAAGTCCAGGAATCTCTAACATTCCCATAACAAGAGAAAGAGCCCAGCGCAGTAATTAACACATCGGTACCATATTTCTTCCAATCCCGGAAATTTACAGCTGAAAACAATTCCGTGTAACCCAATTTAATTACATTAAAAATTATGCAACTTATTTTATTAAAACGGGATTGATTGCTCTACAAAGAATTTAGATCTGACAATGACCTTCTGTGTTACTGTAAAAGGTGTTCAAAACCCAATGAACATACAATGAAGGCTCTAAACCAGAAGCTAATTAGCTCACACACAAAATATTAAATCTGTTTCACAAATTATGTAAATCATATAAAAAATGAGGTATAATACCAATGGCAAACTTTATAGTGCCAAAATGGAATAAGCTGTATGTATACCTGCCTTCAAATTAACTAAAGCAATTATACTGTAAAATCATTAGCCCAAGACATAGTTTAAAGTCAAGCTTTAATAACTTAATGCTACATGTATTTTCTAACCACAGAAAAAGCATTACATACGTTTACACTTCCCACTAAATTTAGAGGAGGTTATGCTGCATTAAACCAAGCAGGAAAAATAAAATATTCAAAAAAGAAAAAAAAAAAAAGAAAAAAAAAGAGGAATGCCAAAAAATGTTTACTGCAGAAAATATGCACAAAATCAAACCATCATTTCCTCTGGAGCTCTGTTTCCCCTCAAAAACAATACATTATTATGCTTTTTGAAACGCTAGCATGTTTATTCGAACTGCCACCGTCGAAAAAAAATTAAGCAAGCAACTCTCCTGAATGATGAGAAAATAAAACACAGTCTGACATGATGCTGTCTTTTAAGCAGGATCTTTGGCAGGACTTTTAAATGCCAGTTATTTGGTCTCCTGCCTCTGAATGTCCTATGGCCGAAACCTCTTACTACTTCGTATCAGGGTAGGGGGAAGAAACAGCAACCCATGGTAAAAGTGTCAAGGACTAAGCGCCACCTCTGCAATCCTAAGGCATGGGCTGAAATATTGAATTGTTTTGCAGATGTGGAGCGCTTAGAGACCCTTGTGCGGAATCCTAATGGGATTTCCAACCTGCTCTTCATCCTTTTAAGACAACCGCCGTGGAGCTCGATGCATCTCTGTAGGAGTGAAGGGACTGCAAATAAGGCAAAAATAAACAAGCTTTCTTATTCTGCTCAGCTGGTGAATTTGTTACTGATTTTCAGAGCACTAGGGTGTGTAAGACAAAGTTCTCTGTGCCACCATGCGGGAGGACAAAGTTTAGGCAAAGGGTTGCAAATCGTCTACCTGTTACCTTTTAGGAGAGATGGCTCCACTGTAACTTCATGTAGCCTTATGCAGGAGTGACTTCTCAGATGCTTTGGGATTCCCTCAGCGTAAAACCAAGATACTGCGTGAGTGATTTATGTCTGAAAATGAGCACGTAACACAAAACACCTGCCTAACAGTTTTCCTGACCTGATGTGAGATGACTGCAGTTTTTGTGGGGTGAAGCTAAAAGCCAAAGCACAACTGCGATGCGTATGTGTGTGTGTATTTAGAAATAAAGATTATAGTTCAGCTTTAACAAATAATGACTCGGACCTTTTAAAATTTCTTCTAGCTGTTCACAGCCACGGTGTTACTGTCGAAATTTTAACGGACAGGAACACTTTTGGGATTGCTACAATATTTTTTTTTCCCCCATTTAAAAGAGAACAGCATTTTTGTACATCAACATCAAATCTGATGTATTATGAACTACACAAGGTAGAATTTGGTGCTTCGTTCCCCTTCCGAATAGCTGGGGTAAAGTACTGTCACGATACGCAGAACCTAAACACTGCTGTGGGAATGGATGTGGCTTTGGTGTGTTCTACAGCAGCAACTGCAGAGGCTCTTTCCAAAAGCAAGTAAGAAAGGTCAGAACGTTTCCTCTGTTTCTAGAATAGTGATTAATAAAAGAGCGATTTTCCAAACTTATTACGGAACTTTTAATACTAGAAATCCAATGGGAGACCGGTCAGCTGCGAGGTCCACTGGCCAAAGATGTCCAGCAACTATTTTTGTGTATATACATACCCACAACCACTAATCCCGTGTAATCAGTGCACACAGACTCCACATTTACTAGGGGCTGCTTACTGTTTTAATATCACCTTCCTACAAAGAGGAGTATAAAAATGATGGGCATGTGCTGGGAAGAACCCCTTGGGATGAAGGAGGTAATGGAAAGAATTACAGAGAGAAGAAACTGGGAAAATCTGTGCCATATCTGGGCTAACCTGTAGTGAAAATTAATAAAGTCCTGGCAGCCAACTGAGAAAGGAGGACCGCAAGGCAACATTGATGATTGAATCTTCTAATAAAATGCATTTGATTGGAAAAAGTATTTCCTTGCCTCAAAGTATTCTCCCAGAGATCACGCTACGGTAGAAGTTGTCTCCTAAATATCAACTGCCTCTTGATGTTGCATGACCACCTCCCTCAACCTCTGCAAGCAGAATATAAACATCATGGTAATTACGGTGACTGATGACACGTAAATATTTAATACAGTTTAGTTTTTGTCTTTAAGATGCGTTTTAGAAAGGAAAGTAAATTAGTTTCCGGAGCTGACTCCGGAACTTAGTTATGGAGAATAAGTATTGAAAAGAAGATAGTCAAGGCAAGTCGTTTTGCCTGCCTGGCGCTCTAAATTTAAGGGAAAAAATACTTGCTGGTGTAAACTGCATTTTTAAATTGTCAAAATAATTCAAAATTAGATCTTTGTCATCAAAACAGAAGCTACAAAGCCAGTTCCCTGACAATATTTTATCTGTGTCTTTTTGACTCATTGCTTGAATCCGCACACGTGCCAAATGCCACAGGACTCCCCAACCACTTAATCTCCTTCCTTTGAAACTCACCATCAAATGCTCATTCCTGTACAGTTAACGGCGGGGTCTTTGTAACGTGTTTTCTTTTTAAAATGTAAATCCAGTGCCTTGGGAAGGCTTTTTTAAAAAAAAAAAAAGAAAAGAAAAAGAAAAACACCACCAAACAACACAAACCTGTGAAGCCTCATCCCATGCTTTTAAACAGCAATGTTAAATATAACACACTAAAGGAAAAATATGTCACTGATTTGAAAATTCCTTAGATTCATACTTCCCCTTCTACAAACTTCTAATATATTGCTAAATATTATCTGAATTATCTACAAAATTATAGTCTCTCCATCTGTTGTTTAAGCAGCCCTAAACCCTTCTTTATCTTTAGCTTTGAGAAATTTATATTTTTAAGGCAAAAAGGGAGAAAGAGAATGAATTAATAGGTCATGAAGTATCCTAAAAACAAACAGCAAGAAAAACATCGTTTCAACTGTATTACAGCTCCAATTACTACTCACATGCCATTTTCCTGGGTTAGCCTGTATCTTGATCAATGATACCCCAGCTGGTTTTAGTTGAAAAAGTTTCCATTTCTATCTCTATTAATGGTGTCACTGATAAAGAGGGAGAAACCCATCGCGTCTGCGGCAGAACTGAAACTCCATCGAGGGATATATATTCTTATACGCATGCATGAGCTGAAACCGCCAAGGAACATATATATTTATGAACACTTGTCCGTACTCATAACATTTAGAAATATAGAAAACCGAACGGGAAAGTAGAGTGCAAGGAGCATACCAGTATTTAAAAATATGCCAGAAAAAGGCCTGCAAATCTTCCATCCCTAAATGCTGAATAAAAGATCAGGGGAAAGCAGCCAGTTTCTGTAAAGTTACGTGAGAAACTCCCAGCTTTACCGTATCAGCCTGGAGCGCAATATTTAATTCCCACTTCTGATTTTTCTAACAGCAGATACATATTGTCTGCAGACACATACACACAACAGTTAGACAAAAAAAATAATATATGCAAGGTCAGGCACCCTCGCAAAATGACTGCTACAGCTCAGCTGATCCTTACACTGTCCCCTTCCCTTGTTTTAGTGCTTTTCTGATTTCCAGGGAAGTGCGGGTATAAAAATGCCTGCGGAAAGGTGGCAGGAAGATATTCTCCCTCCCTGCATCTGTACAACTTTGGCAGAGAAGGAAGGCACGACGAAAAGGTGGGTAGCCGCTTTTAAACAGCCAATTTCCTCTTCTACCCGAGCTGAAAATGTGATCGAGTCGGTGCCGATCTCGGCTGCACCCGGGGATGGAAGGCACGGCCGGGGACCCCACGGGTGGCAGACGTGTCCTCCAGCACCCCCATCCCGACCCATCCGGCACCTCGGCGCATCTCCCCACAGCCTGCTCCATCTACAGATACATCAGCCACAACATCAGCATAGCGGGGGGAAAACAAATAAAAACTCTAACCAAAACTCAGCTGAGGTTTTGCTCATTTTGCTTCTCTCCACTTGTATCGAGGTTTTTTGGGTGCTTGTTTCCTTTATTTTGTCTTTTTGGGGGGGTGAAGACTTGGCCCATGTTTAGAAACGCCGCATAAACCATGGAAATATCTCACCGCACACACCAAGGCTGCAAACTCTTTTTTTTCTTTTTCTCTTAAGCATTGCTACTGCAGGCTTAAAAGACAAAGAAACAGGAGAGCGAAGCAAAGATTTGGCTAATAGGAGTGAGCTGTAAAGCCCAATTACTTCGACAGGGTCCTTTTCAAATTCCCATTCATCTTCCCAGCAAAGCCAGTCTGGCACGGAGGATTCAACAAGTTATATCGTAACTGGGTACTTGTGTGTTCTTAAAATAAACATTTCTTCCCTTTGCATGGAACTGTCATCCCTTTCAATTTACATCTTTAGAAACAAAAGCACCGGGAAAAGTATACAGAAAAAGCTGGAAAAAGCCCATCCTAGTTTGCAAAACCGAAGTAAGATATACAAAGGAAATGAAGCTGTGATACTATTGCTGGAACACAAACACTCCCTGTTCACCGCCACATTTAATTCACATTACGTGCTTTTTTTTTAATCCTGGGTTCTTCAATTTAGCAATGAAGAGCCACATTCAAAATGAAAACTTAAATAATTGCATTTTTGTAGATTGCCTTGTGTTTAAGGCCAAAGCAATCTGCAAAGCAAAGAAGGAAACCAACTTTTTTTTTTTTGCTAGTGGATTAATATAAATCTCTGTTGGAAGAACAGGGTGGGGAGGAAAATAGGGGAGAATCAGAGCTGTTTGTATAATTTTCTTTGGACATTTAATTTAGATATCCAACGTGAATCACCTTCCCTGACTCTCTGTTCAATGGTTTTATAGGAATCTTTGATTTTGATTCATTTGTAATTGCACGACAAACAACGTAGATATCTGTGTTAGCCTGTATTAGCCAGTGTGAATAGTCGTGTACATGGGTGAAGAGGATCCTGAACCAAATCCCTCAACACGAGCAATTTTGATTATTTTTTTAAAAAACATTTAAAATTTCAGAGCTCAAGTCTGCCTCCATATTCAATTACAAGTTAATGAGAATATAGTCAAACAACCATATGAAGGCCTGAAAATACACTTTGTAGCTGAACGAATTGTTCTGGTTTGTTTTTTTTTTTTGACTATATATTTCAACATAAACTCTCCCATACAAGAGCACATCCTTGTCCATCCATCCCAAAATGTGTTGCTCTTCCACCGCCAAAACCAGATTTCCCATGCATGCAGAGTTCGACAGACCAAAATCCATATTCACGTTACAACCAAAGCACATCATTTAATTTGCGGACATGTTATGAACTGTGTAGCCAAATTAAAACAGCCACCAAAACCCCAAGCCTTATTTCCTGCCTTTTCTGTCCTTGTATTTCTACCGCATCGTGTTAATGATCAATTTTCCCATTGGATTTCCCCCTCTAGAGGGAAGAGACGGACCTGCTATTGATGAGCCGTTCAGACACGGCACAGTTTATTTGTAGGAGCAACGTGAGGTTCGAGTAAAGGCACTGGCTGTGTCTGGATGTCTCACGCGTGTACAAGATCACACACTGAAGTAAACACAGCTGAGTCGAATTTTGATGCACTCCAAAAAACACCCTCCCATTAGGCTGGAGGTGAAGATCCGGAGGGCTACACCTTGCTAACCGAGAACCTGGGAAAAGCCACTGTTGAGAGCCAGAAAGAAGCAGCCACCCCATGCCATCACGGAGTTGAGATTTTGGGGTTAAGAATAAGGAAATGCATTCCCAGTGTTCTGCTTCTGCCCTTCAAATAAAGTTTTATGGTCTTTGAAATCCATTGCGAAATGGATTCCTCCACCACAGTCCCACAGCTGTGTTGCTTTGGCACCAGCCAGACCAAGCACAGGGATGCTGTAACAAAAAAATTCATTACTTGGAGTTATCCCACTGAACAAACTGCTGGGAATTGATTCACGCTTTGTACTGCTACGGAAAAAACCCAAACCCCAGATGGACATATAACTCTCACTATTCTAAGCAGTAGGAAAACCCAATTTGATGGTATATGTGTAGCTAAGATATTTTTATCACCTCCATTACCAGCCAGGGAGGATGCACCTCCAATCTGATGGATGTGGTGAGCAACCACGTACCAGAACCATTATCCAGGAATCTGTGGCAGCCGATTGCTATAGCAACTGCCAATAAACAAGAACATCAACAAAGTTGTTTATTCATCTATTATAACTCTTGTTTGGGCTGAGACCTCTGACCAGATGACTGCCAAAATGAACAATAGGCAAATATTATTTTTCTCGTTAAAAACCCTAACAAAACACCAACTACTTCAAAATTATCATGCTCTTAAAGGTCAGGTAAGAGGCCAGGAATCAAGAAATCTTACGTGCTAATACTAGTCTGGCCACTGATTTGCTACACAAGTTGACCTAAGCTGCTCCGGCAAAGTCTGGGAGCAAGACCTGGTATTGCAGTGACAAATATGATGAACGACACCTGGTACAGCAGTGAGAAACATTTATCAGGAAATCCAAAGAGACCCATCATTATACTAATGAAGTGCCTTCTGACACTGTTTTGCTTTAACGCAAGTAAATACTGATGTCACAGATAATGGTCAAGGAAGCTGAATGGGCAAAAGCACAACTCGGCAAACACCAAGTGGTACCAGAAAGTATTGCTGGGACCATGAGGTTGGTTTTTTTTGTCTAAAAGATGAAAACCCACCATGGAGTGGGTTTTCTCTAGAGGACTCTAGAGTCACCATCACAGTATCTCACAGGCTCCGCATTTCCATGCCTCTTTTTTCCCCCCTCCTTGCTGCTCTCTATACACAGTTTTCCAACCAGACTGTTTTCTCTGGTTTACCAGCACAGCTTAATGAAAAGGCACAGCCATTTGGATGAAGATACCAAAGTCCACCCAGGGAACCTAGGCCAGGAGGAGAAGGCACACGAGTCGATCCAGCGACGAACTCCAGGCAGCATTTCCAAATGGAAACCCTAGTTTCTGCCTTCTTGCCTTCTACAGCTTTTGCTGTATCAACGTTTGGCAAAAATGTCACATTTTCCAGGAAAAAGCCAATGTCAACCTCCTTCTGTTTCCCCTCCTCTTGTCCCATGCATTTTTAAATGTTTTAGGCTGCTGCTTTAAATGTTAAAAAACATTTAAACATTTAAAATGTTTTATGTCCCCAGCTGCAAGTGGGACCAACAAGCACAATTTCAGAGACGACAGGAAAGCACTGAAGCAGCTAAAGCTCTCAATAACAACCTTGGGGGGCAAAAATACCCTGGTATTTATATTTTATTTTATTTTCTTCCTCTTCTGGGGTACAGGCAAAGGATAAAAAAGCAAGGACCTTTCCTGCTTTCAGTAAAGCTCACACAACATGGATAATTTAGCGTTTAGTTTCCGTAGGAGTGATGAGAAAAAACTCTAAGTGGTCTTTGCTATCTCTGTATTTTAAAGCTGGTCAGAAAATGCTTTCCTGCGAAGAACTCTTCCCTACAAGTAAAAAAAGTTTTCTGGTTCACCACAAAAAGGCAGTTTTCTACAGAAAGCAAAATCTCTTTCAAGAAAAGCGTTAGTGCAATCGAGAACCTAATTTTCTGTTAAATAGCCTGCACATTTTTTAACCAGCTGTTACAGTTAAAAACTGGACAGAATTAGTCATCGTTTACTGTTTCCTGCATTATCAAATCCTATATCTGATGCCCCAAGACTGAGCTTTTCAGGGCAAAACCTGCCCTTTTGTGTCCATACAAAGCACCCAGCAAATGCTGCTCGAGTGTTAAGTAAGTTAGGGAACTAATGAAGTTATGGAAATATGAAGATAATGAACTCTTTCAAGTGCTATTTCAATTTTTTTTTTTGCCATACAGAGCATCTATTTATGTTCTAAAACGCTGACGTCTATAACTCTAAACCAAAATATTAAGTTGTTAACATTTTCTCTATAATAGAAGTAGTCTGCCTGAATTGAAAAATACACAGAACGGTCACATTTACACTAACAGCCTTTAAATCCTCACTGAAAGCTTAACCCTCTGACAAAACATCTTGTGAAATGCCAATACAGAATATTAGTTTCTATTTTACTGACAGGCCACGAAAAATAACCACAGAGTGTAATCTGATGCATTATCACCTCAGAAGCTAAACGCGGTGTCAAATTTACTGAGCCAATTTAAATCTGTAGGAAACTGGAACTTTTTTATCATTATTATTATTAATACGGCTTCATTTTGGTGCAAGTTTCCAGCTCTGCGGTGTACTTGAGGTTCCTTGGTATTGGCCAACAGCAAATCCTTTGGAAGGGAGTCAAGGGCAGAGAGAAGATAGCATTTCGGGGGCTCTGATTCCCAGGATAAGCAAAGAGAAATGGCTGAAACCCAACGGTGTGCTGACTTCTTTGCTGAACCATCTCTGCTCCTCTCTCTCCCCACCTCCTCTGAGCCACGCGGGTCCATTTGGCCACCCCTACTGTCACCTGGGCAACATAACGGACGTGCCAGCATGGAGCAGAAGACAATCCTGTTGGTGACAGCGTTAACTTTTCACCTGGATATTGATGAATGGATGAAGGCGGTTTACCAGCCTACTGCCCAACCTCTTCTCCCCCAGCAAAGCTCCTGATCTTCCCCTGCGCCTTTGAAGGGAGCAGAGCAGAGGACCCCACGTCTGAGCTTCGGTCACTGCTTCAACGAAGCGTCTATAAAATAAACAGTTATCAAACGCAACTGCGATACAAATACCTCAAGCTGAGAAAATAATTAGTTCATGCTACAATTGTTACAAAAATGAAGAGGGAATAAATGACCGAATACAGCTCTGCACATGCACTGCTCCAACAACTGTAATCAGGAAAAATATTCCTTACACTTCTCCGTTTACTATAAACCAGCAGCGGAAGAGGTAAAATGTCAAACTGTTCAAGAGAATATATATGCATGAGCCGCGTATATAGGGGCCAATTACAGTGCCAAGGGGTTCTTATGCAAATTTTAAGGTATCTCATTTTATTTAGAGTATGTAACTCTAGCCCTGTTGCCAGCGGATCATTTAAATATCAAACGGAAAGAAAAAAGTCATGAGATACCGTCTTCTCTTGGTAACATACGGATGTTACATGTGGTTATACGCATGTGTGTGTATTTCTGTGTGCATATGTGTTTTGTTTTACCTTAAAAGACCGGTTACGCTGTCAGCCCACCTGGGGCACAACCCAGTTCAAGTCACTCAAACTCCACATTCGCGGTATCGCAGCTCCCTGCAAACACAAGGGACCACAGCAGGGCCTCGGTCCTGCCTGCAGCCCCCGGGCATCGCTCTGCCCTCCTGTTTCAGGAAACCAAAACAACTGGAAAGCTGTGAACTCTCTTACAATTCATTGTGCGGCACCCACGAGGCCAAAGGCGCCTAAAAAAAAGAACCTGAAAGGAGGTTGTAGACAGGATCGGGGATTGGTCTCTTCTCCCAAGTAACGGGCGATAGGACAAGAGGAAATGGCCTCAAGTTGTGCCAGGGGAGGTTTAGGATGGATATTAGGAAAAAATTTTTACACCGAAAGGTTTATTAAGCATTGGAACAGGCTGCCCAGGGAAGTGGTTGAGGCACCATCCCTGGAAGTATTTAAAAGATGGGCAGACGTAGTGCTTAGGGATATAGTTTAGACTAGTGATGGGTTTTGTCAGAGTTAGGTTGATGGTTGGACTAGATGATCTGAAAGGCCCCTTCCAACCTAGGCGATTCTATGATTCTCTGAAAAAAAGTAATGCAAAATGGAAAAATATTAAAGCAAAACCAACAGGAGTTTGACTTGGTACTCTTCTGCTTCAAGAAAAGAGCCCAAGAGCAGTTTAGCTGCAGAGGTGGGAAGCCCGTGATACCACACCAGAGGTGGATCAGAGACTGCTTGGTGCCTTAGCTGGGAAGGAGAGACTTGAATCCCAATGGCAGATGCGAAGAGCAGAGCTGTGGAAGGAGCAGAGAGCAGCTCCATCCTGCACGTCTCGGTCTCACTGAGGCAAGAAGGAAATGCAGTACCGCGTTACACAAATCAGCTTTTTGGAGAGCAAAGCTAAAAGGCCGAATCTTGACCCAAAATGCAATTATCAGAGAACAGGGGAAGGAAGAATGCTGTGTATCGGTACAGGGGAAGCATAGAACCTGGTGTATTTGGGCAAATCCTCACAGTCCCAAGGAAACGTGCTGATAAATGTCTTCTGATGAGCTCCTTGCTCTTTGAAGGAGCCCTTGGTGGGACCTCCAGGCATGGAGCACGGGACAACGCACAGGTGCAAAGGAACGGGAGTGGGCAAGGAGCCTTGAAGTCAGAGCAAAGGAGGAAAAAACCCAAAACAGACATAAGGAGTAAGCGATGGAGTCACTGAAGTGGCTTCAGTGAAAGGTGATCACCACCTTCTCCCAGCAGCACCTTTAATCATCCTTGATGCAATTTCACTAAAGCAAATTCTATTTAATTTCATTGTGCCTGACCAAGCAATGCAATTCCTACGAGCTGGACACTTTCTAGCCTTCATCAGGCTTTTGCAATAGCACTCATTCCCTCGAATTTATCAGTGCATTTATCACAGCGGTTCCAAAAGCGCCAGCTCCATGAGGCAGAACCTGGTGCTCAATACGTTATTTGTATTCAGCAGATCGACCTTTGCATTCTGTCCTGCTACGCTGATCATTTCCCCTGTTTCCAAGAGAACTCCTACTGCCCTGCCACGTAATCACTCCCTCGTTTGACGAGCAGAGCACTTTCCTTCACATAAGCCTTGCATATTTATACAGCTCCAACCAGCCTTAAGCTTAACCCATAGATATTTAATTTTGTTCTGCTACAAACCCAGTAAAGCTTGGCTATTTAGATTACCGGATTTAACACCAAATTTAACAATTTTAGGGATCCTTTTGAGGAAAAAACAATAAAAATATATAAATCATACACGACAATCAAAGATCAATTTGAGAATCTCTACATACAGGATGCACTTAAAAAACCCCACAACTTGTCTTGTAAAAATGAGATTTATACTGCAAAGCTAAAGGACACTCAATAAAAAAGCCCCAGAGAATCTTTCCCTTCCAATTGTTTCAGTACACAATCACTTGTTAGCAAAGCAGCAGGAGATTAATGGTGAAAGGAGATTATAAATGATATCGGTGTGCACAGAAACAGGTAAAAGTTCTAAAAAAAAAAAAAATAGTAATTCAAGTATTGCTTATGCATTATTCGCAAATTATATCTCTCATCACATCAGCTCATCCCTTGGAAGTCAGTGTTTCTTAAGTTTTGGGGTCTACATTTTGCCATTTTAACAGGAGAAAATGTGATCTACGTGGCATAATTCATCTTTAGCTTGGATTGCATCCAGGTCAAAGAGCTCCATATTTTCAGCCCATTAGTCATGGGAATTAGAAGTATTATACAGTTGCTTTTAATTGGTAGTTCATGCTCAACCACTGCAATCCAGTCTATGATTGCAAAACGAGCTAAATTATATTCTCAATAAAACATCATCCAGCCTACAGAAAAAAGACCAAACCTGTCCCAAAGCAAACTACATCTCACATGCATAAGTAAAATATAACCAGCTCCACACTCAACGATCATGGGAAAAATGTTGATGACCAGCCCCAACTGGTCGCCAGAGCAAAGCTCCAGCGCAATGCCACGTTCCACCCCAGCTCCCTTTCAAAGGAAACTTGTTCTCAATGCTCGACTGGTCAAACACAACATTAAGTAGCAAGCACTAAAAAGTTAATTGAATGTTTGCCAGGAGACGAATGCCCCGTTTTTATACTGGATAATTAATTTCTTTGTTTTTATAAGAATTTTAAAGGGTGACCAACATGCACCCTGAGGGTAATGATCTTCATTCAAGGGAGACTTCTGACTCTTTGTGACACGGGACTTATTTGGATTTGGAAACACTCCAAGATTGTTCTCTTGTAGCTGCTTGCTTTTAACATTACACAGGCTCTTGTATCTATTTTATCCTAAGTAGCTGGTACATTCACGCACCTCATCTGAAGCAAGATCATTTCAGTTCAAGGATCTCAAAAACAAATTTGTTCTTAACATTGTTTTACAAGCAGGGTGAGAGAGGCACAGGTGAAGCACCTTGGGCTGGGGGCACGGGAAGACCAGGGATGGTTGCGGAGAAGGGGCTATCCCTACTTCTCGGCATGTACTTTAACATGACAAGACCTGTCCTCTCTCGCCATGAGCCTCTAAACCCTATTACACCCAGTAACGGCGCTTTGCTGTTGACAGTATGAGCCGCTCATTAAGATAAACTGCAGGTTTGGGTTTTTAAAAAAAAAAATAAAAATTTCTTAGGTTACTATCAACCCTGTCAGGATTAATCCTTGTAAAGTATACTTAAACTGTCAAAACGATTCCATATTTGGAGCCAGAAAGGAAACATGGACTATTAGCATCTCACAACACAGGCCAAAGCTTCAAGGTACCCACGGACTTCTGGTCTACTACTGTTTTGGAGTAAAAATCCAGAATGAACCTTACCATGATTATGCCTTTGCTGCTTACGATGAATGTTGATATAATTTAAAACCTTAATCGTTCCTAGACTGTTGCAATCTGTGAGTAACTTTCATTGCTTCTGCAAACAAGTACTTCAGTCAATCCCCCATACTAAAGAAAATACTGACAAGTAAAGCAGCAATATTGTGCTTCTTTCTCCAAGTCCTCCTTGTGATGATTGTAGGAACTACTGCTGATTATAGGTGTCCTGAAAATATACTGCCTATGCACGTGGCATTTAACTTCTTCAGGCTTTGCTATTAAACATGCCCTGATCATGACCAGAGTGACCGCAGAAATACCTGGATAAGCAAACTCTAAAATTTAAATTGTCTTCTGTTTAATTTAAAAGTTTGCGCAGTTTTTGGCTTCTGATTTTTGATTGTCATCCCAAATGCTATGTCATCTAAAATTATCCCAGTTAACATCCCCAGTGTTCAAGGCCAGGTTGGATGGGGCTTTAGGCAACCTGGTCTAGTGGAAGGCGTCCCTGCCCATGGCAGGGGGTTGGAACTAGATGGTCCCTTCCAACTCCAACTCTATGATAATGAAATGTTTTTTATAATCAATAAAAATACAACCAGGAGAGGAGACTGAAAGAATAACAGGACAATGACACTAGCTGCTAACCGGGGCTAGCTCCTGCAGGTTTGAATGCGTCTTCACGCCAGAACAGCAAACAGGCATTCACTTTGCATGGGCACCTCCAATCTTCTTACTGCTATAACTACTAGAAGATCTTTAAAGAAGTTTTTCTTCACTGCCTGAATACCTGTACAAGAGCAAATTTTAACTATCCACATCATAAAAGTCAAACTTGTACAAAGGTGTTTGCTGATGAAGCATCTTGCTACCAGGAGTTGGACCTTCTTCTAACCCTCAGCTGGAAATGCTGCTGGCAAGAGTTGTCAGCAAAACAAATTCTGCCATCTACCTCCTTTGGTCTGCTCACTCTCTAGTTACCCGCAGGCTGATTCGGGGTACAAGCATTCACACTGTCATGACACCTTCCAGTTTTATTACTCTTGGGATTGCAATTTTCCTGCTTGAATGAAATTACCCTCAGCCTTTACACCACAGCTCCAAGTAAGCCAGAAGATCTGAGCTGAAGGGCACAGTGGCATCTCCACTGGTGAGTCACAGGTGACGGACACAAAGATTAGCATGGATGTTCCCATAAGGAAGCCTGACCTTTTTGTCCTTGCTTGCATCTGGAAATGCAGCCTGGAGTTAAATGTTGAGACAGTCTAAGGCTCTTCCCCAGGCAGTGAACTCAGCTGGAGAAGAACTTGCCTGTCCTCCCGGCAAAGACACTGGGGCATGACCAGTACGTGGATTGCTGCCTGCTGCTCAAGGACATGTCCACGTGTCCCAGCTCCAGTGAAGGCAGCACCTGACCCCCGCAGAGCTGCCCAGTCCAGGGTAAAACCACCTACAAATCAGATCTGCAGGTCTTCTGCATGTGGACGGCACCAGATTTCCCTTCAAATCTAATTAAGGCAAACGAGAAGGAAAATCTCTGCTCTTCCCACCAACAAAATGACAGAGAAGATGTAAACCTAGGAACTAGTTTTTTTGCAAAGCAAGAAAAACCTGTACTCTGCCCTCTCCCAGATCTTTGTTGACACGATGACAAGCCAAAGAAAAAACCTACTGTTTCTTGTGGAAGCGGAAATATTTTTAATAATGTGTGCACGCACAAATATTTAGGAGCAGACAAAGCCGCGGTGACAATGAGGGGCTTGGAGCGTCCCACCAGCAGCCCATGGTAATAACTCCCTTTGTTGTAACACGCCTACTGGAAGAGCTGGAGAAGCTACTGGGCTGGTGGCAGCTTATGTCTGAGGTTGGAGCAAGCTCCAGTTTATACGCTATCTTCTGTTCTAAAATAAAGCACGCACATTTATTGATCAACTATGAATTACCTAAATGCAAATGCTTTCACAGCAGTAGCCTTTCCAGACACTGTACCACCATGCTGTAACACTGACACAGTCGAGTTAAAGCCGATACTCCACTCACACGGGCAATTTTCCACTAACAACAAAACCAAGTCTAGTAGATGCAACATTTCAAAACGCATGTAAACTATTTAGATGAATTCTTTTTATTGACAATCCCAGGGGAATGGAGAGAAAATGATTTGTTTTACCCTCAGAGCTCAAAGCTCTCTTGGGAGGTAATTCAATTGAAATTTCACATTCAGTCTAGCCAGGCAGTGATAAACAGATGCTTAAATTAGCTGCATTACACCATAATCAAATATCTTAAGGGGGGGGGGGAAGTTTCCAATAAACAATGGGGGTGGAGGGAGCTTCCCAGTATTTTTATAAGGAATGTTTTTCATACCTCTCGAAAGCTCCTGCAGCAGCTAGCGCTCCTTCAGACACAGAAGCATCTGACAAAGCAGGGAATACCCACACAGACCCAAACCCAACTGACATCTCACTGATATCTCCAATAGGTGAGGCGACCTGCACCCCTGACACTTCCTTTATCTACTACACCCAAAAGACGATTTCCATTCCGATGTCCTACTACGTCATGCTACCTCTCCTGCGGTTTTACAAAAATTTTTCTTTTCTTTTTGTGTAAACAAACTGTTGCATAAAACACACCCTCACACAAGGAGAACCGACCAGATCCGTGCCGTCGTTCAGCATGCGCTGCTCGGATCCAAACACCTCCCTATGACCCTAACGATTCCGTGCATCTCCATCCCCTGATTCCTCCAGCCCAGCCGCCAGGTACTCCCTCCCCCTCCCTCTCTGTCCTTCCCCACCTTGCAAAGTATAAAGACAGCAAGAGCAAAAAGCCCATGTCTTGCTCCTGCTCCAGCTGTTGGGAATGAGAAATTTCTCCCAAAATAACTAAACGTTTCGTCCGTGCAGGAGGCTCCCCTTGTTACTCCTGAGAAATCCCTGGAAGGGCATGAATGGTCCAGGAGAATATTAAAAGTACAAACCATGTATAGTTCTTCCAACTAAATTTGCTAATCCAAGAAGCTAAGGGAAATAACAGAGGGGAAAAAAAGCTTATTAGAAGTTTTCTAAATTTTATCTTTTTTTTTAAGAGGTATTTTGCGTTTCTCTCTGGACTTTATGTGCAGGTCCATGAGACTGCGTGAGAGATCCCGGCTTTCCCTGCAAACACTTTCTAGTTCTCCTGGTTATGAATGTAACGTGCTTTAAGCACAGAAGTTTCAGAATTCAGGAGGAACGAAATAATCGAGACTATAATTAAGATATTCCAATAAACAAGATTTAATCACGGCGGAGTTTGGAGTTGGGGGGTTTGGTGCTCGGTTGCTGTGCGGCTGCAGCCCCGCAGCCATCCCTTCGCATCCAATACAAATAAAAATGCCCTGAACCAGAGGGTCATGTTAGCAGAGATCAGGCTTTCAAACACTCTGTGGTTTAGGTTTTTTTTTTTGGGGGGGGGGGTGGGGGGTGGGGTGGGGTGGTTGTTTCTTTGGAAGTTCATTGTCACTTTTCCTGATCAGTAAGTGCTCCTCAGCTTGGTCCTGCCAGTGAAAGCATCTGCCTGCTGCAGGAGGTGCACACAGGTAATACCGGGGGGAAAATAAGGTTTAAAATTCCAAACGTCCTGGAGTCCATACAAAGCAAGCCGGTAAGAAATCTATTGCCTGTTATACCGAAGGTTAACATAAATGTTATAAAGATTCCTCTGTCTTAGAAAAAAAAAAAAAAAAAGACACCCATGAATACATAAAACGGACTGGAGGTTCAGCGTGGTTGAATCATCTTGTGCATCATCACAACTGTAAAATCCAAAGTGTAAAGGGCACCTTGGGCTTGTGATGCTCAAAACCAGATGCTACAATTTCACAAAACTTTTATTTTTCATCAGTCATCTTGTCTGATTTGGAAAGTACTGAGTTTTAAGGAAGCCTGACTAGCAATACTGGGGGAATTCTTAAAAAGGCAATTCGTCTGCCCTCCAGGTCAGCTACCACCTGAGTTTTTAAACTACCTTTTGAACCAAGCATGTGTTTAGTGTATGAACGCTTTCAACAGAGACGTTTCTACAAAGATTAGATCGTATTTTAAAGCAGTATGGAGCACCAAAATCTGAAAAATGAGGCTAAGAGCCAGTAGTTACTTACTGAAAGTTGGATTTTGCTGTTATTGATTTGAACATTAAGCGAGCGTCAAAAATAGGCATGCTAGATCAAATAAAACACAAAATATGCATTGAGTTTTTAAGTCCGTGGTAAAAACAAGCTACACATTAAACAACTCCTATTGTCAGATAAACATGGCACGCCGAAACATATTTCTCTTTAAATGGCATTACTTCCCATCACAATAGCTCAGGCGAAGTTCTCGGCAGCGAGGGAAATGGGAAGGCAAAAAGCTCCTTCCGAGCGGAGGAGGCGAAACCAGCGTCTGACGAGTTATTTCTCTCCCCTTCCCCGCCAGCTGCACTGGGCAGGGGCTGCTTTGAAAACAGCGGCGGCAGTGGCGCAGGAAAAGCTCGACAGACATTAAGGACAGACCTAATGCCGCGGTTCAAGTTCGCCTGACCCTCAGGTTACCACCACGCTGCAGGCGATGGCGGTGGCGTCTTCCTCTGAAACCCAAGGCATCAAAGTTACTTTTTTTTTTTTTTTTTTTTTCCAAGGGATAACTGCGTTTTCAACTTCATTTACTTACAGGGTTAAGAAGATACAGTAATCGCAGCAGATTAAAAAGCAGGAATCTGAATCGATCTCTCCTTTGTGCCTCACACCTCTGCTTTCCTAAAACTAGATGGACTCCAAAGTTACTCATCTCCCAAAGAAAACAGTAATAAATCCCCTCCAAACCCACCGCTTTCAGGCACCCAATGCTTTATAGTGCTAGTATTTCCGAATAGAACTCCTTCCTTTAAAAGGCTCCATGAATTAGAATAATGCCACAAATTCAGTAATTTAAATAAAGTAATATTTTAATTGATTCTGACATTCAGAGACATTTCCTAGCGTTGCCACCTCTTTCTGACCTTTCGCTCAAGTGAGTTTCGCTCCAATGATGGGGACCAGCTATTTATTGCTGGCTTTGAAGTCATAAATGCACATTAGCAAAATCTGCCCCCAAAGAAATAAGGGGGACATTTCCCACTAATCTCATTGCGAACAAGATTCGTCCATGAGAAGTGTAATAAAAATCGCTCGAGAATACTGAAGTGATGTACACAAATACATCCAGCGAAAAGGCTACAAAATCAGAGGCTCCTTCAGTTATTGCGGTTTTCCTTCACAGGAGGGTCAGGGGGGGGAAAAAAAAAAAAAAAAAAAGGTGGCTGTTACATGCCAAACAACATAATATGGCAATAAAACAGGGCAGTTAATTAGACCGGCAAGGGCAGAACTCACTGGCCTATCTGGTCATCTTACATGCTTACTTTACTAAAAGAAAAATATAAAAATAAAAAAAAACAAGGAAAAAAACCCCACAGTATAGGTAGAGGTACAGAGAAGGTAAATTAAACATTTAATTCCCAAAGACAACGATATTAAAATGCATCTTTTTTCACTCATCCCAAAAGTGTACCACTAAATGCAGGAAACATACTGCCAAAATACTCTAAAGTTCGTTAAAGACTTCGACGTAATTGGACACATTTAATAAGACTAGCCAAGGCTCTAACACAAAGAAAATTTCTACATCCTTATGATTCAGCACACAAGCCTTACAGGGGAAAAAAAAAAGCATGTTTTTTGTGGAGGTAGGATATTTCACAGTTGTCCTCCAAAAGACATTTCATACTTTTCTGCGATATACTTGGAATTGGCCTGTCGCACACAGGCTAACAAAGCAAATCCTCTATCAGGATACAAACCTGACGTTACACCACCTGGATTTCTACATTGGTAAAAGAATGTTAGAGATCTTTGTCATTCCAGATCCTGCTGACTCTTATTTTCACTTCTGTTAATTAGCAAATTCTGAAGAACTTTGTCAGCTTCTGACTCATCCTTTACCTGGTAGTTCTCCTCCTCCTCCTCCTCCACCCTTCACGTGACATACCTTCCCTAGTGTTGTCTAATGATTTATCATTTTTCTCATCATCGGCTCTCTGGAAAACACAGAGCTCTCTATATTTATATCCACACACAGCAGTATGGACATATTAAGATTTTAGCAGCCTGTATATACAATATCCCAAGTGGTTCGGATACACAATACGCTACCACCTTCTGTAGATTACTTCTTGAGCAAAACTACCTAACAGAGAAGTAATGTTTCCATGTTTTCCCAGACTGAAGATATAAATATACCTGGAGCGCAGTAAACCATCAGAAAATTGGGCAAGAGGGGCAAGAATCCAAGCAACGCACAGGAGAGCATGAAGTCTGCGAAGGTCTATGTGAGAAACGAACACAAACGCACACGAAATGTAAGAAGCTCCGTGCAGAGCTTTACAATTCTCCTTTAGTTCTCCTTTAAAAATTAAGGTTATTTTGAAAATTTTGGGGTACTGGACTATCTGTTGTTTGTAAAGTCAATTGTTTATTGAAGCTATAGCAAGTTATAAGCCTAAATCTACTTATCTAAATAAATTTATCTGCAGCCATAAGAGTATTTTTCTAAACTTATTATTATTTACAGTTCTACTCGGTTTTCCTAACCTTTATTTTCCAAAGCTGTGCAACATACCTTTTTAATCAAGCATGCATAGTTTCGTGTCAATTAAATATAAGTAGTCCTGAAATTAGCAGCTGAGCGCACAAACCCCGTTACTCCTTCTGCCCCACGACTGACGTAACCACTTGAACGGGAAATGGAAGTTTCTCCCCCACCATCGCATTTCCACCTTGCTTCTCCTCGCTTTTTAATTTTAGACTACCACAAGTTGTCCTGTCTATTCCCGCAATATTGACACATTCATTTTCACAACCGCGTGAACCAAACGAGCACTTTAACAACCCTACTTTATATTACTTTCACCTGCGACCGATACGAGCGCGCTTTTGAAGCCTAAGATTAAAATCGACCGTAAAAAAAAAAAAAGAAAGAGAAAAATACAATGCCATTTATTTGTATGTACCATCCACATGACAACGTACCTCCTTTGTCTAATCGACTCCCGGGGAAAAATATAAAAAAAAAAAAAAGAAAAAAGGAGGTCAGGAGGTGAGAGCTGAGGAGAGGATGGAGCTCAGTGGGACGGAGGAGAGCAGGGAGCTCCCCAGACCGGGGCAACACAAGTGAGATACTGTGGAACCGCAGGAAGGGGAAAGGGAGAGAGTAGAGGTCAGATCCTGGTGTTTTCGCACATCAAACTCACGCCAAAGCTGCTATTTCGCACAAGCGGTTTGAGGCTGCCGAGCGGAGGCAGGGGTTTCACCAGGGCACGCTGCTGGGTGAGGGGAGCTCAGCATCCCCGGGGGCTGCCCCAGCCCTGCTCTAACGGGGTACGTGCCTCCCGCACCACAAAAATACAAAAAGAAAGCAAACAAGGAGGAAAAAAAAAAATGGAGAAAATGAAACAGAAGAGCAGTCTGGCTCTTGCTTTCTGGCCTCATAAATCCTTAGGAGAAGAGAAGTCGGATGGAACAAAGCATAAATACAAGTATGAGGTGAGTTTTAAGCATTTTTCAGGGCAGGGAGAAGGCGAGCGAAGCAGGCTGCACCTCTGCACCCTCATTGAGATGCAAACCACACAAAGGCGAAAAAACTCATCTTGATGCACTGGTAGTTACGCATGTAAATTCCAGCGCAGGGAGCAAGATAAGCCCAAAGAATGCAGTTTCTCTCACCAGAAAGATTCAGCTTTGTGTATAATGCTGTAGTCTAACTACTGTAACCATCAGGACGCCTCTGTTTAACATCAATACAGTGAGCAATGTGTTCGCCTCCTGCTAAACAAGCAGAAAACCCAAAGCAACCAATTCCCACAACCTAGAAACACCCATACGCAATAGAGCATCCAACTTCGCTTCAACACCAAAAAAAAAAAAAAAAAAAAAAATAAAACCACCCAACTTCTTTCCACTTGAGGCTCTTCTTTCTTAACTGGAGCAGCAGAGAGGAGTGTGAAATGAGAACCCACCTGTGCAGCGTAACGTGACCCTGCAGCCTCCTCTCCTAGCAGAAAATAAAGTTTTATTTTAATAAATAAACAAATAATTTTAATAACCCCCCCGCGACATGGTCTTGCAGGAGCCCTGGATGACAACACTGACAGTACCACTTTACAACCTCATTCTCTTTCCCCTGCCTCATCTCTGGCTAATTTATTTATTTTATTTTATTTTTAGTTATTTTGGCAGCTGCAGAACATACAAATCTGCGCACAGCAGAACACCAGTTTAGTTATCTAGATGCGATTTTTTTTTCCATTTTTTTATTTTAACTATTAAGAGCAATTATGAAGCGGTTTCTTTTGAAAGGCCATAATTAGGGATGACAGACAAACAGTGGATGTGGCAGGAAAAGATAGTACCAGTTCTTTGATAGTACAAAGCAACCCACCAAGGCGGCGTGATAGTACCAGTTTCATTCCTTTTGGAGTTCATCAGTTTGTGAGCGATTGAATTCTGCCTCATGACTGATAAATGCATATTTTGATTTGTTTCCCCTTGAAAGCTAAGTACTCTTTTATTGGCAGGCTGATTAAAGTGGAATTAAAATGTTCTCTGAGGAAAGAGGTGAAAACTTGTCACCTTTTCTGCAATGCTCTTTTTCCCCCCCTTAGTAGATAAGGGTTTTTCTGAGTCACAGACACCGGATACTTGGGGGTAAATTAACCAAACTAGTAATGTTTTAAAAGGACAATTGTTCTATTTTTAAAGCTGTCGGGGGTTTTTTTTTTTTTTTTTGAATATTTGATTAGGGCTGCATTACCAAAGATAACTTTTGCAAACAGCCTGCTCTCCCCACCCCCCCCACCCCCCCTTATTAATTTTACATTAGATTTCAACTCTGTTCCAGCAAACCCCATGGTGACTCCCTGCTCCGGAGGTTTCCTGGCCGCAGCGATCTCGGCAGGATTTCAGCCCGGCAGAGTTCAGCTACAGCAGCAAAGAAGCAGCCAGAAATCTCAGGCCCTGAGCCGAAGCGCAGCTAAAGCTTGAAAGAAATACAAATATTTAAAAAAAGACAGCGCAGAGAGAACCAATAAAAAGCAAAAAAAAAAAAATAAAATTAGAATTTCAACCAAGCATTTACACGACATAAAGCTACCAGACTAAAATAAATGTGGCCCTCGTGAATTTGCTATACCAGAAGTTTACGCTTCCCTCAATTTAAAATTTTCAAATAAAGAGACTAAGTACAAAGCCCTGGAGAGAAAAATAGTAGAAAGTAATATAATTATGAGAGCAACATCAGCCATTGCGAGTGATATTGTTATTCTCCATCAAGGAAGCAATAACTTTGATGAATAATCCCCTTAATGAACACCAAGATGGGGTTCTGCCTCCCTAATTAAATTAAATTAAAATTGTCAGGTATCAAACCTCCGTGGTAAAGACGAAGAGAAGCTACATGGCAGCTTCCGAACACAGCATTATCAATCCCAATTTTGAATTTCAAAGCATTAAAAATACAAAGAAGCAATCTTTGGGTGCTCTGGAGCCAGGAGGGGTAGAAAACATCCCTACAAAAAGACGACAAAAGGGTATTGCCAAAAAACCCCAAAGATGACTGTGGCAAAGGTGGAAACTTCCTCCTTAACTTAGTCTCTATCCTACCACGGCTGCGTCGCATGGTTTAAACGATCAACTACAGAAAACAGAGAAAGCAAAATGAGTTCGAGCGAGCCACGGAGCCTTATCAACAAATTATCTTTACCGGATATAAGTCAGATCTTCAGTATTACTTTAGTAGGATTCTTTTTGGTGGGTTAATTTTCTTGCTCTCTATCTGATGCAATAGAAAAATACAAAGCCTGAAGGAAAATAATCCCTATAATTTGCATTTTTAAATGCCCCTACATAAAATACATATTTAAGTAGATGCATCATAATGGCTGGAATTATTAAGTTACATAAGTATTTAGAGAGATTATGAAATACTTATTGATTTAACGGCATAAATATGTACCTAGGGAAATTTATATCACAAATGAAACTGGCCTAAGCCATACTGCCAAAGCCAAAACAAAGACAATTATCTTGTCAATAAAAAATGGAAGGTAAAATTCCAAAAAAATTATTAGCAAGCTAAAAATAGAGTAACTTTATAATCATAACAGGTAACTTGGGGAGAAGCCTCATAAATCCCTATACAGACACCCCAGTGAATGGAAAGTAAACGCTTGTTTTGATTGTGTCCTAAGAATCTGTTAGGATTTGGGGGAGGAGAAGCATAACGGTCCATCCCTGTTAAAAAACATAAAGTTGTACGTTTTTTTTTATTTTTGAAGAGTACTTCACTCTGTAATTGCATAGGCCCCGTTATAAACAACCATTCAGGGCATCCACACTACACCGACAGAGCCTTACAAGCTTTAAAAATTCATTAGGATCTCGGCAATAAATATTGCCAATGTATTTTACTGTAAGTGTATCGATCCTAATGCACTTGACTTATCTATAGAGATAAAACTTATCTTGACCTTGTCGAACACAAACAGACTGGACTAAAAACCTGCGATAGCCTCTCGTGGGGAAAACATACAACAGATAACAGCTACAGCGATGATACGGGGAGCGGTACATCAGTATTAATGTTTCAGATGAAACAAGAATTTGCTTGAATATTAGCCTACCAAGCAGGCGTAAGGAGACACTAATAAAAAGGAAACGCTACGAAAGAAAGCTTTAAAGAACAAAACCGTACATTTAATTAGAGTCTTCTTGGGCACGATATGAGTCCCCTTAGAAAATATGCAACGCCGGGGCGTTACGACCCGCTGCACAATAATATTACTGAGTATTTTTGGGATGCAATCCTCTCTCTCTGTGAAAGAGACGGTCTGGCATTGCGCTGCACTGACCGAAAGCAACGCAACCAACTTTTGCCTTTGTTATTTCAAGTTGCCGTTCCCAGCTGCGATCCTAGCGGTGACTTCAGACAGCGGCATTGGCCTTGAGACAACCAGTCCGGGGAGGCTGCGGCCAGATCCTGCTCCGTTCCCACAGACCCCAAAAGGAAGCGGGTCCACAGCAGGATCGGGCCCCGAGCTCAGGATTTCACGGGCAAGCCCCTGGAATCGAAGAGCCGGAGGGATCCGTACCATCCGCTTTCGATTCAAACTCTTGGGTGCTGCTTTCCCCCCGACCGCCTTTAGCTGTCGATAACTTAATTAACATTTTCAACTACCAAAAAAAAAAAAGAAAAAGGTTCCTCGCTATTTCTAAGGCAACAGAGATTTTGGGAGATGATGGCGTTTGTGGTTGATTTTTAAATGAACATAAGAGTATCCTGCCAGTCAGCGGCAGAGCGTATCCCTCGATCTTTAATGCAAACTTCTCCAGGTTCTTCGTGTAACTCTAGCACTTACGGACAAAGAGTCACTTTCTGCAAGAAAACTAAAACATGGGGAGTTTTTTGTAATTAATTCTGTACGTATTTGCCAATTTCAAACCCAAACACATCAGAATATTAATAGACTTCCCATCTTTCAAGTATCTTCCCTTTACAAGCAGTAAGAGCTTTCTAACCTAAGCATTAAGATTTAAGATCTCTACCACCTCCGAAGAATTATTTCTTTCTGACACAATGTGTTGTAGTTGGTCTTCATAAATTGCAAAAAAATTAGGATGTTTACAGGTATTTGGACAAGCAAACTATTTCTAGGTCACAGTAATTACTTTGCATTTGCAATTAATGAAAAATAACTATGCCTGATCACTCTGTAATTAATATTTCAATATGCTAAACAGCACCAGTACAGCACAACTTCTTGCAAAGATACAGAAGAAAACAGATTAAAGAGGGAAAAAAAAAAAATCTGCCAAATAAAATCAATACGTTTCCCACATAATTAAATCTTACGGGTTTGCGTATATATTTTTAACAACCTGCAAGTACTGACAATCCAACAATATTCTAATACACACTCGGATACAAAGGTAAAATTATTATGGCGCATTAACTCTGCTATTTCCCGAGCCACGAGCAGGAATTTTAAAGGTTTCCTATTTACTCTGAACAACTAAATGAAACTAACTACCCGGTTTTATATTTCCACCTTTAAATATTGCTTAGCTTTGAGAGATAGCAATAAAACTTTCCACGTTTTGATAGGCAACAGTATTTTGCATTGACTGAAGGCAAATAGAGACAAAAATAATACTATCCACAGCAGCAGCACAAAGAATAAGGCTCCACTGCTAATTATACAGGGAACTGAATTTAATTACATGGAGAACATTAAACACTTTCCAAAATAATAAAAAAAAAAAAAAAAAAAAAAAATCAAGAAAAGCTGGAGATGAGACTTTCGAGTGCTTTTAATGCTCCAACAGTGCCCTCTGCTGAGGCATCCAAATAATGCCGAATTATTGCCCGACACAAACCCAGGCATCGGGATTTCGGGATCATTTCTGCTTTAAATCAGGCACCCTCCAAAAACTGCATTAAGCCAACTTTCCACAGGACGAACGGGCCAGCGTGGCACGGCGGTAGGCGTGCATTTTTCAAGGAGTTTGCAACTAATCTTTTTTCAGAAGACAGTCGTAGAAAGAAACGTAAAAAAGCAATGTTTGAGGTCTCCGACTCGTGTTGTGCTCGCTCGCAGGATCCATCTAGCGAGGATATTCCCGAAGACTAATCTGTTTAGGATCCCGTACTAAAGCACTGCTTTCCTTAGTTTTCTTATGTATTAGAAAGGATGTAACTAGATGATACCAGAAACACCTTTGAAAGCAAAGAGGCTATGAAATAATCTAAACCAAATTAAAAAAATTGTGATTCATTATTCAATACATTTTAACAAGAAAACTCTTGTCGTTTTGTTTTTTTTTCCCCCTCAGATGGTAAATACCCCCAAAATACTGCATTCGGGCTCCTGGCAATAAACCACCTAAATTAACTCCATCCCAGGCACCAAGGGGGGGTGGGGGCTGGCCGATGTTTTTCAAAATTCCAGTTTCAGATGGCCAAGTGGAAAAGGGAAAGGGGAACCAGAAAACGAAGGCAAAGGAATTTAGCACGGTCAAAAAGTGTAGCACAGAAATTTCTGACAGCTCCCCCACCATCCCTTTTTCCTTAAGAAAAAAAATACAAAAACCAACAAGCCATGAAACGATGTCCCCCCCTGATTACAACTGGGATTTTAAAAGGACCAAATAAATGTAAACTCTTCCTGAGAGAGTGGATTTTCACAATCTCGTTTCAGTGCAATCATTCAAATTTCATGTGTTTGGGGGAATTATTTCAGCAGCACAATTTCATTGCTATAAAACGGGGGGGTGGGGGGTGTCTCAGGACCGACCTTTTGCCGATCCGAGGCCGGCAGATCTCCCTCCCATTCCTTGGCTTTTCTACCTTAATCTGGGAGAATAAAAAGAGTGTCGAGCTATTTGCTTCCGCTTTAATGTTTGGTTTTTTTTTTTCTTTGACCAAAGTTTTAAAAATTTCAATGAATAAAAATGAACCACAGTTTTGAAAGTCAGAGCATTCCCCTTTTCCTCAAATTCACAAGTTATTCAACACCTCTCTAACAAGTCACTTGCAAATAATTTTTATCACCCGCAAAAAAACTAGAGCCACAAGCACCCCGATATTTCAGACTGGATTGTAGCCATAAAACTGAGATACGTTTAGGGCTGCAGGAAGCACACGAGGCCAAAAACGGCCAGGAATTGTATAAGCCTGTTTCCTACCAGCAGCTCCCTGGAACTCGGCTCCTTCGGGGTACACAGAGGTGGACCGCACGAAGGGGCAAAACACAGACTAGGTTTAAAACTCCTGATTTTCCACCTTAGCGACACCTTTTATAAAGATGGGGGGAAACGGTGGTCTTCCTGTTTTCATTTTTAAGAGGAGGAATTAAAAAAACTACCCTATTCTTGAAAAATCTTGAATTTATGTGGTTTAAAATGACAGAACATTCAATGAAAAACACAAATACAGGCTGGCAGCCCTGAAGCGAGGTTTTTTTTTTTTGCACATCCTGTAGATGACTAACTTTTCCACCACCTCGCACGCCTCCTGAGGGGTGGCAATCTATCAGGCGCTCATCTAGATGGGGATGCTGGCGAACGAGCGCGGGATGCTCGCTCAGGCTTTGATACGGACACCACCTTCCGCGATCCTTATCGAGGACAACGGTTTGAAATCGGGATGCTAAAAGTAGGTATAAAGCTGCAGGGCTGGGAGTACCTACAGGTGCTGCTAATTTCAAAGAAATAGATGAGCTCGCAATCCTGACAGCCTTTTTATTTATTCCATACTGCTACAAGCCCTGGGTTTTCTGCATCCAGATCCACCTCTCTTTTGCCTCTGCAATACTTGCGGTTAACTGTGTCCTGAAAAATTAGTCGCTTAAACACAGTAGCATAGAAAAGGCAGGGACCAAAAGTGTGTCTTTTTTGAGGAGTCAGGCACCCCTTCTCACACACCACTTATTTCTATTTCAAATCTGTGTTGGGAACCTAATTTTCCCAAGTCTGTATTTATTTTTCCCCCCATGAGAGACCACTGCACGGATCGCAGCAGATGAGCCTCCACGGGGCATATATCGAAACTCATGCACACCAAAGGTTAAATGGAGGTGATAAAATTACTTCAAGCCACATCAGTGAAATATTAAAAAAAAAAAAAAAGCATATTAATAACGCAATATCAAGCATGTGTAATATTACCATGCGTTCAAGCCAGACAAAACCATTTCACAACTTGTTTACTCAAAATGTTAATGCAAATGATGGAAGATTTACTGTTACTGTTGGATCCTAAAGGTCCATTTGCTCTGTTTAAATCTGTAATCTTAACACAGTATCTGCCTGCTTGTGGGTGGCTTGCTTTTTCCCTTTCTGAAAGGAGCGTTAGTTTTGCAGGACGGTTGTGCAATCTAAAAATCTCAATCCATTGTCTTCCAGTCGTTTCAGACAGGTAGCGCCAGGAGTGATTAACTGCATTAAGTTATTCCTTTTCATTCCCAAAAGGGAGACTTTTAAATTCAGCGTGTATTTCTAGGAAAATCCAACAGGCTGCAACTGACAAAAGTTCTCCAGCATAAACTAATCTCCTTGTCAACAAAACTTAACAGATGATTGCAGAGTCTTCTGAATAATCACGATAATGAAGACTCGTCAGAGGTTTGACAGTTCAGCGTGCAAAATGCTACACAGGACCAGCAAGCAATAAAGGCAAAAAGCATTTTTCTTCCTCCAACTGTTAAGTCGAGGCTTTTTAAAGAGACATGGAAGCCAAAAATGGGAAGATCAGGCCACCTTATTTTCCTACAGAGGGTTTAAGCAGGTTAGTGCAATCAAAATAGTGACCAAATAATCAAAGAGGATACATAGCCCTAATTTACTACAGACCTATCTCTTCACTCATCTGAAAATCCAGATTTTCAGGGATTCTCCATTCAGGTGCCACAGAAGGACACATCAAATTAAATTTGCCACCTGGGGTTGAAGCACTGGTAACTTTTCCAGAGTTTCCCCTGATCTTTGGGCTCCATCTCTCCCTCCTCCAGTACCTGCTGCCAGTCCCCGCGCTGGGGAGAAAAGGGAGGCTGGAGCTAGCGGAGGGGAGGAAAGGTGAAGCAGAGCCACGCAGAAATCCCTGCCAGCTCCCCAACCGATCAGTGCTGCTGACACAATCTTTTGCAGTATAAGGGAGCCCATTTCAGGGCAAATATATATTTTTTTTTTTTGCCCAAAACAAAAAAAAATTTTTTTTTTTTTTTAAACCAGGGGATAAAAAACCCTGAAACCGTATTTTACTCGCAAGCAATCTGTCCACAGATTCATATAGAAAAACAAATGTCAAAGCAAGCTAAAAATAGAGAGTATAAACCCCTCTTCTTCTGCATGCCCAGCACACTGAATTACACCTACGGCACAGATTTCACTGCCCACAACAGTAACTTTACAAAGTAGTCTTCCCCAAATCACAGAAATCTTGGCTTCTGCCCTCTTGGTCGGGATACGTTTAGCTCTCTGCTTAATGAAAATTAGAAAGATTAACTTAATTTCCATGTGCTCAGCTATCACGATATACAGCCAGTTGCCAATAGCTGGGACGTATGTTGCAGCTTTTGTGATTACTATTTATTACCATGGTGAATTCAGGCTAAAATAGGCAAAGCAGATTTTTTTCCAAGCGTAAATTTATAGATTTACCATAGATCCATGCATTGCCTCCAACTAATTTTTTAGAGTTACGTTTTCCAAAATGTGAAAATCAATGATAGCATATCAGGTCTGATCTTCCAGGCACACTTTTTTACATTCAGTAAATAAATACAAGAAACGTCTTCTAAAACAACACATCACTAACAAAGCACCAAATGGAGAACTTTTCTCACCATGGATCGCTCCCGTAAAGTTAATGGAGTTAAAGCATTTAAACTTTGGTCAGCAGGGGAAACCAAGCTTTTTGTATGCATATAATATTAGCCCAAGGAGATGCTTTAAGTTGGCTGATTTAAAAACTACTGAAATGCACCGAAACCTGATCTGCCCCCTCCAAAAACCACCCAACCCAAAACAGGACACCAAATGAAAAAGGAACAAGAGCGGCACATTATTTCCAAGTTAAATTGTTAGCCAAATTCAGGAAACAACATGACCCCAGAAATTATCATTTCGCAGTATAAATAATTTGCATATATAGGTAGAAGGCTCTTGCCAAACAGTGATGATTATCAAATAAATCAAAATTGCATCATTCTTAACTGAAAGATTTCTCAAACGTTCAGGAAAAAAAAATCTGAAAGCTGAGAAAACAGAAAAGAATCATCACAAATATAAAGAAGTAATTTGAAGAGGGGGAAGTAAATGTGACTGTGAGAACTTTGCTAGAAGACACATATCGGGAACACCTTACCTTTTTGGTACCTTAATATTATATTTTGTTCCTTTTGATTTCTACGCAAGGGTGGATACATACTGCTAACGATACGATCTGCTCGTTAGACCGACCTACTCACAGCACTGTAAAGACAGCGAGAAGAGCAAGACAAGGTGATGCTCAGGAAGATCATGAGCACCAGTAAGGAAAGGAACCTCGGATGGTCACATCCAGCTTTGCCCAGGGTGCTGTCTAAGCTCCAGACAGCTCATCTAGGCTCCAAGCAAGGTGATTAAACCAGCTGCTCCGGTGGCAAAGTCACCAAACTTTTCTTCCCTTTTAGACATCCACACAAAAGTTGGTTTATAAAAATTAAGCCAGTTGGTTCATTAAAAAAAACACAACCAAACAACAAAAGTATTTGGTGCCTTAACAAACTAATGTCCTTACAGTAAAAATGAACTCTTGTACCCTCAATATCTCACACCAGGCTTTGCCTACAAGGAAACAGATGAGATTCTTACAGAAAATTAGGATAAGGGCTATGTAAGCCAAGACAAGCACATTTAATAGGGAAAAATAATTTGATATAATAGTAAATCTTATATTTGACTTGAAAAAAAATGCAGTGAGCACTGATGGAACAGTGTCAAGATACCTGTCAAAACTTTTTTCATGTTAAGGAGAGATAAACATTCAAACCTCTGAGACATGCTAAATTTGGACCGCAGCAGCCGGGGAGTTTGGATATAACACCAGCCAGACAAATTAACAAAGACTCCTACACTGTCCAGCTACACAAGGAAAACCCTTTTGCCTTTTCAGAAGAACACAAACTAGGGAAATAAAGGGAAACTCTAGTAAGAAAAGACTGAAAAATTATAAATTTTTGCATAAACATAAAAATATTTGATGAAAATATTTGATAGAAGTAAAAAGATTTATTTTCATCAAATATCTTCATCAAACATTTTTAATTTTATGCAAAAATAAAAATATTTGGTTTTATCCTTCAGCAAGAACTCAAGAGAAAAACATTTGCCTGCAAGGGCGGCCGCGGGTTACAGCCCCATCTCTGTACCATCTTCCACGCGCAGCTGGTCCCAAGTACAAACCCAGGGCAAGTTTTCAGGAAGGCGAACAGTGATGGGAATATAAACTGCAAACGCCTTAAGCCTCTCTCTTTCTCTGCACTTTATGCTGACTTTTTTGAGCTTCTTGGGCAGTTTCCATTTTTGGCTGCTTCTGCTCACTTATAATAATATCTTCACATTTCTATGAGAAAACTCGTATAGAAGAAAAGCTTTTTCAGGGATGTAGAACCAATACGTTGTATTTTTGTTTTGCCTTTTTTTTTTTTTTTTTCATTCTGAGTAGTCTCAGGCTGTAACCCTCACTACCAAATTCCAGAACTATGAAGAGTCAGTGAGTACCAAATGGTGTGTGTGTCCTTAACCCAAGAAACCTGTGTCTAGCAAGAAACGTTGTTTTAATACCGAAACAAAGAGCATCTGGATCATTTTGTCTCACTGCTCGAGAAAATTCACGTCTCTAGTTATTGTGCTGCCTGTCAGGAGTTCACTAATTACTAAAGCTGCTTGTTATTACATGTATCTAATTAATATTATCAGTACGTCCAGAATATACACATACTTCAAAAGAATGACCCTAACAACTACCACTTCAACCATAACAGAATTAGGACGTATTAAGAAAAAAACCACTACAAGATTAGACAGGAAAAAAAAAAAAAAACAAAAAAGGAAAAAAGATAACTTGATCAATTTTCAGATTCTTCTGAAAGGACTACAAAAATAATAGATAACTGGAAACTATAATAGAAGCTTTAAAGTTCGATATCTGACAGTATCACAAAATCTTACTTGAAAAGTCTTGGACACAAAATTAAACATGCTGAAAGAATGCAGACAAGTGGTAATGAACAAGCAGAGAAAGCTATGTAGTAAGGAACCAAAAGAATATAATTTAGGCATGCTCTTATTGGGGCATATTTGAAAAACAAGGATGATCCCATTTATTGAAACTTGTCAGAAAGTATAACATTGAAAATGTGGCGCAAATGTTTATGGAAAACGACAGCTACGAGAAATATATGCATAAATAAACTATTACGCTTAGAACAATGCAAGCTGATCTTGTCATGCAGAAAATAAAATATTTAATGCATTCCAAGAAACCTGTTAATTAGGAAGAGAAGCATGGGATACTCAGGAGTGGCAGAGAGAAGAGGCACAGCAGATCTGACCACAGCATTTAGGTCAGTCTCAGTATTAGCAGACCCACAACCCTGCATGGAAAGAGTACGGGACTGTGTGGCAAAACCAGGTTCCATTTCCAGCTGGGAAAATGGCACAGTAATTAGAAGGGGCTTAGGAAAATTAAAAATTCCAGAATGCTGGAAAGACTTCGCTTTGAAGGGAAAAAAAAAAATAAAAATAATTCCTAAACCTGCCAGTTTAGCAAAACAAAACATGTAAAAGTTGAGACAGGGGGAAAAGAGTACAGGAGGTTTGCAAAACCACCAGCTAACAGAGAAAACCAAAATTCACTGAGCACCAACAGCACTCAGGCTCTTTCGGTAACGTACATCGGCACATGTATACATGCTCTTTTGCATTAAGAGTGAAGTGCATTGAAATAAAAGGACTGTGAGATACTATCTGATAGCTCTATTGAATCTATTTTATCTCCCCGAATGGTTTAACTACAGCAAATTGATAGTGACACGATGGTGAAGGCTACAATGCTATTTCCATTTTAAATCACGCCTCAGACATTTATTTTTCTCAGGGAAAAAAACCCAACCCAACCAACTGTACCTATTAGAAATACAACATCTCCTTCACGGATTCCACTTAGGAGCTGAATTTCTGTGAGAAAGTTGTCGTAAGACTTCAGCTACTTGAGTCCACAAAATATTTCCTTCCACGTTCCTTTTTTTATTAGCAAAATGCAGCTAAAATATACATAAAAAATTGTTTTAAATCAAAGTTTATTGAATACATTATTGCACAGAATAACTTGAGCTTTTGTTGCATGCGAAGAAGTGTTTAAAATTAGCAGAACTTGCAGCTGTCTGAAAGACTACATGTTCAATAGCCTTAAGTCATAACTTCTCTCAACTTGAGGCTTGGAACGATGCTATAAAATTTTTGCACGTGTGGTATCTGAAGGGAGAAGAGTGATATAGACCTTTCGGGCTTTTACACCTCGGGATTTTCTAGCTAATATAAAGAAAGCTTACCGCACTTTCAAGTTGGAAATTCCACTGAAAATAGTGAGCAACCTACGCATTTCTGCAGTGATTTGTAAAATATTACTGTTAGAAACACAGCGATGCAGTCAGTGTAGAAGTCTGAACCAATATGATTATTGAATTTGCATTAGGCAGCAAACGAGATACGATAACTACGGTGAAAAACCACAGCTGTGTTATTTGAAAACACCTGATCTCATCTGATTGAGTTTTAAGAGGGAAAAGGAAAATAGCTAATTTTCCAGGATATCTAGAAGACTGATGAAGAGAAAAACTGGTGGAACGTGTATTTTCTGTACAATTGGCTCATTAAGAGACTCCAAACCCTGACTGACAGTCAGTAGCCCACTTGATTTGCATGGAGAAGGGATATCTTGGAACCGGTCTGAACTTGAGCATGGTGTACCCCCATCTCAAACCCTCGCTTAGCTACCAAAGCATGGCACTCCACCTGGACTGGTGTATTCCGCTTCTCAGCAGGGATTCCTGCTCTTCCTTAGATGGACCCATCAAGGAATATCGAACAAAAAGATGCGGATGCGTTCTCTGAATAAAGAAGTCCTTCAAGCAGGTATTGCCATGCGTGTACATTGCAGGAGGGCAAGCTCTAACCCAAAGCATCTCCACCAAGTGCTCCCATGACAGGCCACCAGCCTAGACAGAGGTTGAGCTTGCCAAGCATAGCTGGGCTTAGATTCTTCTCAACATTATAAATTGACCCAACAAAAGTGTCCTGTTAACATGGCTCTGCTCTTTCTAAATCCCAAGTTAATTTGTTTAGCACCATCATCTGTCACTGCAACAGACCTCAGGCACATACTTCACCTTCTAGCTTACATCTTTTCTCCATCACACCAAACCCTCACCTCACTGAGTCATACACCAGAACCACAGCACCGCCAACAAGTTTGTGGAAGGGCCTGGCTCCCTCCAAGTCATCATCTCCCTTCCCCCAGCATCACCATGTCCTCGGCACCTCAGATTGATGGGGGGAGCAACTGCAGACAGGCTGTAGTCCTGTGCTCTTCCCAGAGCTGCAACAGGAACGGCGATGATGGTGCAGACAGCTTGGTGTGCCGTGACGGCTCTGCTTCAACTCAGAACATGTTCTTCACTAGCGTGGATAGTGTTTTATTGTTTTTCCCTTTTCCCCAAACTCTAGAAAATGCTACAGCCAGACCACTCGGGTGTGTCTTTGGTTTTTGTCTCCTAAGGACAGAGATCTGGACCTCATGCTCCAAATTGTGCCAGGCATATCACGCACTAAGCTCTTCTTTAGTAGAGATCACTGCACAGTAACTATGAATACAACCTCCAAGAAGATACACCATGACTGATCTCCACTGCTCAGATTGGCCTGAAACATTTAATTTTCTTTGCATGTCTCTTCATCTGGGCCCTCTCAGCTTCCCCTCCTGAAGTTTCCATGCTGAAAGCCAGCATGTGGTGTCCAAGCAATCACCCTCTCTGGAGAGATGCTCCTTTGTTTTGTTTTCGAGCAAGAAAAGAGGCGGTGGTAGAAAGAGGTAGTAAGCAATTTAAGGTAAACTTAGAAATAGGCACATTTAATTAATTTTAATTAAAATGCAGTAAACATTAACACTAGTCTTTTAGCAATGCTAGATTTTTTTAAATTGAAAATTTTAACACGATACTTAAAATATTCCCCTTACGCAATGCATTTTATAGCCACATAACATGTAGCAATATAAGATGCTATATGGACTCGATTAGAGAAAGCCTTGATCTTTCATATTATTTCCTTTTCCATATGTAACCAGACAATGCTCCTGTTATTTTAAGAACACATATTTTGCTGTGAAAGCTGGAAATGCGACATGCGCATAAAAGGCAAAATAAAAACTCGAGAGAAATGACTCGGGTTTTGCAGAATAAAAGTTTCAGCTTTGATACTGCATCAGCAGAGTGAAGGTAGAATCACAGAATTGTTAGGGTTGGAAGGGACCTTAAAGACCACCTAGTTCCAACCCCCCTGCCATGGGCAGGGACACCTCCCACTAGATCAGGTTGCTCAGAGCCCCATCCAGCCTGGCCTTAAAAAGTTCCAGGGATGGGGCTTCCACCACCTCTCTGGGCAACCTGTTCCAGTGTCGCACCACCCTCATAGTGAAGAACTTCTTCCTAACATCCAGTCTGAATCCACCCAGCTCTAGTTTTAATCCATTCCCTCTAGTCCTACCATTACCCGACATCCTAAAAAGTCCCTCCCCAGCTTTCTTGTAGGCCCCCTTAAGGTCTCCTCGGAGCCTTCTTTTCTCCAGACTGAACAACCCCAACTCTTTCAGTCTGTCCTCACAGGAGAGGTGCTCCAGCCCTCTGATCATCCTGGTGGCCCTTCTCTGGACACGTTCCAGCACGTAGGTGTGACATAACTCCACACAGATAGCTAACATTAAAGAAATGTAAATCCTTGATGAGCACTGTATTAATATGCTCTCAAATAGAAGTGGGGGGGAAAAAATCTTTAAAATCTCCACTTACATTTCCAACTTTCCTTACATTAAATCAGAAGGTGCAGTGACCGAGCAGTTAAGGTGGCTCCCTCCGCACCAAGAGGTACGAGGCTGACTACTGCTCTGGATTTTTGCCAAACATCATTCTTTGTCAACTCCGTTGTAATTTAGGAATCCGGCTTTTTGCATGAGGAAGCAAGACTTTTCTTTGCGTACTGTTTCCTTAGAGAAATTGAATTGCCTTAAATATGTTCACATACCATGTTAGCTGTGACCAGGAGAGGCTCCTGGTTTAACAAAGCTTTGGCTCGTTAAAATGAAAAGGTTACAGCTGCTGTCTTAATACTAGAGAAAGAAATGAAGTACTGTTCAGAAAAAGAATGGCACTAATGCAGCTTTGGCTGTTCAAAAAGTAACCCCGACCTTTGCGAGAGGCTGGGACGCTAAATGCAGGAGAGGAAACAAAGTCACCTAATTCTGGAGCATAGTGTTTAGCAGGTTATCTGATCGCCCGCGTGTTCTCTCCCCGTTAATGCGATACTAAGTGGACACGACTTCTTGACGGGATCTCTCGCTCCGACGCTCGCCTGTCCCCTCATTTTACTGCCCCTTCATAAAAGATTATCTGGGAAAGCAAAACTTGCACCAATTAAGGAAAATAAACTGCAAAACTGGACATTCAGAGTAACTCTGAGTAGTCTGAACTGCAGTCAGCCCAGAGTCACCTTCGTGACAACCAGAAGAAAGCAAGTTTTTAAACACGTCTGAGCTTTTCCTCGTAAAACCAGCATCTAGAGTCTTTCCCGTAAGATACCACCAATATATTTATTCTCTTCTAAACGACATTAAAAGGTAATAACAGCTTAAAGCAAAGATGTGTTGCATGGAGAAACAGATCTAAGACAATTGGACTGTAGCAGAAACCTCCTCTGCCGTTTAACTACACGGAATGGAAACATTTTCATTTATTTTCACTTAAAAAGAAAGTCAGAGTCCTGTGACTGCATTGATAGGAACGATGTACACATACTTCTGGGCGTCTTGCCTTGAACTAAGGAAAAAGGAGCTGGTTCTTTCAGATGGAGCGGCAGCGCACAGAAGTCTCCGGCTCTGACTCCCTTTGCTCTTGATAAAAGCTCGGAGCAATGAACTCTCAGGAGATTAGCGTACACACACACGAGCTCCAAAAACTTTAGGCAGCATACATGTTCCTTTGAGCCTTGTACATGTGTTGTGTATAATGTGCTCTTTTTGATATTAAAAAGTTGTTCTCAAGCTGGAAAGGGTTTTCCATTTAGATAAGGCCAATAGCTGCTGCATAGAATAAGCACATGTGTAACACTGGAGCCTGAAAGCAGCCCGAGTGTTAGCCGTTCTACCAGGGGCTGATAAGAACGATTCCATTTTACAAAAATCCCACTGTAAGTTATTTAACCACAACACGCATCCTTCTGGCGGCACACACACCGCTGCTAGCATCACCTTCCCACGTCACACAGCCCTTCTATCGCTGCCGATTGCAACCCGTTGTCCCTCTACGTGGCTGTTTGCATCTACTTACTCTTAACAGCCCACACACCTCTTCTGTACATTGACTGCTAAAAATACCGCACGGAAATCATCATCTATATTATACACAAAAGCATGTGAAAAGAGGACAACTATTTAGATAAAAGGAATCAACAGGGAGTTGATCGCTCTATCGCTCTATCAGGGAGCGGAGCGATAAGACGAGGGGTAATGGTTTTAAACTGAAAGAGGGGAAATTTAGATGAGATATTCAGAAGAAATTCTTTACTGGCCCAGGTTGCCCAGAGAAGCTGTGGCTGCCCCATCCCTGGAGGTGTTCAAGGCCAGGCTGGATGGGGTTTTGAGCAACCTGGTCTAGTGGGAGGTGTCCCTGCCCATGGCAGGGGTGTCGGAACCAGATGATCTTTAAGGTCTCTTCCAACCCAAACCATTCTATGATTCTATGATGCCAGGCTGGGCTCTACTCCCTGTCCTGCTCCAGAAGGAGTATAACGACCTCACTTCATTTATCATCACAGGTCTAATGCTAACCCAGAAAACACGCATGCACTGCTGGATTTAGCTTTAAAAAAGAAATAAAAAAATACGCTTGCTGCATGCCTTCAGTCAGTAGAACCCGGCCTGAACGCATCACTTCAATTAGCGCCGAAACGCAGTAATCGCGGTGGGAGGATGCGGCGGCTGTTACGCAGCACACAGCAGCGCCGAGCGGTTTCTCCGCCGCGAATTTGAAGCTGCTCGGGGCATTTAGGTTGGCAGAACTCTATAACCCAACTGGAACGGCGCCAGCCGGGTTAACACGCTGCTCTTGAAAAGTGAGCCACGGAGGCTTTAATCACCACAAGTGGCAAGGGCTTAATTTTTCATCTCATTTGAAATATGCCAGTCTCAACAGCAGGCCAAGCTTCTTAGAAAAGGCCACCTACTAATCAACACTGTTTCCTGCTTCACTGGATTGCCTTGGATGTCTCCTGTACCGCAGCATCCCTGCTTGGCTTTGCCTGTGACCTAGGAAAACCACAGCCCGATGCCGCAGGGCATGGGCCACAGGACATATGGACCACTGATACTGCAAAACTCAAGCTCAAATTTCTTCTAACTTTTTTCACTTCCCAGACCAGTGGAAGCATTTTTGTCTTTGATCAGGCAGCAGGGTTGGTTTTTAAGACCGCAGCTTTGCACTGGCATCTGTATGAAATATCACTGGCATCTGTATGAAATGACGTGTCTAGAAGATGTGTTGGGATGGACCAAAAACACACACGAGGAGCTCGGCCGAGTGAGCTCGCGTGAGTGAGTGAATGTCTGCATGAAGGAGAAACTCCTTCAACAGATGGGCCGTTTATAAAACTGAGGTTTACACTGAGGTTTTCAAGAAATTCAGTGTTTCAGCCCGAATCACCTTAAGTTTCAAAGAGATACTACGCATAAGCTGTAGTCCAGGAAAATCAGCTCATCTAAGGGAAGGTTGTTACCTGCAACATAAGCATTAAGATACTTATCACTTTATAATTCACGTAAAGTTTACTTTCCCCATGAGTCCTAAAAAAAAAGACATCGAATTGTGTCAATATATGCAATGTTGTGATAAACTCTTCATATGCTGCAGTTTGTAAGTGTAACTGAACGATATAGCAGCAGTGCAACAATAAAATTCCATCTTGATTTTTCAGCTTACAAAATCACATTGCTTGTGATATGTTTTTAAGGACTGTGGAAAAAAAGTTAAGGTATGATGCTAAAGGAGGATAAACAGACGGCTAAATCTCACCAAAATCTAGACAGAATTTCACTTAAAATTCTAAAGCTTCTTTAAAAAAAAATAAATCCCAACTTAAGTTCCTTGGACAAGGATAGATGATTTTAACTGTAGCTTTTATCTTTAAAAAAATAATAGATGAATATATGTGCATGTTTTTATCATGTTGCAAATATTTGTTTGTAGAATATTTTATACACACCAACCCCTAAAGAAGGTAACTGATTTACAATAAACCTCGCTGATCTGAACACGTAAAGCCTATATTACACAAAATTAAAACTGTTGCACGTAAGAATGGTAAAAATCCATCAATTCTCTTTAAAACAGCAAAAGAAGCTAGTTATCTCTGAGAGATTGCAGATGAGCTATCACCTTCAGCAATATTGTGATTTCAAATGTTCAGAACAGAAAGCAAGTCTCTCTAACGAATGTGTTAAAGTTTCTCATGCAAAACCAAACGCATCCTTGTTTCATATTTAATTTGCAATCGGACACCCCAGCAGCTGAGCTCCGAGTGCTTTTCTGGCTGGTGACTAACTGCCTGCTGAGACGGGCTCCACACGTAGGTAGCTCATGATTGAAGACCAAATTCTCAAGAGCTGCATCTCAGCTCCCTTTAAAGTTAATCTGAACACGCTGGACTCAAAAGGAAATGAAAAGTGAGTTTCTCTCCCTTCCTATGGCACCGGGACTTCCTGTGTTTTAGCGATTGGTCAAGAGCTATTATTTCCTCCATGATATTCCCAATTGTGACTGTCAGACGTAATTACAGTTGTCCGCACACAAGCGCCAAAACATTTGTTTAAATCCACCTGGAGCGAAAGTCCCACATGCACAGAAACGTGGAGAAACTCGGAGAATATTAAGATTCAAGTATGCTGTGCCTGAACGAACATGCTGCTCTAAACATTTAGAAATGCAAAGTTCATTTGCTGAGATGAATATCCACAAAAATCTATGCAAGATAAGGGGTATTAAAATTATTCACTCTCCAATTCAGGATGGATTATTTGGCCAATCTGTTAAGCTGTACCTCTCAGACGCACAGAATCAGTACCATCCTCCTCCCCTCAGGGAAAAGAGCTCATAACGTTTGAAGAAAAGTATGCTTCATCCCAACCGTAAGAATACACATGAAACGCCGAGTCTTCCTTTAACACGACTCTTTGGAATGGGAAAGCAGCAGACATCAACAGCGCGAAGGCAGAGGGCAAACAAGTTCACCAAAGAAAATAAATTAAGCAGAGTGCTGCAGATTGTAAAGTGGCCAGAATAAAGGCCATTTAAGTTGTTATCGGACTCTTTTAAGCAGACACACACGCAGGGTTGAACTTCAATTTATCTCTCCATATAAAATACCACCTCTGGCAGCGTAGCGTCATCACTTAGAACCATGATTGAAACATTAATCTCAAACCAAGTCAGAGAAACGTGTGACTTGCTGTGTTACCACCTGAAGCCCCGATGTTTTCCAGCCTTGGGCTAAATACAAGCCAGATCCAGCCCCGCTCAAGTTTGACATTGCTTCTCAAAAACACAGGTATGCTACGGTAGCTTTTGCTTAACCGATCCAAACAATATACACTTATACACAACATGCAAACAGAATTACATTTTACCTAGTCACGCAACACACAGCTGTTCGAAGAAGCAAAATCCAAACTAAAGAAATAAATAAAAATACCGTCTTGTCAAGTCATCAGAAAGCCGTTAATGCTTCTAATGAGCGCAATTACAAAAATGAAAGATTCCAAAAAAACCCTCAGTTACAGATGAACTTTAATTATCCAAGTGTCTTGCTACATGAACCAGGGTCATGTCTCCAAAGGCCTTCGAATTTGAACTCGCCCTGTTATCTATCCAATTTTACATTTCTCAAGCTCTTGCAAAATGAAGTGGAACTGCTTACACACAAAAATGAATTATCTCTTCCTAATGACTTACCCACTCACTAATATTCCCTTTAGTTGAGAGCTGGGAGAAAACAGGAACCTGTACTCAAAGGTGAAGACTGGAAGAAGGCACTGGAGTTAAGAGCTGTACGGTAAAGTTATAGTGCTTATCTGTGTGTGGCAAAAGACAAATAATTCAAATGAGCTTTCTTAGTCATAATTTTAAAAATTAGAAGGCAGAGTTCCTTGGTCTTAACTTGGACTCTACCACATACTCGTCTGCAGAAGCCCATAATGAGTCATTCACCCGATTAACGAGAGAGAGATACGGGTCCCGTAATCCACCAGTGATCTTTTTGTCTAGACGATGGCTTGTTCTGAGGCAAAGATCAAGGTTAGGCTCAGCTACACTTGAAAACGTGCATGTAAACATCGTGCAATGTCTATTCCTGAATAGCTCCAAGCATGGATATTTTTCACAGGAGGAAAGAAATGTTTCAGACACTTCAAAAGTGTTTAACTGAAAACAGTTACTCTGCAAGTAACTTTTCTCTGGACAGTGGCGTTATTATTCAGAACAACTACCTGGGGGGCCAACTCCTGAACTCCAGGCGTGGACCCTTCCCTGTGTCCATGTAAATGCCACAGCTGTCAATCAGCAGTAGGATGCTGGCATTGCTGGAGAAAAAACGTAAGGCCACATGCCTCAAAATCAGATATACGTATGAGGTCTCAACCAACCTGTTCCGCTTCCGTGTTCTTCCCAAACGATTCTCTCAAATATAGTACAAAATTAAGGCTTGCTTGGGCTACGAGCCGTTTCGGAGAAAGTTTGGCACAAATTCCTGTGCGGGGGGGGGGGGGGAAACAAATTTGTGGCTTTGCTCCCAGTAGCTAAAATAATTTTTATTCTCCTTTTAGAGGCCAGGAGTCATTAGTAACCGCTGACCAACCTTTTCATTAAGTTAAAGCCTCCTTGGTGGCAAAAGTCAAAGAGAAATAACTAAAAGCATTTGATAAGAAGAAATATAGAAAAGGTCCCTACATGAAGCAAAAGCACTGGAAAATAATAAAGTTACAAGGTCAGCCCTTAAAATAGGCCAATTTGCACTTCGCTTTTATCCTGCTTTAAGCAGCGGCCAGACTTTCCATTTGCCACCCCCTCCCCTCCGGCACCAAAAGTGCTCAGTGCAGCGAGGGAAAGTCTGAAACGCTTGAGAACAGGAACACAGAGCTATCAGACGATAACCTAACGTGAAACTTCTGCTTTCAAAGGCACAAAGGTGTCTGATGATCCAGATGTAATAAAATCCTCAAGTACAGCAGCCGTAGACAGTGCAGGAAGCAACGCAGGCGCTAAACAAAGTCATACATTGTCAGAAAAGGGAAAAAACCGATCTGACATGACGAGTCAAGACAAGTGACAAAAGTTTTGCTGAAAAAGGATCAGTAGGAAATTAAAATCATGACAGCATTTCTGTTCAAAATACACAAGACAATAGAATCCTTTTATCATAAAGTCCCATTTTCTCCTCCGGTTTTATCATAGCCAAAATTGCAATTTGCACATCACAATGCAGTGAAAGAATCCATGACTTTCATTCCAATTCAATGTAAATAATTTACTGCAAAAGGCTGGCTTTTATGAGTCAACTTCTGCATTGTGCAGTTTTTATTTTGGATCCTTAAGAATCACGACCAACTTGTAAGTTATCTAAACAGGTCTGAAAACCAGAAAAATCTTTGTGGGAAGGCTCTAAAAGGATGATATCCCCTTGAAGAAAAGTCACGTTAACTTCATTTCATTTGCTATATGCAGCAAATAAAACTAGATAGCTAAAGGAGCTAAAGAAATACATTTTCACAATGCTGAATTTTTATAGTTAGCATTACTAACTCCTCGCTATTACTTTTTAAAAGAAACTGGAGTCAGCATCTTTATAAAATGTATTTTCTGATTTGCTTATCCAGGTACAGCCAGGTGCCAGCTGGTTTATTTGTTTTGAAGGATACAACACTTAAAAAGACCCCAATAAACAAAACCATGAAGACTCCTCACAAGAACAAAACCATGCAAAGCCATCACAAGGTCTCTCCCAAAACCAGCGCAAGCACTGTCAACCCTTTTCCTCCATTGCCCACTTCCAGCTGCCAATATGTTTCTTACAAAAATAGCAAGAGGGTTTCTTTTTTTTCCCCCCAAAGATATGAACGATTAGGAAAAGTTAGGTCCTCGGTTCCTATAGAATATAAAATAGCGCATGCCTCTGTCTGCACAGTCTCCGGATCCCGGTTACGTGATTTGGTTTCTGCCATGGATAAAGTTTTACTATGGCACTTATTACATTGATTTTTTTTTTTTTTTTTTCTGCCAAGTGCTGCAAATTAAATGAAGCTCTTCGGTGAAAGTCTATTTAGCTTCACATTTTAAGCTTTTTTTTTTTTTTTAAAATCTTCCTCATTAAATCCTTTCTTGTAGTATTTCACTGGAAATTATGCTTTCGATTATGATACAAGTTCTGAAGAAAAGGTAAAGATACAGTTGTCTTCCCAATTACAGCTTTATCAGCATGCCTTCTATAAAAGACTTATTTTTCTGTCTAATGGCAAGATTTAAACCAGGCACATTTTCTGTACACTTTTTTTTTTTTTTGTTCCTGTCTCATATTTTCCTTTTTTCTTTGAAACCTGCCTCTCCCATTGGCTCCTGCCCAACGCTTTTCTTTCCCGTCTGCATCTCAAGCTTGGCTGCCTTTCTCATTTTGTCTGTTTCTCCTGTTGCTTCTTCCTCGCGAGGCTGATGCATCCACCAAGGCTTGTTCGCACAAAAGCAATCAGCGTCTAACACTCGGCACACTGCACGGCCGGCTAAAGGATGCTTGCAAATACCCAGCCACCGGGCACGGTTAGCAGCCAGGAGCAAAGCGTTCAGAGTCTGGCAAGGGGTTTAACTCTTCAAACTGGTTGACTACGCAGCACCTGTTTACTGAGGGGTGGCGGTTTCCTAACCAAGTATAGTGGAAAAGCTGCGTTGAAAAGATCATTGCTGCTTTTAAATCATTGGTGCAGCCGTTAGAACGAAGAAGAGTTAGGCTGTGGGGTTAAACTAGATCCGGGAAAAGGCAGAAAGGCTTACAACCGACATCAGCGAGACCTGTGTTATCAAAACAGCAAACTGGATATCCCAGCATCCTTTTTTAAAGCCCATCAGGCGCTAATTTAGAAAGAGGTACTGGCTTTGTTTAACCCTTGAGGAAACCAGAGATTGAAGTGACGATCTGAGATCCAAGACTTGCGACATTCAGTTCTGGACCACGGCCAAAGAAAGCACTGTTGGCCTGAGGGGCCAGTGACAATTTTAAAATCTGATATATCTAGCTACTGGAGCGAGACACTAATGCTTTATACCACCGTGATGCTTAATGCTTTATACAATTACAATTCTAGCACCGGTAGACCCTAGATATCAGATGCAAAAATCATGTTATTTTGATTAGCACCTTCCTTCACACCCCCCCATTCTCATCAATTCAAATGTGATTTTTAGCAATTAACATTGTACAAAAAAAAAAAAAAAAAAAAGATGTTCTAAGACTATGTATAATTTAACAGCATGGGTTTTCACACTTCCAGGTGGCTCCAAGCATCAGGTTTTGGTGGGAAACAGGTCCTAACATCACATCAACAGCAAAGAAGGGAAAAGGCAGGACTGTAAGAAGATCAACAATTTTATGCTTTGATCTGCCAGGGAAATAAAATGCTCTGACAGAAAAGGCTACAGATAAATCCGAATTTGTAGACGGTGCCAAGAAGTGGTCCTGACTCAACGATCAGAAATACAATGCCAGTGTTTGAACACACATTACCAGGAACGAAAGACCACACAACTTAATGCCTGGTAAAAATAACATTTGTTTCCAGATCATCTTTAAGAGAAAGGAGCTGAACCTCTATGAAGTGGGAGTGAGGTGGTATGAAGCAGAAGACAGAAAAAAAAAAAATGAAGCAAGAATTGAGAGGAAGGTTGACCCCCTAAAAGCTACCCATCTCCCCCCAAAAAATCTCAACTACTGGGAAAAGACTCACACATCTCCTCCCTTATGTCCTTCTGACCTACCCCAGCACAATTACAGGGTAAGAGACGAATGAGCACCTAACGCAAATATAACAGAATATGAACAGTATTGCATGCACAAAAGCAACATGTTTTCTTCAGTCTTCCAGTCAGAGAAACAGGGACTGGACTACTTCTGACTTCAAAAAGTCCAAAAAAGAAAGCAGTTGACAAAGTGGTTATTTTTTTTAAAAAATTCGTTATTATTATTTCAAATGATGTAATAACAAGAGGCACAGGTAAAATGTCGTCCCAGGAAGCGTAAAAATAGTATTACCATGGCACATGTAGGATTCACACATCACTTTTCTTTGTTCAAATTATGGAGAATGATGCACTTTCTTAAAGCACCTAGACCCGGACTCTCAACATTATCCCACAACGTAACAGTGATGATTATTAGCTATGGAAAAGTGTCTGGGCTTTCTCAACTGGCCTAGTTTCAGCAGTACTGTTTTGCTTCAAATGCAATCAACAAATTCTATGAAGTTGATGTATTATTGCAAAATGTATGTTCTTTTACATTAAAGCATAAGAAATAAAGCATGACCATCATGTTTTGCAACTAATTTATTTTTTTCTCCTTTTTTAATCTGTCTTACAAGTTTACCATGACATTTTAGTGACAACAGCGCTAAAATAACTCAAAAAAACAAAAAGGAGACTAATTAAAAATGGGCAGACAGCGAACATCATGATACATTGGCATAAAATTATCCCTTCAGTGGCCTTTGTAAAAATACTGCTAAAAACCCAACATTTGCCATGGCAATACTGAGTCAGATTGTTTTATAATATATATAATTATATATGCAGATCCTCGCAGCACAAGCATTTGGTTAGTGCGTGTTACTGAAATGAGACACTCCAGATTTAAGGGAAAAAAAAACCACCACATTTTCTGCATTCTTGGAACAAAACTTGTATCCCTGAACTGAGCTTCCAATTGACACAAATTACAGATCCTGAAAAACCTATTTGCCTTCCTCCCTTTCCCCCACAGCTTCAAAAATGGTTCAGAGAGCTGTTTCAGCTTTTCTTACTATCGAGCACACACAAAGGAAACTGCTCCTCTCAGGCTGAGCAGGACTTTTTGCTCTTATCGAGCCTTTGGCAATGATCGCTAAGCCATCGCACAAGCTGCTGGGGAGATTGTACACTCTGAGCACACCACCACCAGCTCTAGAGCAAGTGGAAAGAAGAAGTTAGTTACACGCACAGAACTAGAGGACGTTTTAGAAGGAGGTTAGCAACACCTACTGGTCACGGTGCATACTAAACACTGTTTTGTTTTTTAAAATTAACAATAAAAAAAGGCTTTTTCCTACTAAAGCACCTAGCTAAAATTACCTATGAAGTCAGTTTGTCACCAGAGAGAATATTTCTAGTTACATCAGCTACTAAATTAAAAGATATTACCTCTTCCAGTAAACCTTGATCTGCTCATACCCTTAGACCGTCGTGGCTATGTTATGGCTAAAATATATCAGCACTAGCGATTTCTGAATCATATCAGTAAATAAATATGCATAACATGAGCTGAGATCTAGGCTTCAATATCAAATGGGACATAACAAGTCTTCCTGACAGTTCCTTTAAGTGACTGAAAGATTTACATTATCCATCGTAACGTGCATGAAGCCTTCCCTTCATTACTAACTATCTTTATTGCCTACTCAAAGCAACTCAAAATGTTATGAACTGCACAGTCTTAGCAGCAGCACGGGTTTTTTTTCTGCTCTATAAAGATCTGCAAACTATTCAAACAACTTCTGCAATTCTTCAGTATTTTTACAGTGCATTCCTTTAATCTGCAAAAGTAAAAGTTTTTCTTCCAAATTTTGCTTAGAGTAAAATACAACCAAACATACATAACAGAGTTTCTTGATCCACCTCACCCTTTCCAAAAAAAACCAACACAGGCACAAAACTACAAATAGCGTTTTCAGAAAACACTTAATTCAAAATCAAAGTGTCCTCAACTGTATTTTAAATCAACTACAACAAACCTGCACTTCGCAGCTGTATTTAATGCTTGCATTAAACTTCCATCAAAAAAAATTGTATTCATTTTTTAAAGTTGTGTCTATAGGTCCTCTGATAGACTAGCCTTAGGCATTAGAAGTTTTCCTGGTTCTCATCCAACTTTGGAAATAATATCTTCTTGCTTCGGGTGTTAAAAGGATTCATACATTATTTATAAGGACTGCTAAAATCTAACTCCTGGATCTAACTTGCAAGAGAAAGAGTATAAAAAGTTACATACAAAAAAAAAAAAAAGAAGCGCACAACTGTCCCCATTTCAATTTTTAGCCTCTCTTTCTATGTCATGCACCACCAGACTGAGTCTGGAACACTCTCATCTCTCGCCCCCCGTGCTCAGAAATTCCTTTACAGCCACTTTGCGCCTTGTTGGATTTGATCTTTCCTGCATATTTTTAAAGTATGATTTTCCAAGGTAGAGAAAAAAATAAAATAAAAAAAAAAAAAAAACAAAAGGCAAAACTGCCGGGTAAGTTGTTACACTTCAAAGATGACAGATTTCTTTGACAGAATGGTGTTTGTTTACCTCCTGAAAAATCAGGCTAAAGCATTTCAAGAAAATAGTCAGAACAGGGCTGCTAAAATCCCTATTCACTTCTCAACATCTTCCTCTATACTTTTCTCTGTTTAGTGTTGTCTACATATATGATACTTACATTCAGTTTGTCTCTTCCTGGTTTAAGAGAGTTCATCGTTAGATTTTTAAAAACAACCCTATTAAAACTTCACAAGGGGGAAGATCTTAGTACCTTGTTATCAATCCAAGACAATATTTATGCAGCTTCAGCGAAACCAGCAATTTCACTTCCTGGGTTATATTAAGGCAAGAGACATTAAAATGCTGTTGATCTATAAAACAGCTATGTATTCTATGCAATTAAAGAAAACGGAAAAGCCAGGCCTACAGAGCTTCAGAAATACTCATCAGTATGAGTAAGTCCTCATACTGTAACTGGAAATAGTGTATTTTTTCTACTGCACACACTAAACCCACTGCATCTCACAGTTCTTTACACTTCAGATACCTGTTCCTGACTATAATTTCCCTTAGTCCCACTGAAGCACACAGTAAGCGCATCTCTCCAGCTAAACGCGATGTGTGAAGAACTGAACATACGCTTACACCAGCTTACTAAATCATTGAAAAACTGCCTCATGTGACATTTGTAGCAGCGCAGCAATGGATTTCGTTCACCCAATAAGGTGAGGCCATTCATGTTCATCTTTACACTGGGCAGAATTTTTACATATATTTCAACGTTCAGACTTTGAGACTTTAGTTCTTAAAAAAGAACAATATGCATGATATCCATTCTGTGCCCGTGGAAATTATAAATTAAACAAGTGTCTTGTGAGGACTGTACCTGTTCAATACACTCTTTTGGAAAATAAAGTTCTTCTGTCTGGGATTTTTGTTCCCATTCCACAAGCTTACAAAGGTTTATTTCCCCACAAAATACAGCTGTGTGATGTTCACTATTCGAAGGGAAAGTCAGACTAGGTTGCATTTCTTAAATGTTTATCTTATTAGCAATCAAGTCTCATGTAGCTGAAAACCAGAAAAAACTATTTTGCTTTTTCCCACCGCCACTGTTAAAATTCTCCAGCCAACTGCAGCTCGTAGCATTTCTATAGTTGGTTTCACCGTTACCGGGCTCCACCAGCCCTGCCTCTGCCGGAATTCTACACAAGAAACAGAAGGAGAGCAGTTGGAAGTGTGATGACGAAACGGTAACCAACATTAGCAAAGAGAATTAAAAGTGAGCAGTGTGCCTCTGAATGACTCTTCCTTATTTTAAACCTGACTTGATTCTAACTGGAAGAGGGTTTGGTTGGTTTTTTTTTTTTGTGTTAAATTTGTTCAAAGGAAGAAGAAACAGCTGTCAGGAGCTGGGAATTTTGTGCCAGGCTCGGCAGCTTTCCTTCTTTTACCTTTACCAAATGATGTAACCTCTTGCAGTATATAAAAGGGAGAAGAACAGATAAAAGGTAATGTAAAGCATTCATTTCTACTGTCATCCAAAAACTTAAAATTTAAATGCATTATAGAAAAATGTGTATTAACACGGTGTACTTTGACAACAGTTAATCCTGGAGGAAAGTGCAAGAGTGGAAAAGAAGCTTGCCAGAGCACTAGTACCTGTTTTGAAACCACACTTGTGTAACACCCAGCGGGTCCTTCCTGAGCGACTGCTACGGGCAGCACAACTCGATCTGCTCGAGGATGCAAACAAATACGCAAACACACAGGGACCAAAACTTAAAGCAAAGGATTAATTTCGCACCTTCTTGAGAGGAGACAATAGGTGGCATATAATCAGGGATGTATTCCTTCCTTTCTTCCGCATCTTTACTTCCCGGCTGGGGAAACTGCAGGACATTGTTCTTGCTGACGGGAAACGAAGGGATTTGATGTGCGAAAGTGACAGGTTCGATATTGTGTATATAATCTTCCAGCTCATGCAGGTTAACCCCCATAAGCTTGAAGGCATCACCTACATCATCCAAAATTGGATCTGTGCGGCCATCTGTAACAAAAAAAAAAAACAACAACAAGAGAACAACATTTTCGCAAAAAGCCAGTTTAAAAAAAAATAATTGACCTGCAGGTCTACGCTTAGAGATTACAACCCACTTCGGCTCACCACCAATAATGGAGATTACGGCCCCACAGTTCTGCCGCGTTTAACGTTCGTTGGGCTACACAACAGGCTGAAAACACACTCTCATTTAAAATTGTTTTGTTTTGATCCGTATCCCTTTGTTTCAATTCATACCATTAAAAAGCTGCACCTCAAGAAGCAAATCAAGCAAAACCGAGGGAGCCGCACCAGGCAGCTTTACCTGGCAACAGTCAATTAACACCGTGCAACAACACTTAAAATAGTTTTCAATTTCAGAATGTACATTCAAATGAACAAAACAAGCCCTCAATATTCAGAAAGTGCCCCTTTACCAGTATGTAACAGACTACATGTAATTATTACTAGAAAATCAACAACTTCATTTTGTTGAACCAATTGTAGCTTACGGGTAGCAAAAAAAAGAAGGTATCTGGTGTATCTTTTGATAACAAAAATACTTCACGTAGTATCTTTCCACCAGATGAAATCTCCAGGCTTCATAAGCTATGAGTCACTTTACCTACCGGTTAGATATACCTCCCGCATGAAATACAGGAATATTAAGTAGTGGTTTGATGAGGAGAGAGTATTTTATACTAAACTTTGGGGGCTGATTTCCTCAGGTACAATTTAAGTTTGACTCTACAGCAAAAATCTTCTTTTCTTTACAAAACACATAGTGAAACCTTACTGCCCGAACAGTCAGGATCTTTATTTAATATGACCTCCAAGAAAACAGTCCAAGAAGGGATGCAGGGTGTTCTACACATACAATTTGGCTCAAAGATTTGAACTATGCAGAGCAGAAATCCTCCAAGTGCCTTGGTTTCCCTGACCCGACAGAGGGAAATCCCTCCAAAGGCCTCCGGAGGGAGAACTGGGCACCTGGCTTTGGTGGCCAAGGCACCGCTTTGAGACTCATCCTAACTTTTCATAATAACAATAACACAACAAAAGATGCCTTAAACCCTAACAATGACTTTTTTTTCTTTTAATTCAATAAAATTATACTGAATTATTAAAATTCTATACAGTTGGCTTATGAAGATATTACATCCCTACACGATGATAAGCTGTGATTTTCTTTAAAAAGCAATTATGGAAAACCAGCCCGTGCTTATTGAAGGAACACAATCGCTATTGTGAAGCCCCAGCTTCGGAGAACGGGGGGGATGCTCTTTTGTTTGTCCTTTAACCTAATCTCTTCTTGGTTTATCTTGAAGCCGAAGCAGTCGAGCAGGCGGGTTCTCACATCACTGGATGAATTCAAACCCCCAGCCAACTCACGCCTGCAGGTACATTTAGAAAATAAGAATTTTGTTCTAGAATTTCTCTTCTCAGTCTTGCAGTGAAGATAAGGGTAATACTCAGATTATGGTTTTGATTCTCAGCTCTGTAACACTGGCCTCTTGTGTGACTCTGGGCAAGTTGCTTGTGTTTTAATTCTCTCCACAGCTAAAAGGGAGATCAGACCAAGTTATCGCCTCCTTTGTCCATCTCTATTTAGAACATAAACTCCCTACGACAAGAACCATCTTGGATTTTGTGTCTGAATAATATTTAGTACAAGTGCAATACTAGTTTCCCCTGCAGACTCCAGGGACAGAGAAATGTGGAGACTTATATAAACATAATTAAAGGCGGATATCACCACTCTGGAGTAGTTATGAAATCCCTGTAGTTATTGAGCGGACGGAAGAGTGTTTTATCCATAAAAACTTAAATTTAGGTAGTTGACATAACTGGGAAATTTTGTGTTGACATGACAAATGCAGAGACTTACATAAATACAATTAAAGGAGGATACCACCACTCTGGAGTAGTTACGAGATACCTATAGTTATTGGGCAGACAGAACAGTGCTTTATCCTTAAAAAATTAAATTTATATAATTGACACAGCTAAGAAATTTTGCCTTGTCACTTTTAGTTGCTCTTCAGACTACAAGGTACCTTTGAATTTACTGAACCATTTTCTATGGCATCAAGACTTAACACGTAGAAGTTGGGACTGCGAATTCAAAAGAAAAACTTGGGGAAAACTTTTCAAACCTTTTCAACAAGCCCAGAAGTAGAGCATATTTATTCCCCAGACACTCCTGAAATCACTGACTGTGCTGTTTGCAAGACAGACAGATTCATGGTGAGACTCACAGCACTCATTCTCAGGTGGGCATTGCCTAGACCTGGAAAGCGTACCCACTGGCACAGACACACACCATACTTGGGTCCAGCTTCCCTTGGAAGAAAAACCAAGTTCCAGGCAGGGAAAATGCTGCAAGAGGTTTCCCAGCTGGACAACATGGGGCACGGGACTGCAAGGTGCACGAACACCACCTACCCCGTTACTGGGGTTTGAGTACCTCGCTCAGTGTGCGTCTCTTGACACCAGCACCGGCATCCACTCAGGATGAAAGTCTAGTCCAGTTCATCACTGCGATAGGAAAAGGTCTTTTCCTAGATCTACACACGATCTTTTTAACCTCCAAAAACGTGTACTGACGTGATTAGCAAGCGATAAATGCTAAAAAGCACTTCTTCCTACAAGTGCTTATTAAGAACACGTGGCAGAGAAGCAACTACTAAGTGTAATTGAAGCACGGAAATATTAAAGCAACCACATCCAAAAACAATTATGTGTGTTAGAACGCAGGTTCAAAAAAAAAAACCTGAAGAAAAATCAACTTTCCCATGTCTTTGCCGTTTGCCTCCAAAGAGACAATGCCAAGACATAAGTTAAAACATCAAGGACAAGTCATAGAAGCTAAAAAAAAAAAAAAAAAAAATAAAAAATGTAAACCTGTAACTGTCACAGGGACAAAAAGGACTGGTCCTTTAACCTCTTCTTTTCAAGAAAGAGTGTCCTCAGTGGTAAAAGTGTACAAAAAAAGTTTCAGCCCTGTATTCATATCTATGTTTAAATCAAAAGACATCAATTGGAAATATACACAGCACAAAAATGTATTAAATGTAATTTCAGGTGATTTATCAAATAAAGGCTTGTGCCTTCATACTTATATTTGAACAGTTTAGCATTCCTTTTCTCTCTCCGGTTTAATAAAAATCCACAATAATAGCAGAAGCCAGGCACATGAAAGAGAATGCTGACAAACATGTAACACACTCTCTCCTGGTCTTTCATTCAGTCTTAGGCTTTTTTCTGTAAGCAAATGATGCCAAAAAAAGAGTTTCATTTGTACATACTGAACTTGTCTCGATATTCTTCAGATATTTGTGTTATCCTCAGTTTAAAAATTCAGATGCTGAACCCTCCCAGTGAAATAATTAATCCAGTGTCACACAGCAAGTCAGTATCAAATCACAAACAGCTTTGGAGCTTTGGTTTCCAGCTTCTATTCCCTATACCACAACGAATCAAATAATATCTGTTGTTCTGATTAAGACCATTCAATCTCAAAACAGCTCATCAGAAACCTGTGCGAATGGTGCAGTTACAATACTCTCAGCTTCCCTATGAATGAGAACAAACACCGGGTGTGGAGGAATCTGCACACAGAAATGGATCCCCCAAAAAGTAGAGCATCAAAAATACCAGCAAACAGAATCCACGCAGAGCTGAATATTCGGGTGGGAAGTTATCCAGCCCTCAACACTGCTGATTAACCCAGTTGTCCACAAGGACAACCAAATCAAACAGAATATGGGGGCAATGCACTAAGTCCCCTTCAAGCAATAAACGCTCGCTCTCGGTTTGTGGGGAAAAGGAATTTTTAGAAGCCTAGTTATTTTTGCAGAAGTCACAAGAATTTCTCCAGAAAACAAGCTGATCAACCCTCATGTCATCCAAAGAAACTGGGAGGGGGTCAGTGGGCGTTAGGGAAAAACTATCTTGTTTTCCTTAAATTCTTAAATTGTCAAATTCTTGAATTATTAAAGTCTCAAAATAGCTGATTTACTTTTGTCAAGCTCACCCCCAGCACCTCCTCCTTCCTGGCTCAAAGTTCATGTGAAACAGGGAACATTTAATGAGTGTACAGAACAGAAGAGTTTTCAGTTTCATGCCAGGTTTTTTTTCAAAGGGAGCAACTACAGCTCTGTAATAAATATATATTGAGAAAAATTAATGAGTCACTACCCATGCAACATGTACAGTCTATTATAAATAGCTCAGCATTCACCCTCATGTCTACAATAAAAGAAGTATTTTTTTTAAATTTTATTTTAACTAGCAAATTATTAGGTATAGCTCCTCGGTATTTTTATTACAGCCTCTGTCACAGATTCCTTGTGCTCACGCACATCACTCAACCCTGTATTAAATACCCGTGTATCTACACTGAATAGTTACTCCAGGATAACTCTTTCAAACCAACAACACATTGCTTCCATCCAGCATCCACAAGAACAGTCAGAGGCATACACAGTACATTATTAAATAAGTACATACGCCTTGCTGGAGAGCACTTAAGTGGGGGAAAAGGGTCCTATTAATGTAGTTACCAGGCAGGCAAAAGCATCTTCTTGCTATTGCTGCTCGGAGCCTGCTCTTTTTCCTGGTAACCTCATAAATGTCAAGTGGAAAAAAAAAAAAAAAAAAAAGTTGACCTTCTTTATTGGTAGCCAGTGAGAAGTTAATTAGCTTAAAAACATCAACATTGAAGGTTATCAGGACATAAAGAGGTACACTGCTTATAACAAATGTTATGGGCCCTGGAGAGATACTTGTTACAACAGTCATTCAGCATGAGTAAAGGGAATCAGCTCATTTAAACTCATCATCAAAATCTAACACTTTGATAGAGATTACCATTATATACTGTATATATAGTGTAGTAAGAGTGAAGTAACTTAAAAAAAAAAAAAACAAACCAAAAAGAACAAAAATGAAAAAAAACGTACAAGGTTTTAATTAGAAAGAAATAAAGAGTTGGTTGATGCCAGGTCTATTCTCTCCACTGTCGTTATTCCCAGTGAAAATATTGGTCTGCTGTTTGCATTCTCCAAAGCAGAGATTTGCTATAATGAAGTTAAGTTTTCCTTGACCGGAGATTGTGCAGTGACACTGGAGCAGGTTTTGAGCCAGCTCTATCTTGGCAAAACATTTTGCAAGATCTGACATTTTTCCTTCCAGTTACAACGTTGTGCTCACCAGATCAGAGCCTGCCTTTTAATATAAATGCAGTTGAATTATTAATATAACTTTAAATATATTTAATATTATTTACATTTAATGTTATTTTTATGTATATATATGGAATTAGGTTTAGGTAGTCCTGCGAGGAGCAGGGCGTTGGACCCAATGATCCTTATGGGTCCCTTCCAACTTGAGATATTCTGTGATTCTATGTTTACACAAAAATAATCTTCAAAAAAGTAGTCACACAAAATGAAACTAAAGGGCAACTTTTAAGCTTTATTTCCTCACTGTAAGCAACTTTCAGAAGAAAAAATTTAAAATTTAAAAAAAAATAATCACAACATGTCCAAACATATGCTCAAGACTGAAAATTCCAGAAAGGGTACCAAAACCCCCACTTCTAGATCCAACACAACCCTAAATTAATATCTAGTTTATTACTCTTCTACTTTTAACAGCATATAATCTACATTTGTCCTGCTGAAATATGCCCAGGTGCCCTCAGTGATTAAATTTAAGTAGCTTCTACCTGGTTGTCTTTTAAAGCAATGCAGTAGAAAAATCAGGCTTTTTTAGGGCATAAACCATGACTCCCCTCCTCATCCCTCCCGTGAATTACAGCACTCACATAAATATACAGGAAACTGAATTTCCTTACTGGAAATGTGCTAAATTAAGAGGTAAAACACAACGTATTCCGCATGTCTATAACCAACCAGCTCACTGCCAAGCTAAACTCTTAGCAAAGGAAGCAGATACCGTCTGTCTCCACTGGACAGTTCCACAATGTTAAAAAAAACCCCAACGTATACTAGAAAATCCAGAGCAGTTAACCCAAAACACCAGCTGTGCCGCCACCTCTATCAAACCATGTGAAATGTGAGTGCAAAACAAAGCTGCGCCTCACAGAGAACTCTTCCCTTTTCACCTCTGCTTAAAACAAACAACAACAACAACAACATAGAACTCTGCTCCCAGAAACCTCACAATGTCAGTTTGGTTTTGTAGTTCAATACCTTAATTACATACTCCAGCACTGCTTTTCAAATATTTTATTTAAATTCTAAGATAAAAACATGTGTGGAGCGTACGGCATATTGAACAGGCTTCCTCTTACAAGCTTTCTGCAAATTTTAACAGCGTAACGCGGTGTACTTTAACAGGAAAAACCCTTATTTTCTCCCCTGTAAGTTCACTCTCTCCTCCACCCCCAACACAGTATTCAGAAGCATTTCACGGCATCAAACGCATCTCAAGCCCGTTTGGCAAATCCTTTTGCAGCCACAGAAGCTCCCATCAACTCCAGCTACCGCAAATGCAAAGAAACAACAGCAGAAAAGTAATGAAAATCTTGAATGTAGCTCTGCTAATGGAATGTAACAGCTGGAACAAAGATCTAACACAGCTGGGAAAGCCATCATTTTCTTTTGCAACTGAGAAAATACGCGTACGGCAATGACATGCTTTTCAGAGCAATACCACACCATCTCAATTACGTCAGAGTAAATCCATTCAGCTTCGAATACAAAGATTATGTCCCTCCAGCCGACAACCCTGCTAACTCAAACCCCACTGGTTTGACTTTGAGATAACACACTGACAATAAAGATGCTACAATTGGAATTTAATTAATTCCACTTATGCAAAACCATGGCCAAATTCAGCTCATTCATCCAGAGCTGGGTTTGTACTGTAACTTATTTTAGGAGAAAAAGGAAACAATTCCGAAAAAGCAGGGAGACATCAGCCGAGCGTTAAGATGTCTTTTTATAAACCTTTTAAAGAAATAAAGACAGGAATCATTTTAGGAGAGGTAAATACAAGAAATACCGTATCACTGGCATGAAAACAGCATATTCCCCTTCTTCTCCACAAAAAAAAAAAAAGAAAAAAAAAGAAAGACTATGATACTTCCTTCTCCATTCATAGAGGGGAAAAAATTAATTCCTTTCCCCACTTTCAGTGAGCACACCCAAAGCAAGAGGGATACCTTATTTCTACGCACTTCCACTTCCTCAAACACCGCAAGTAAAAAGCTGTATTTTCACCAATTCTGCGGCTTTTCCTCCCAGCCTCACAAACGCTGCAGTACCTGTGGCAGACGCAGCTGAGCTCAGGGGGGGCAACGCTGCTGAAAAACTCATCTCTTGCACATGCAGTCATCCACTAACAAAACCATCATCCCAAAATTTGTACTCACCATGTCAAAGGACAGCTCTGACCCAGCCTAGATTTAGCTCCTTTTTTTACCCCATAACACAGTTCTCCCCAGCTCTCTCTGTTGTCCCCTTTAATCTCTTTACAGATAATTTCCGTTCAGATTGAGATACAGAATTCACCGGTGCAGCAGGTGCACTGGTGCCGCTGGTTTAATATTGCACAGTCCCATTTCCAGACTGACCACACACAGCTTCACATCCAACTAGGTGTCAAATTTGCTGAAAGCTCATACGAGGAAACCTACTCAAACTAGAACTCAAAAAGTTTGCAGCAATATCACTAAGTGCCTTCTGAACTCAGTTAAAGCGGCAGCCCCAGACTCGATCTCAATTATTCCTAAAATCAGGAAGCAGAGGCAGGACCAGGTATGTTCAAAGTATCACTTTGCTTGATGGGGATCGCTCAGCAGTGAGAACTTCTACTTCAGAGGGGAGGCATGAGCACAAGCAGCAGCACCTTCAGGCCACGACTGCTCCTCTCCTGACCAAGCTAATCTCACCATGCCTCCTGCCTGACCTGCAGGTCTTTGCTCCGCACACTCTCCAAATTTCCTCTTGTAGAAGAACACAACATTACCAGCTTTCACAGGCTTGAGGCTGCATCCACCACCAGTTGACAGCAACACATACAGGGACATCAAGAGCAACAAGAAAGCTTCTATAGGTACGTTGGTGATAAAAGGAAGACTAGGGAAAATGTGGGCCCTCTCTGGAAGGAAAGAGGAGACCTGGTCACCTGAGATATGGGACAAGGCTGAGGTGCTCAATGACTTTTTTGCCTCGGTCTTCACTGAGAAGGGCTGTAGCTGCACCACCCGAGTCACAGAAGGCAAAGGCAGGGACTGGGAGAATGAGGAACTGCCCACTGCAGGACAAGATCAGGTTTGAGATCATCTAAGGAACCTGATGGATAAGGGGAGAGCAACTGACGTCATCTACCTGGATTTGAGCAAAGCATTTGACAATCTGGCCCAACATCCTGGTCTCTAAATTGGAGAGACATGGATTTGATGGATGGACCTCTCGGTGGATAAGGAACTGGCTGGATGGCTGCACTCAAAGAGTTGCAGTCAACGGCTCGATGTTCAAGTGGCAACCTGTGACAAGTGGCATTTCTCAGGGGTCAGTACTGGGACTGGTGCTGTTTAACATCTTTGTCGGCGACATGGACAGTGGGATTGAGTGCACCCTTGGCAAGTCTGCTGATGACACCAAGCTGTGGGATGCCATCCAGAGGGACCTGGACAGGCTTGAGAGGTGGGCCTGTGCAAACCTCATGAAGTTCAACACGCCAAGTGCAAGGTTCTGCACCTGCGTTGGGGCAACCCCAAGCACAAATACAGGCTGTGGGACGAAGGGATTGAGAGCAGCCCTGCCAAGAAGGGCTTGGGTGTTAGTGAATGAAAAGCTGGACATGAACCAGCAATGTGCACTTGCAGCCCAGAAAGCCAACCGTATCCTGGGCTGTATCAGAAGAAGCGTGGACAGCAAGGCAAGGGAGGTGATTCCGCCCCTCTGCTCCACTCTGGTGAGACCCCACTTGGAGTACTGCGTCCAGCTCTGAAGCCCCCAACATAAGAAGGACATGTTGAAGTGAGTCCAGAAGAGGGCCATGAAAATGACCAGAGGTCCGGAGCACCTCTCCTATGAAGACAAGCTGAGAGAGTTGGAGTTGTTCAGCCTGGAGAAGAGAAGGCTCCAGGGAGACCTTAGAGCCCCTTTCAGTTCCTAAAGGGGCTACAGGAAAGATGGGGAGGGACTCTTGATCAGGGAGTGCAGCAATAGGATGAGGAGTAAGGGTTTTAAACTGAAAGAGGGGAGATTTAGATTAGATATTAGGAAGAAATTCTGAGGGTGGTGAACCACTGGCACATGTTGCCCAGAGAAGCTGTGGATGCCCCGTCCCTGAAAGGTTCAAGGCCAGGCTGGATAGGGCTTTGAGCAACCTGGTCTAGGGGAAGGTGTCCCTGCCCATGGCAGTGGGGGTGGAACTAGATGACATTTAAGGTCCTTTCCAATTCTAAACAGTCTGTGATTCTATGATACTCCTCTCATCCGCAGTTGCGACATCCTCATTAGCACAGCTCCCACAACTCGGACAGAACGGCTAGCAAACTTCTCCATTTCTGCGTTCAGGGCTGCCATCCCTGTCACCTCTCCCATAACCTCCCACAGTCCCCAACACATTCTCTAAACTGGTGGTAGCTACAGTAGCCCCAAATCCACCCCCCAAATCCAGCCCCAAATCCACCCCGCTTCCTCTAAATACCCTCCTTGCTGCCAGACCCAACTGTAGCAGCTCTGAGCTCTGCCCCAGGGGCTCTCCAGGACTTCCCCCTCCACATGTACACACAGAGCAGCAGCAACTCACAACTCTGCAACTCCCCAGCATGCCAAAGGAAGGGGAAACATGTCCCTCTCGGCACTGGAGGCACAAGCAGCCCTGTTTCTTTGTGCACACACAGCCTATACCCATCCCTTCAGGGCACCCTTGCTCCCCCCAGCCTCTCCACTCTGTGCTCCCCCCTTCAGCTTCTCCCCAATACTTACAGATCCCGGTCATCTGCCCTGCTCAGTACCTCCACTGCAGGCTGTGCAGGGACACACACAACCCCAAGGGACACACAACTTCATCCTTTGTCACAGTCCCAGCCCCAGTAGTAATACTTTTTGTCCCTTCCCCATCCCGTTCACACACACACTCCATACTCCTATGTGACCCAGCCAGTAGTCCTTGCTCTGACTCCCAGAACTCCTTTCTTTTCTCCCACTTGGTATAAACTCAGCCCTTCCACAGTCCCACCCCAGCACACCCTCACCCCAAATCCAGTGAGGCCCTGGGCATCCTGCCTCCCACCATCACTCCCAGCTCCTTCGGCATGTGCCTCCTCAATGGCAGCACTGGCTAATTCCAGTCCCCCACATATCCAGCCAAACCTCTTCCACTGCACCCACATGAGAACACTCACACCTCGTGCCACGCGCACTAAATTTACCCCCAGCCCCATCCCTCCCGTTATCCATACCACATACTCCACACCTCCCACATGCAACCCCATCACCTTCCCACATCCTGTGCACTACAGCTCCATCTCCCCAAAAAACCACACTCCACTGCATCCCTGCTTTCACACACTGCAGCCCCACACTCCCCACACACACGTTCACAGCCCCACAGTACAGTTGCTTCCCCCTGTACACACACATCCCTAGCCTCACACATATGGCCCCATGCTGCCCTGGTTCATGTCAATCCCTGACCACAGCCCCCTGCCTGCCCCCATACATGCACGGTAGCCCCACAGGCACCACAGCCCCACCTCATCCCTATATAGATCCCCGACCCTGCACAGCACATGTGCCTCCCTGGGCAGCTATAAAGCCCCACACCTCCACATGCACCTCCAGCCCCACAAATCACTTCCCCCTTTACACATATATATCCAACCCAGAGCACTCCAGCCCCAGCAATTGCATTTCCAGACACATCTCTCCCTCCCCGTGCAGGTGATTCCGCTCCTCCCAGGCACACGTCTCGGACCCCACGCACTGCAGCTCAATCTCTTCACTCCTTACACACCTCCCACAGCAGGGGTTAACATCTCCCACCTCCCTGCCCCATACACCCAGCCCAAACCCTTCGCCCTACAGCTTCAGCACTTCCCCGTGTGCCCACATCCAAACCCTACACACACATCCCCACCTGCAGTGGGGCCCCACAGCCTCCCCAGCATTCCTACCACGGCACAGACCTTGACCTGTGGGTAAGCCAGGACAACACAACAGCAGCATCATGTCCTCCCATGCACACATCCCACCCATAAAGGGGCTGACTGTCCCTTTTCCCCTCTCAGTACATCCCCTCCAGATCCATCAGACTACAGCCTCAGCAGCAGGGCCAACAGTCCCATCTCCCTCTCCTGTACACATACCCGGCTATGCTGCAGTCAAAGAAAATGGGGCAGCAGCCCCATCTCCCTACACCCCAGACCCACTGCCTCAGAGCACCATTTTCCTCAAGTCCACAGCCCCAGTTCCTCATCCATGTCCACACTCCAGATCCACCACCCCACAGCCCACTTCTCCCTCGCACTAAGGCCCCTGTGCACCAGGACTGTCCCACAGCTTCCCCCTTCATCCTCTCAGCCCCCTGCACTGCCTCGCAGCCCAACTCCCCTTCACCTTCCCCCAGCTGGAGTCTCCCATAGCCCACCTCCCCACAGCCCCCACCACTGCCCCACAGCCTGATCTCCCCCATGGCCCCCACCACTGCCCTACAACCTAATCCACCCCCTTGGCCCCTGCACGACCCCACAGCCTGATCACCCCCGTGTCCTCACCTTCCTCCACAGACATTTTCTCCATGTTCTCTCCCTACAGAACTGGCCCACAGGCCACCTCCCCATCCCATCATGACACTGACCTCCCCCATGCACGTACCTCGCACCCGCTGCCCCACAGACCCCAGCGCTGCCCAAAGCCCACCTCCCTATGCCCTCCTGTCACATTTCCCTGACCCTCCCCTTGCAAAGCACCCTACAGCACTGCCCTACAGCTTCCTGCCCCACAGCTGCCCTCCCCACAACCTCCCTCCCCATAGCCTCCCCTCCCCACGGCCCACAGAACTGCTCGGCCGCCTCCCTTCACAGAATGGCCGAGGCTGGCAGGGACTTATGGAGGTCGCTTGGTCCAGACCCCTGCTCAAGCAGAGCCACCCACAGCCGGCTTCCCAGGACCGTGTCCAAACGGCAACAAGCCCGTCCTTCGCCACAGCCCCTCTCCCCACAGCACAGCCCCCTACCCCCCGGCCCGGCCCGCACTCACAGAGCTCGCAGTAGCGGTGGCAGCCCCGGCCCAGTCCCTGCAGGTACCGCTGCAGCACGTCGGTGAGGAGGTCGCAGGCCGAAACCTGCACCGAGTCCCAACCCAGCGCCTGGCAAATCTGCGCCACCGACACCCGCAGCAGCCACCGCGAGTAGGTCTCGCACATGCCGGCTGGGCTCGGCGCGGTGCCGCCCGGGGCCCGCCGCCCGCCCTGGGCCGGGAGGGCCGAGGGAGGCTCACGCACAGCCCGCCGCCGCCGCCATCTTGGCGCCGCGCCTCCCCGCCGCCAGCGCCAGGCCGCGCCGTTCCAGCGCCGAGCGCATCGAGCGGGGCGCGGCGCGGAGCGGCGGGGCGCATCGAGCGCTCGGCCATCGGCAGGGCGGGCGGGACGGAGGGGTCATGGCGGCAGCGGACGGTAGGGACACGGAGCGGAGCCGTTCGAGTTCCACTCCCACAAAAAAAAACCAAAAACGAAATCGGGGTTTTCTACAGCGCTGTGAGGAAAAGTTGGTGTCAGGCGGGATTTCGGAGCGCTGGAGGGACCTGGGCTGGGCTTCCCCAGCGGCGGGCGATCGCGGCTCCTCCGCAGGCCCAAAGCGGACGAGCAGGGGCCGTTCCCGTGAGGCGCTGGAGCAGAGCCCAGGCGCATCATTTAAACAGGCAGCAATGCCACCGGTTACCAGAAAAGTAAAATTATTCATCAAAACTGTTGATCCGAAGCCCCGTAATTTTTTTTCTCTTTCCAGCTGGATGGGGGATGTGGATGTCAGCCCTCACCATCACTGGGTTTTCCCTCTGCTGTGGGACCCAATGCATCTTCATAGTCACAGCAAACGTTTGCTGCCAAGACCTTGCAATTAAATCTTTTGGGTGAAGCTCCGTAATGGCTCTTCATGCTAAATGGTTGGATGGCCACATCGCAAGGGTAGGGGCCAATGGCTCAATGTCCAGAGGGAGATCGGTGACAAGCGATGTCCCTCGGGGGTCCGTATAGCGATCAGCACTGTGCCCTCAGCACAGGAGAGACATGGACCTGTTGGAGCAAGTCCAGAGGAGACCATGAAGACACTCCCAGGGCTGGAGTCCCTCTGCTGTGAGGACAGGCTGAGAGAGTTGAGGTTGTTCAGCCTGGAGAAGAGAAGGCTCCAGGGAGACCTTAGAGCCCCTTCCAGTACTTAAAGAGGGCTTATAAGAAAGACAGGGACAAACATTTTATCAGGGCCTGTTGTGACAGGACAAGGGGTAATGGCTTTAAACTAAAAGAGGGAAGATTTAGACTAGATATAAGATTTTTTTTTTTACAATGAGGGTGATGAAACCCTGGCCCAGGTTGCCCAGAGAGGTGGGAGATGCCCCATTCCTGGAAACATTCCAGGTCAGGTTGGATGGGGCTGTGAGGAGCCTGTTCTAGTTGAAGATGTCCCTGCTTGTGGCAGGGGCTTTGGTCTAGATGGCCTTTAAAGGTCCCTTCCAACCCAAACCATTCTATGATTCTATGAACGTGGGATTCAAGGACTGGGAAAGAACTTCCCTCTGTGGACGTGCTGCTCCTTAGGTACATTGACCTGACCTGGGCTGCATGGGAGGTACGCCTGTGTCTTGAAAGGGGGAAGGCTGGAGGTTGCAGAAAGGATTTCCTTGCCTGTCTGAGGGGAATTTGAGGATGCGTTGTGTGGGGGACAAGGAAGGGAACAGCAGGAGAGTCCCTGATGGACCCTTGGCACACCACCGCTGAACCAGACAGGTCCTGCCCAGGGCCCACAAGGCAGTTTCCACTTTGCCAACCATTTCAAACAGACCAGTGTTTCCCTGCTCAGCGTTACACGTGTCACCCCTCTCATCTGGGATGACAGGAATGGATGGCTGGCTGTCTCGCTGCACCCAGCAGCTGCACGGTGGTGACAGCAGGCCAGGCAGCCACAAAAACTCAGCAGCTGTAGGAAAGCTTTGGCAGCGGGGGTACGGACCTTGATTCACGTGCCATCAGGTCAGGAAGGTGGTGGGAACTGCTTTAGAAAGCCATCAGCAGCCTTAAATTATTCCTTAACGGGGATGTAATTTCACATGGAAGAGAATAGAGAGGGTGGGTAAATTTACAAAGGAAAAGGGAAAAATAAGCCATCAGGAGTATCTAAAAAAAATGGAAGTTGTTTAAACAATGGGGCTAGCTCTCAACTAAGTTACCATCTACTGTCTTTAGGCTTGCACTTCCAAAGCAGTGCTTCCTGCACTTAAGTAAAAAAAAAAAAGGGTTCTAAATAAAATTATGCTTAAAGAATTACAGATTCCAGATTATGACAACCCGGAATTGCTTTCTATGGCTACACTGCACCACAACCATTTCTTACTTACAATTCTGCTATACTCTTGTTTTTTCCATTTCATCCTTTCTCACATTCCTGTCATGCCCAGCGAGGGCTGAGAACTGCGGTGTTACTGTATTTTATAGCATGCGGATATACACAAATACACACACGGAGAATTAAAAACATTTTGTTTCAAGGAGTAACCACGTGAAACCCAGATATTCAGACACCGAGAGCATTTGCGCCATGGACAACCAAGACTGTTTGTTTCATGTAGGTCATTTATTGTAAGAATTTACAGATTTCTGGGGCTTTACCACTTCACAAAATAACAGAGCAGTCTTGTTAACACAGACACAGGCAGGTTAAACCATATGCTCAGATGAGCTCTTCTTCACCTGTAAGGAGAATTGAAGCAAATGTAAACCATTTTATTTATTTTTTTTTCATTTAAAACTTCTTTCTCCTCCAATTAGAATACTGCACCTTACTAATATTCCTTACCCCCCGCCCCCAAACTCTTTATCAAGTCTATTTTTCCTTGAAGTTCTAAATCTTGAATATGCTTATTTTGCTATGGAAACCTCTTTAGATAAAACGTTTTGGCTATAGACATTTTAAAGTCATTGCATAAGGTCAGGACACTATGAAAAAATTAAAACAGTAATTGCAAATTAATATAATAATCCAGAAAAAAAAACCACAGAAAATTATGTCAAATGTGGATATATGATGTCACGGACATATTTTGCTTAAAATTATTGACAATTAAGAACTTTTTGTTCAGACAGATTCAAACTAGCAATGGGCAGTTTCCCAGCTCTTTGGGAAGAGAAGCTTGTCTGACCAACAACACTGAATTCCTCATTTGACTTCAAGATTGTCTGTGTTAATTCATTTTAAAATGCAATCTAGTTTCTAGTTCATAACTTTACCTCTTGGATTTGGCTGAACCGCTTTTTCCGATTAATCCCTGGTTATGGTATTACGAGAAAAAACAGAACAAGCAGGTTAGGAAGCAACTCATGCAAATTCAGGCAAAACTATGCACGTATTTATAACCATAAATGTATTGTGAGGAGCACAATACAGCACGTAACTGCAGTAGGGTTTGTATTCCAGGCAGTTTGTAAACACATGGGATATTAACACATGTATTTGCATCCAAGTATAGCACAAATTTTTAGCTGTTAGATGTAATACACATTAGCTACACACAGTTACAACCTGTGGTCTAAGCCCACATGTTTGTAACCTGCAGTACACACCTTCACAAACCTTCTTTCTCGGGGAAATAAGCAAAATACTGAACTTAAAGTAAAATAACGCATTCAGCACCAACTGACCCTGGAAATTCCCTCCTCCTTCCAACCCCAGCCCCAAGCTCTCAGCTTCTGACCACCACCACAGGCTCATTTATCCAAACATATTGCAGTCACCTCAGATGCTCTCCCCCACCCAACTCTACTGGGCTGTTTGAGCAGAGCAGGACAAGCCCAGGGAGGAGTGGGGAAATCCACTCAAAGTCAAAAAAAAACCAAAACCCAAACCCCACCGCCTATTCAGGCAAGGATGCGTGATGAGGCTAAAGATCTATTGTACCAGCTTTTTAACTTTATCTGGCCAAAAAAGACTGCCAAACTTCACACTTGTTAGTAGAATTGCGCAAGCCGAAAAACTTGGGAGTCATGCCCTAACCTTCCCTGCTAACCGGACTGAAGCCTGACGTACAAGCACTACGTGACTCCGCAACAACTCCTCTTTCACGTTTATACAGGTACTCACAGAGCAGCAGCACCAGAGATGATCTCAATAAGCTCCTTGGTAATGACGGCTTGACGGGTACGGTTGAATGTCAAGGTCAATTTGTCAATCATCTCAGCTAGAAAAAATTACAGTTGGAATTTAAACATATGGTAACTATTCAAATACAGATAAAAGAGAAGTTGTACGGACAGAGTATCAAATAGTCTTGTAAATCCATGCAAACAATCGAGAGGCTTACTGCACTTTTAATTCTTTTCCTCTACAGATAACACTACTAGTAGACGATCTAGAAACTTGACAATTTGACTTGAGGCACCAGAGTTAAACACCTGAGGAACAGCTGACAGACTAGTAAATACCATGGTACGACATCGCTTAGTTTAACATAACACAAGCATGCATTATTTGCTTTCAAATTAGATTTCATTGTCAATTAACTGCATTGGTATTACCTTCAAGTTACTGTTGTTCTGGCAAAGGGAGCCAGATTTTTTTGAAATGTTTTTTTTTTTTTCGATTTTTTCTTTTTTTTAAAAAGCAGAAGATATGTCTTTCTTTCAAGACAAGGTGGGCAGCAGAGCGCCAGGCAACAGTTCCAGGTAGCCCAACTGCACATCACATTGGCTTCACTCAGTCACCAGTACCCTTTGTGCAACGCCACCTTCTCAGAGCTGAAGTCTCATCCCCACGCCACACTCAAAGCTCGCAGCTGTCTCCCACTAGTCCCAACGGCACACTCTGCACTGCGCTCACTTGGGACACCTTCCAAGGAATACTTGTATATTCTCAACTTGTTGCATGACAGGTGGTAAAGTATTTAAATCATTGTTTCAGTTTCCCCACCTTTAAATTGGTGCAGTAGTAACTACATTTGGCTCACAAGTAGGTACAGGCTTATAAAAATTCTGTAAATCCTCAGACCAGACACATGAGAAGAGTGTAAAGAATACCTGGCAATTACAAGATTAGTTTAGTATTTCATATTCTTATTAAAGAATCTGTTATTTCACTTCCAGCTACCGAGTCTTGTTTGACTTGACAGCAATCCCCCTATCCAGGGACTAAATAAACTCACAGGTTCAGAGAAGAATCCCAGTTGAACTGGCTCAAAATGGAATTAAGAGAGAAACCAGCTCATTTCTTACCATTTTGGGAATTACACAAAGGGAGGTCAGTACTTTCATGCTAAACTACTGACATCCTGGGAAACCCGCAGAGTAGACTTACAAGCGTTCTTGCTAGCGTTGTCCATAGCGGTCATCCTAGCACTCTGCTCGCTGGTGGTGGATTCTTTCAGGGAGTAGTACAGAATATTTGCTAGTGTAAATTCCTGGTAGTTTCTCAGCACATCAGCATCAATATCATCATAGATACTTAGGCTTTCTGTAAAATATGAAAGAGCAAACTTAGAGACATCCAAGATACATTACTTCTAGCAAAACAATACAATGCCATGCGAAAGACTACTAGGCTAGCCGGTCTCTCTACTTAAGGCAAAGCAAACGGATTTTCTCTACATACTATGTATACTTTCATAATCTCTCTGCTATTTAAAATTTCATTAAGTATTTTATGTGTTTTAATTCAATTTAATACTAGTAAAGTCAGGTTCTGACCAAGGCAAAATACATTATTAGTGTATTACGCTTAATCTTCCTATACAATGCTGCAGAAACATTCTATGATATTTTTACCTAGTAGTGCAAAGTCACTCAATGCCCAGGCCGTTCAGTGCTGTAAACATTCAGACTGACAGAGTTTTGCATACACACAATTCTTGCTTGAGAGAGAATGTCAAACCAAAATCAGTAGGACCTTTTCTTTTAACCTCCCTGCCCCACAGCACTTTGCTAAGTCAATCTTGTGACTGCCGAGACAAAACAATCTGTTAAACTTACAATACATGCACCATAATAAGATGTTTTAATACCATATTCCGATGTTCGGAGTACTTTTTCTGTGATTTATCAGATCACATAACTAGTGGATTCTAGTTCACTACTTACCAGAACCAGCAACTGTTTCAAGGGAGAAGATGGGTTTTTCATCAGTCTTGTAGGAGATGACAGACCTGTATAAAAAGAGGGTAATAGAGTTAGTTGAACCAAGAGCCTAAATTGAGTGTTTAAAACCAAACTAGAATAGGAAACTCCTGGCCTTCCAATCCCAGAAAGTTTTGCAATAATCCTGATGAAGAGATCTCAGACACCACATGAATATAATGACGTGCTGACTGTTGATGTAACAGCACCCACTATACACATAAAGAGAATTGCAACCACAGCTATTAAAAAAAAAACCCCAAAACAATTCTTCACACACAAAATGCACTCACTCCTCAAGAAAGAAAGTAAACGTGACAATTCACAATCAGTTTTCATATTATTTCATCAAGCCAACGTGCTGTTCAGAGCCTTCTACCCAATATTTTTGCAGTGCAGTTCCAGTTTAATCTTACCTGAACCGATTGTAGATGACAGAGCCTTCATCAAATTCATACCCAGAGTTTAACAGCTCTGAGGCAATGATTGAAGCATCTCCAAAGCTTGGAGGTCTCCGTCCAACTTCTTTGAATGTCAGCAGGAAGTAATTGCCATGTGTCCTGCGGTAACATCAAATCTGTGTTAGAACAAGCAGATGCTCTTGTGGCAGCAAGACTTACTCAGCAGCGTAACTTACTAGTGTTCAGAACTAAGCATTTTATTGAATTAGGGTGTGAGAGAAATTTTGCTTTTTTTCAGTTAAATTATAACTTCATGCTGAACGCACATTTGTAACAGTGACAGAGTTGCTAGCTTTCAGACTTTTATTTCAAAAATATAATAGCGCTGTGCAGCAGTTTCACAAGTGTCCAGATGACCAAAACCCCTTTTAGCATATTTGCAGATCCTTTTTTTTAAAGGAACTTGAATTTAGCACAGTTCTATTAAATGCAATTTCCTGCAAATGCCACACAGCTTTCTGAGCAGTCTTGAAATTTCTACTGCAGAAAACAAACAAAACCACCAAACCAAACCCTTTCAGGGTTTGAGTTTCGGGACCCATCCTTTTTACCTCTGAAGTAGGCCTCTGATCTTGTCACCTACTCCAACCACCATCACTTCTTTCCCTGCATTCGAGAGGTTGGTGATCTCATTCTTCAAGGTTTTAGCAATAGACGTGTGGATAGCACCACACAGACCTCGATCAGAGGACACACCAATAAGGAGGTGCTTCTTCTTGTCTTCAGGTGCCTTTATTTCTGCTTTCTCGTAGAGAGCTAAAAAAAAGATGGATAAGTTATTCAAGGGTGCCAGGAAGTAAACAGGTCACGCCAAAATACCTTTGACTTATTCTAACTCAAATAATTTCTAAAGGGGTTCCAAATCTCAGCCAGATAAATTTTCACTCCTTCACAGTCATCCAAGTTTACACATGATCTGACCAGAGGTGACAAAGAAACAATTCAAAGCCAGCCACATCTCTGCATCGGATATCACACAATCAGTGTCGTTACTTAGTTAAGTTCACTCTGCAAGTCCAGTGCGTCGGGAGCACGTCCAGCCCAAGAGTTCATGAGGAGCTTTGGCAGTAGCTGTATACGCTACAGAGATAGGACACAATTCCATTAACAGATAGCAGTAGTCCAGAAATTCTGAGCTGTGATGCTTTTATGACTAACAAAACCAACGATGCAACCACACGAAGTTAAAAAATTATCAGAAATCATAATGAATTTCACCTTTGAACTCTTAAAAATCACTTTTCATAAACTACTTGTAAGTAATACTCAAGGTGGCCTAGAGATGCAAATTCTTTTGGAAAAAAACATCTAAACGTTAAAAAAGTCTAGGCATTTTATCACCACCATGAAAGCCTTCCTCTTCTGTTCCCACATCACACAGTGCAAGAGTCTTCTCTCACCCAGTGCTCCTGTTCCATAGACTCTAGCAGGCTTCAGCTCCCTCTCAGCTCTTGCGTATTTTGCTGCAGAAACCATCTTCATGGACTTTGTAATTTTCTGAATGTTCTTGATGGACTTCAAGCGCCTGGTAACTACAAGGTTAACAGTTGAAGGTCATGGGCTGTACTGGGTGGGCATAACGACATCAAAACCAAGCAATAAAATGCTAGTAATAGCCATCCAAAAAATATCTTGCCAAGTTCCTCAAAGAACAATAAATACATAAACAAATAATGCACAAATAAATCTCATAAAAGACCTTAGTATTTACATTAAGAAAGTAGTAAGAGTAGTAACCTGGCTAACCCAAATGCATCTTTACAATAGGTGTTTTTTTCTTCTTCAGACACAACATTTATTTATTATTTAGCCCAACAGAAGATCTATTTATTGTTCTCTTTCCTTCCACTGCTATCTGTTTCACAAATATATCATTTAAGGTATATTGTCATCTTTTCCCAGACTACAAGGAGACAAAACAAACAAAAAAGACCCCAGAGTATGAAGACACAGAATAAACTTCCTCCTCTGTTTAGACCATGGCAAAATGAGATTCATAAAAAAATACTGACCTAAAAAGAAAACAAAACAAGTGTCCTATAGACAAGCACAATTCCAAGGCAATATCCCTGTATAAGAACTTATGAGGAATGGCTCAAAGAAGCATTATCAAAGTTAAACCATTCAGTCAACCTCTCCCCCCTTAATGTTGGAGAAACACACGGGGAAATAAATGTTAACAGAAAATAAATTCTCAAAGGTGAGCAAAAATGTGGTTTAGCACATATAATAAAGTTATTCTAAAAATATGTTTGAGTAAAACTATATTGGTTCGACGAAGTGACATCTAAATTAGTGCTGAAACCATTTTAAGCAATGCCTTTTCTGAAGGACACTTGTTTAAGATAAGAAGTGCTGGAGGCTCATATATCAATGTTATGGTGTATCTCAATCAACTCATCCAACAGAGGCTAACCCAAATTGTATTTTAACAGATGGTTTTCCTGCAACACCTTCCCTCTCTCAAAAGCAAACAAGACCAGTACTTACTGTCTTTTAGGGTTGCCATATTCCTGACTTGGCCCCTGAAAATGAATGCACGATAAATTAGGGTAGTTCACTAGTTCTCCAGCAAACCACCTATCAAGGGCAGGTCCCTTTCAGAGGGATGAAGATTTAAGAATTGCTGTTTCTTAAAAAGCATCTGTAGTAGGGACAAGCCTCTCTAAACCATGCCTTGTATCCAGACCTTCCTCCCTTCTCCTTATCTCCTGTGACACCATAGATCATTTAATACATTATCCACAGCCTTAGATAATGGCACAATGTAAACGAAGACCAGACAGCGTGGCATCAGAAGGGTACAATTTTCAAAAAATGTAACTGTTTTTTTTAAAAGAGATTAAAATGAAGCAGAGGAGGCGACACCATTTCCTGACAAGAACAGAGTCTCCTTGCACTGCCTGTCATCTACAAAGCTGTCCTTTTTACTCCTCTTGCTTCCCCAGTCACCGTCCCACCCTGGCTGAGCGCCCTTTCCATACAAGCTCCTATCTCCCCCTCGCCCCCACCCAAGGACAAGGGGAAACGGCCTCAAGTTGCACCAGGGAAGGTTCAGATTGGATATTAGGAAAAATTTCTACACCGAAAAGATTAACAAACATTGGGAGAAGCTGCCCAGGGAAGCTGTTGAATCAACATCCCTGGAGGTATTTAAAAGACAGGTATAGGAGGTGCTGAGGGACATGGTTTAGTGGTATCTTTTTTGTCAGTGTTATGTTGGTGGTTGGACTCAATAATCTGAAAGGTCCCTTCCAATGTAGACCACTCTATGATTCAGCCGCCGCTGACAGGACGGAGCCTCCGTCCGCAGCCGGTCACCGCCATGCTCCCGACAGGCCGCCTCCCCTCAGCCTCACGGTCACCGCTCCCCTAGCCCACACCGGAGCCCACAGCACCTCAGGGGCCGGCCCGGGCGGCGACCCCGCCACCCGCAGCCACACCACGGCTGAGGGCGGACGGTCGCCCCCTGAGCCCCGCGGGGCCGGCCCGAGCCGCGCCACCGCCCGTCCCCACCACCGGAACGCCTCCCCCCATCCCTACAGAAGCCTTCCCGGCCCGTACCCCCCTTCCTATTACCATTGCGGCTGGTAAAGCGCGACGGTGGCCCCGCGGGCGAACATGGCGGCGCCTACACCACAGCCCCGCTGAAGGTCAGCGCGCCCGCAACGCGCATGCGCGCAGTCGGGCCCAGCGGCGGGGGGCGGGAAGTGCTTCCGGGGCGGCGGCGGACGCTTCCGGCGGGGGTCAGGGTCCGGGAGTGGGGTGGTGGAGGGTCAGCGCTGTCGCCGCCGCCATGGGGAAGTCGGATTTCCTCAGCCCTAAGGCCATCGCCAACCGCATCAAGTCCAAGGGGCTGCAGAAGCTGCGCTGGTACTGCCAGATGTGTCAGAAGCAGTGCCGCGATGAGGTAAGGCCGCCCCGGCGGTGGCCGGGCCTGCGGCCGGCGAGCGCGGCAGGCCTCGGTTTCTCGAGGGGGGCGATTCGTCCGTGAGGGGCCCTGAGGGGCTCCGACCCTCCTGGGAGGGAAGCCTCGTCCCCTTGAGCGGGGCCGTTCTTCTGGGGTACACAGGGGGGCACATATCCCGGCGGCTGGCATCCTCAATCCTCTTGTGGGGGCTCCGATCCCCCTTGTAAGCGTCCCCATGACATTGAGGGGGACACGGAGGGGGTCCGGCCGCCCTTGTTGGGGTCCCCAATCCTCTTGGGGTGTCTGTGATCGCCTTAGGGTGTATGTGTTCTCATAAGCTTGTAGGGCTCCCCAGTTCCCTTGTGGGGGGTTACAGGGCTGGTCCAGATTCCCCTTGTAAGTGTCCATAGTCTCTTTGTGGGGGCTCTGATTTCATCTGTGGGGTACAATCCTTCTAGGGAGCACACTGGCCTCACTTGCTGAGGGCACAGGGAGCCCTGACTCTCTTTAGGGGAGCATTGGAGAGGGCCCTTATTCTCCCTTCGGGGTCCCCAGTCTCTCTTGTATGGAACACAGTCCTCTTGGGGGCAGATTAGTGGGACTTGGAGGGTTCCCAATTGCTGTGGGTGGGGGATCCCAAGGGGATCTCCTATGGGAGAAGTCCTCGTCCACTTTGGAGAGAGTGTGTTGGACCTGATACATCTTTGGGGATGTTCAGTCCCCTGCAGAATGACTGATCAGCCCAGGGTGAGAAGGAGCACAGGGTGCGCCCAAACCCCCTGGAAGGGTGATTCCTTCACACACACCTTGAGAGGTTGGTGGGGTTAAGAATTAGGTGGCTCCCATCTGCCTCAGAGGGGAGTAGAGAGTAGCCATGATTTCCCTTGGGGACAGACTAGGTACGGCGACATGCCCAAGGGGTTGTACATCTGGAGCACTGTGAGGTTTCCTTTCATAGGATCATAGAAACTTACAATGGTTTGGATTGGAAGGGATCTTTAAAGGCCATCTAGACCAAATGTCCTGCAATGAGCAGGGACATCTTCAACTAGATCAGGTAGCTCAGAGCCTCGTCCAACCTGACCTTGAATGTTTCCAGGAATGGGGCATCTCCCACCGCTCTGGGCAACCTGGGCCAGGGTTTCACCACCCTCATTGTAAAAAATTTCTTCCTTATATCTAGTCTAAATCTTCTCTCTTTTAGTTCAAAACCATTACCCCTTGTCCTGTCGCAACGGGCCCTGCTAAAAAGTTTGTCCCCATCTTTCTTATAAACCACCTTTAAGTACCGAAAGGTCACAATACACAATAAGGTCTCCCTGAAGCCTTCTCTTCTCCAGGCTGAACACCCCTAACTGTCTCAGCCTGTCCTCACAGCAGAGGTGCTCCAGCACTCCGGTAATTTTTGTGTCCCTCCTCTGGACCTGCACCAACAAGTCTATGTCTTTCCTGTATTGAGGACTCCTTCCTTCAGATTCTGCCTCAGTTTCTTCTCTTCTTCTCCTGTTATGAAGAGAAGCTTTTTCTCTGAAGCTTTCTCCTCTTCTTTTCACTTGTCTATTTACTTGGACCCAGAAGTCCATGGGACGTGAGCGTCCTCTTCTTCCCGATTTCCACCAAAGCTGTGCTCCCAGAGTACCTCCACTTGCACTTACTGTGCTTTTAGTTTTCCATTCTCCATGAATAGCCTCTTTTAACGTGCCTTAGAGAAGTAAAGCATCCTGTGGATGTTTGTCTTGTTCTTCAGCTATTTCCACCCCCCTCTCCCTTTCACCTGAGAAGCTCAAGTCTTATTCTCTTCTCAGTGACTAGAAGCAAAAAAGGTTCACTGCATTGCAACCAGATCTTTTCGTGAGGGGGAACAGGGCTCCCATGGAAGTAAATTTGCTGTAGATGTAATCATATTATGATATATTAGACAAAAGCAGGATGTGATCAAATGTCCTATGTCTGTGCTTTTTGGGGAGCTCTGATGACTTCAGTCCTGTGCCAGAGGTGGCCAAACTATCGCAGTCCACAGCTTGACCACTGCCAGGACACCGTCCCCTCCTTACACACATCTAGTGTCAGTGTTTGGTCAGGTAGGAGCCAGCAAACGTTTCCAGTGCTCTCACACAAGCACCGGGATGGACCTGGGTGGTGCCACATCTGTCCCATTCCACAAGGAGCAAAGAGGACCACTGGAATGTCCTGTCTCGTAACCAGTTTCACAGTTTGTCATAAGACTCTTGGCCTTGGGATGAATTTTGTTTCTGGCTTGCCCAGTCAGGAGGAACAAACATCCCGTGTAGGCTATGGCTGAGTTAATGTGTTTTCTGTGGAGCCTTCAAGAAATTCCACTTATAAAACATTATTTTTAATACTCTTCAGCTGTGCGAGTGTTGCAAATTGAGACAAAGTATTTATTTTTATTTTATAGAATGGCTTCAAATGTCATTGCATGTCTGAGTCCCACCAGAGGCAATTGCTGCTGGCTTCTGAAAATCCTCAGCAATTCATGGATTACTTTTCTGAGTAAGTTTGCTACATTTTATATTTGCTGTGTTAAAGACCCAGGTCTTCATTCCTGTATTACATCTGCACAGCCATACCTCTCCAGGCCCAATCGTGTTCCATTGAAAACACTTTATTCTGATACATTTTGGTATAATCTCTTTTTTTTAATGGCAATTTGGAAAAAAATTTAGGCGATGCCATATTTGAACACATTTAAGAAGTTTCAGGGGGCCGTGATGTTTAATCAAATTTGACAGTTTTATCCTGTGTCTGAGTCCCGTTTTAAGTTGCTCTGTGTTACAAAGTGTGTCACCTTTCTGCCCCAGCTACATGACTGCCACATGCAGAGTTACAAAGAGCTAAAAGAACCATTACAGAGAGATAACAAGTCAGGGGTGGGACTGATGTCCCATGGTGTCTCCCAGTCCTTTGTCCAGCTGACCTACATGACAGCTGGGTTGACTGGAGCTGTCTTCAACGCGAGCTTGAAGTGAGGCTTTATACTTGAGCCCGTGAATTAGCGGTGAGATGAGTGATCAGTCTACCCCATCTCCCACCGCTGCCCTTTGCCCTGCCCCGTGTTTTGTGTCAGTCAACCTGTGAAGATACCTGGTAACGAAATACCAGCAATTAGTGAGAAGTGTTGAGATTTTGTTCTTTCTATTTTATCCCTTTGAAAGGGTATTATCCTTTTGAAGATTAAACTTGTCTGTGCCGGCACCATATTGTGTTTCTTTGTGGATACATACCGCATTTAATGCTACTTTATTGAAAAAGGGAAATGAGTGTCTGAATTTCATCATGATCCGTTCAAAAGAATACTCATTTTTATACTGCAGATATTTCATTGTTAATGACAATACAAAATTGCTTTGTAATTAGTAAAGTTTTACTGAAATACTTTCTTTTTATCCCCCAAGGGAATTCCGAAATGATTTCCTAGAACTGCTCAGGAGGCGATTTGGTAAATATTTCACTGTTTCTTTGCTTGTTTGTTTTTGGTGTCTTTTATTAGTTCAGTGCAAGAAGTTTTCGTTGCTTTCTCCTAGGTCCCATATTTATATTTAATAATAATAATAATAATTCTGTATTTCAGGAACAAAGAGAGTCCACAATAATATTGTGTACAATGAATATATCAGTCATCGAGAGCACATCCACATGAATGCCACGCAGTGGGAGACGCTGACTGATTTTACTAAATGGCTGGGGAGAGAAGGTAAATGTAGTTGCTCAGGGTTGGGAAGTTTTAAAATTATTGGGTAGTTGCATTGCTGATAAGTGGTCAGTAAACATTTATGTTAATTCTCCCGTTTACTTTTTCTTTCTTCTCCTCCCCTCCCATGTATATATTTACAGATGTCCAAACGTATTTCTGTGCTAACCATTAGGAATTTGCTTATGAAAAAGCAAAAGTCTGAGATAAATGCGTCAGTTATGAACCTTTCCTTGTTTCATCTGTTGGTCTATATTTACTAGAGGTCTTACTAAATTCTAAATCAACTTCTAACAGTTGCCATTTAAAAATTAAACACCATGATAGAGCATTTCTTAAGACTGCAGGATCCTTCCATATTTAAGGTGACAAGAACCGAGCAGTCGTTTTCATCCCTGGAAGTTTTGTGTTCAGTGGGAGGAAGAGAGATGAAATGGCACCGTGGTATGGCAGAAAGTTTACCTTGGCATGGATTGCCTGCGTCCTACAGGATACGTTCATGAGTCATGTAGTGTTTGAAAAGTCACTCTAGTGAGAGTTAGTAACAATAGCGTGGCGTAGTAAGGTTTCCTTTAGTATGATTTTGATATATTGTTTATATATGTTAGATTTCTTTTTTCTTCCTTGTTAAAACAGTGGGAAGGAAGCATTTTCTTCAATAAGGAAAGTATTATAAAACAGTCTACTCTATTATGTACTCTGGCCTATTTCCAACTAGAACCAGCTAGCTGAAGGGCAGAAACAGATACTAAAGATAATTCCAAGTCAATTTTACCAGGCCAGTAAGGAGTACATTGTCTTTGGTAAAGTATTTGCATTGTTACAGTGAACAGGGACTGTGAAAATGATCTTGATATTTTCTTTATCCCTTGCTTGCTTCTGTGAGTATGAATCTTACTTTATCTTTCATTGACTTTTTAGGTCTTTGCAAGGTTGATGAGACTCCAAAAGGCTGGTATATTCAATATATTGATAGAGACCCAGAGACTATTCGCAGGCAGCAAGAGCAAGAGAGGAAGAAGAAACAGGACCTTGATGATGAAGAAAAAACTGCTAAATTCATTGAACAACAAGTCAGAAGAGGTTTGGAGGGGAAAGAACTGGTGAGGAAAATTGCACTTTATGTCAACCTTCAGCTCAAAACCTCTCTTGGTTAACTTAATGGTTAATTTGATGATGCTGGAATCCTTGCCCTGGTATTTCCTTTGCAGTCGGCTAGAAGATGATGAGTAAGCTTCATGCCTCAGGTTACAAGCTCATCACCAGTTGAAACTGGGGAGCAGAGGGCATGTTTGGCTGCATTGCTATTCTTTTCTAAGCCACAAGGTATAGTATTCTCCCAGATACTTCTGATAGCAGCCTTGACTAACTGGCTTCTGCTGAAATTGCAACTTGTTACGTTTCCTTGACTAAACAACTTGCTAGTGGTTTTTACAGCTGATGAACATCAAGGTCCCCTATGGAATCACAGGTGCAATAAATAAATAAATAACAGCAGAGTTTTCAGCCCCTTTTAGATTTGTTGTGATTTTGAATCTACTAGATTTGTATCCTGTTGCTGGTGGTTTTTACAGCTGATGAACATCAAGGTCCTCCATGGAATCACAGTTTCAATCGATCAACCAATAAATAAAAGCAGAGTTTTCAGCCCCTTTTAAGATTTGTTGTGATTTTGAATCTACTAGATTTGTATCCTGTGTCCCTAGTGTCTGATCCGCACTATTTCAGACTTTGATTTAGACTGTCTTCTTCCCTACTTGAATCACCACATCAGTTCACTTACGTTCTGAATTTTCTGTTGCACAATTATCTTAGATTATAACCTGCTCTGGAGGAAAACTTGGAGTTACTTTGTATCTGGCTTGCTTTAGTACTAAAGGAGTAATAATTGCTGCTCTTCACGTGATTAGTGATTCAAAAATCACTCTTGAATTTAGGAAGGGAGAGTAAACAATACAGTAACCAGCATGACGTGTCTTCATTTATGGTATTTCACAGCTTTTAGGGCTGCAAATAACAAGTACCTTGTATAGTGGAGACACTGAGATAAGTAACCGGGGGGAGACATAGTTAAATCTGCATAGTGAAAAGTTTTATTTTGATAGTGCTGGTGTGGTATTTGGGATCTGTTTATTTGGCGTCATTCCATGACTTCCATACACGTTGTTGCCTGGGACTGGGACCTCCCATTTGATCCTGGGTATTGATAGGCACCATTTAAATGCTGTTGTAAACAATTATCTTTTTCCTGATTTAAAACTAATTGAAATTTAAATGGTGTGAGCCTTGGGTGCTAAAAATATGGAAAGATTCCAGAATTTCCTTCTTTGAGTTATCAGTCTGTCCAGAAACCAGTCTAATTGTGCTGGCTCAAATAGAGAAAACTGCTACAGCAGGGCCACTTTCCTTTCACGCTGGAATTGAGCAAGTTTAGACAGCATCTCTGCAGAGTGTGTTAATTAGAGAATTTTGCACAGGAGCCTGTAATGAGATAACAGTTTCAATTTATAATCTTCTTATGAATCAAGCCAGGTTGAATATTACAGTTACTTGTAATAATCTTGCGGTAGGCTGTAAAACTGAGCTAATCAATGATCACCAAAAAATGGTATGTTGGCTCAGTTTTCTGTTTGACTCTTGAAATGTGTTTTGTGTTTTGGCAGGAAAAGCCGGTCTATACTGAACTGAATAGAGAAAATGAAGAAGAAAAAGGTAACCAGATTTTTCTGTATGCAATTTTCTAGAACCTACTGAAGCTGATTTTGTGATGAAAACAAGATGAGCGCTGAGGCCTGCTCGGTGCTTCATAAATTGCTTTGAGATCAATTATAAAGAGCACTGGAATATGGAAGTACAGAGTATTCCTCCTTATAATGTTTAAAGTAATTTATTTTAAAAGCTTAACCAAAATATAGATTAATGAATATGTTCAAATTTATGATCTTTTCAATTTACAGATTTTAAAAATTGTAACATCCTTCAATGCAGTTATATTTAAAGATAGAAATAGAGTAATGTCTTTTTATTTTTTAGTTACATTTAATTTAAACAAAGGAGCAAGTACTTCAATAGCAGCATCTTCCAAAACAAGGTGAGAAAAGAATTTAAGGGCAACCCTTACTGTTGCAATGACGATGGTATTTGTATGGGCAGGAAGATGTATCTTGTCCTAAAATATTTGGAGTCTATTATCTCATCCTGTCACGTTATTCAGGAGGGGATGCTGGGTGATTTCATGGTTCATCTTGTATTTAAAATGGATGAATGAATATGTCTTAAATGTGTGCTGTGAGGAGATTTCTTGAATTCTCTAAGCTTCATGGCAGATGCCCATAAAGTAATAGGCAGTTATAGGTTGCTCTGGGAAGATACCGTTATGTGAGAGGGTGTCTAAGGGATCCAGTCAGCATTTGAAGTGAATGCCATCTAGTCCCAGCTGCCTGCTATGAATGGGTACTCATGACTTGTTAATTTTGGTTCCTAAAAGGCTTGATTGCCTTGTCTAATTGGAGGTAATACTTTCTCTGACCATCATTTAAGAAGCTGAATCTCCCTGATGTAAATCTTTCTAAAGCTCGTGCATTTAATTGTCACCGTATAACCATGAGCAACGCAGGACAAAAGGGATCAATAATGCAAACAATACTGACTTATAGCAGTCTGTGAAACCGTTTGATGAGCAGTACCTCTTTTCATGTGAGGCAATATTGTAATTAAATGTATTGCAGGTAAAACGAAAGCCTTCCTCTCATCACAAGCTCAGCTCTTAGATAAGGTATCTGATGGGAGATATGCCAGGCAGAAAATGAGACAATAAAGTAGTTCTTTGCAATAATAGATAAAGATTTCAGGCTTTGAGGAAAACTTGTAAATTATCCCAAAGCATTGATTTGTGCTTAAGAGGAGCCTGAAACTTAATTCAGGTGCTCACTTGAATAGTTTCAGTGAGGAATACTTAAGGTGCTTGCTAAAATTTGGTTGAATATGAAATCATATAACAAGTAGTCTAATTTTTACGTGGCATATAAGAGATGCTTGTAAACTTTGTAATGGTAGTGTAGAAGCAAAATTAGGATACCCACTTCATGGTAAAGTGACCGGACAGTGTTTATGTCACTGGATACAGGAATCACTTCAGAGTCATATGTGGCAACTGCTTCCCTGTGTCAGCCTAAAGGTGTGTTCTGCAGCTGTTGGCTGTTACTGAGGATCAGTTGAGTTCAACCTGATGTCCAGTCCCCCAGCGCAGCGTGCAGTAGGACTTCCTGGCGTCACACCTTCTATGCTCACGGCACACGCTACAGAAACCTGGCACTTGCATTTCCTGAGCAGGGTGCAGAAATAGGACCAGGAGATCGTAGGTGGTGGATGGTAGAGTTTTGAGGGCGTTTGGATATTGGTAGTTGGGTGCAGAGATGGAGCTGGAGCCTTGCTGAGAAGGGGAGTGAGAAAGGAGGTGTGCCTTTCCTTGAATGTCGGTGGGGCTCACATGAAGCTAGGAGTCACCACTGCCACTGCAGGCATGGCTTCCGATGTTCAGGATTCATGTAAGAATAATGCTCAGAACAGGAGGACCTGCCCTTGAGCAAACTGGGATTGCTTTTTTCCCTCAAGAACTTATATCCTCAAATCCCTGCTTAACTCACTCAGTGGACCAGTAAGATTAAAATTACTTCTAATTAAGGAGTGAGCAGAAGCTATGATCAAGGTCACTGACTGCTGTCCACAGTCCCACGAGTGTGCCAGTGTACAGTCCTGTCCACAGACTGGTCAGCCTCCATTGTACACAGTTATGGTCTCCCCAGCCCTATAATCCCAAGGGAAATTCCTTCAAAACCTGCTTGCTTTGATGGTTAGGATCTTGTCTGTAATCTCCCGGGTAAATGTTGTCACAGCCAGTTGCTCTCGTGTTGGTGTGGGCATTTAACATAAATAGTTATTTTTCTCCCTGGTGTTTGCTTTCTCAGACAATGTATTTGTAGAGAACAGTTTCAGCCTCTCAGCCTTCACTGTGCCGCACAGACAGGCTTACGTGGTGCTGGCCTCATATCCCCATTCCCCTGATCCTCTGAATTTCCCTTGCATGTCCTTGTTCTGGTTTCAGCTAATTAATCTTGAGCTGGGGAGCCGATGGAATTTGTGCATGCTGCAAAGGAAACGTCACCATGGCTCATGCAAGGCAGTAATGCTTGTCTGTGTTGATGCTTCCTAGGATTGCATTTGACTCTTTCATGGCTGGTTCACACTGGTAGCTGTCAACTGCAATTATAGCCAGACCCCTTTCTGATTTTGTTGTTCTTAAACAGCTCCCAGTAGATAGAATGTAATCAGAGTAAACTTTTCCAAAGTGTGTGAGCTTGCATAATGTGCTGTTGAATTTTGTCTTTTTTTTTTTTTAAAACATGCTTTTCAAGATAAACCAGTCCCTTCTGTTGTCCAGTTCATTCTTGTGTCCTCCACATGGAATGGCACACCTGAACAGTGATGGTGGTCTCTCAGTCTTTGTCCCAGGGTCCTTAATAAATATGGTAAATAAGATTTGTTTTAGTATTGACACCCAGGAATCCCTTAGTAACCTCACAGCTAGATGCGTTTTCCTTCTTAGATGTAGGCACTGCAGTTGTTATGTTTTAATTATGTGTTACCCTTTATGAGATTTCATTTTAAGTACTTGCTATTGGATTTGTGATTTAATGTGCTTTTTCTTCCAGAACTCTGCTATGGAGATTATCCAGTCTTCCTCTGAAATACAATTATTTTTCTCTCAATTTTGTTTCTACTGCCATTTCTGTATCTTCATTTCCATTATGTATCTTCCCTTTGCTAGTATATTGAACGTCCTCACCACAGGCAGAAGATGCAATTTGTTGTAAGACCATACTAATATTACCTTACTATCCACCTCATGGCAGCCTTCATCTTTCTGGATGAGAGAACACCTAAATTTTTTTACTGCATTCGAATGTCTTTTATAAAAATGGCTGAACTCAGCCTGCCTTTAGGCAGTTCTCACTTTACCTACATGTTCCCTGATCCCTGAGACATAGCTTTTTGTGCTAATTGCTCTTTTCTTTCATAACTCATAGGCTGTTTGCCTATTTTGAATATGACTGTGAAGGTGGTGTTTATTTGCTGGCCGTGGAGCCCTTTTCTGCAGATTCCCATGTATTTTTCCCCCCTCTGACAGATAGGTTAAGTATCTCTGTCTGGAAGGAGTTCTAGACGTCTACCATGTTTGAGAGTTGCTGTGTCCAGGTGGCTTCTCTAAAGCCACAAGTTTGTCCTTTCAAATTTGAAAACCTCATTTGCAGACCTGCTTTTCTCTTACCCATTGAACTCAAGTCCTTGATGAACTCTTTGCTTTTGCACTGGTGAACTGGTCATTAGGTTGTTTTCATTCTGCTGGACTGCTAGCAGCAAACGTCAGTGGACATGGAGTTTACAGCTCGAGGAGATCAGTTCTAGCTGCCAAATGCAATCCTAGAGAAGGAGGTATGCAGGGTCTGGAAGGTGACTTGAACAACTGAAATTAAATAGATCAGCAGGCCTTTTTGCACAACCAGCTCTTCAAATGCATCTTGGGAGAGGAGACAATTTAAGGTCTGCTGTGAAAACACCATCTTGCTCTTCCAGCAGTGTCCTTGGACCAAATGCACTGAAGACAGTGGAAGGAGCAGTTAAAAGAAAAGAATCATCTCATAGCTCTGGTCAGTCCAAAGAGAAAAAGAAGAAATCTGCACTGGATGAGATTATGGAGGTAATAATCATAGAGGATCTGTGTCTTTATAACCCCATGCCTGTGGCTATGTCCACTTTTACCAGGGCATCCCTTTGAAGTCACGTCAGACCTTCAGTTCATGTGAAATTCAGACTTTTATCAGGCAAAATGATTCCACTTCCCCTATAAAACTGGTTTCTGCTGCTCATCTGTGCCTATTCCTCAGACGACTGAGATGTTGGAAGTAAAAGAATACAGATTTTGGAAGAGAAGAAAATGTTTAGAAACACTTGACAAAACCAAATATAAATCTCCATCATTTTATCATGGATTCCTGGATCTCATCAGTTTGATTTTTTTATGCAGCAAGCACACACTGACTTACCCTTATTTAGGGTTGGGTTTTTTTATTTCCCATTCGATGTGGGCCTGGAGAATTGATTCAGCTTTTCAAAGGCATGGGAAAGCTGCAGTGAAAGGAGGAAGTAAATGGTGATTATTTGTTGTTGTTCTGTAGCTTGAAGAGGAGAAGAAAAGAACATCTCGAAGAGACTACTGGTTGCAGCCCGTAAGTGTCTTAAAAAATTTTTATTATAGCACATACAAGCAATTCTACATCTCTAAAGCTGCTGTTGATTTGTGTAAAGATCCAAAAGCAGATTCCAAACTAAATTCACTCTTATTTTCCAAGCTACCAAATGTGAAATATTACAGTATCTGGGAGGAATTACTCTTCTGGTTGAGCATGATCTGCAGTCTGACGCATCGTATGCCTGATCTCAGATGGGGTGGAATTCTCTAATTAACGAGTTGGTACTGTGAGTCCCTACAGATCATGTTTAAATCATGATATTACTTACAGCCCTCTTCTTTCTACATAGCAGTTGATTTGCACAGAGATGTGGAAGTGAACGTCAGCCTTTGAGCTGCGAGACCTCATCTCAGCTTTTACGTATTGACTGGTCTTCTAGATGAAAAAGTCCTACCCTTGACCATTTGTGGGCTGTCCCATCATATCCTGAGTTCAAGTGTAAAAAAAAAAAAAAAAAAAGGTCTTGAGAGATACTACTTTGAGGCAATAATTTGAGGATAAAGACAAGTTCCTGAATGTTGAGTCTTTACTATTTTTTCTTGCTGTGCTGTACAGTCTGTGGTTGGAGTCAGAGTGAGTGACCTGAGTGTGCAATTAGTTTAAATTGTATAGTTGTTTGTATATTTTGGCACTTTATTTTTTTTTCCTCCTTTCATATCTTCCAGGAAATCGTTGTAAAAATTGTAACAAAAAAGCTTGGAGAGAAGTATCACAAGAAGAAGGCAGTTGTGAAGGTAAGGTGTGCAAATGGCTAGGTTTTTCTGGTATCACGTAGCTTCTGAAGTTCTGCTTCATTGTGCAAGTTGTTCATCCTTAAGTCAACGCTGATAAGGGCTGAAACGTCACCTTAACTTTACTGGGCAGGGAGTGAATCTCTGAATCTGTTTAATTTTATTTACTCAGTGATTCTTTCTTAAGCACTGTTTTGTCCTGCATAGTTTGTCCCTATTAACACATCCATCTTGGAGAATAGCCACTTTGTCAATGTGATGTGACCAAGAGCAGTGCAGTTGCGCTTTAATCTCAGACTAGTCAGTTTTGCACTGATATTTAAGCTGCAGGCTGCCTTTGAACAAGATCCCATTTGCGTACAAAATCCTCAGGCTGTAAGCCTTCCTCTGTTGTTCGGAAATGCTTTCTTTTAGCCACTGCCAGTGAAGTGATGTATTAGGTAGTCCAAGGCTCAACAGTCTCTAGTAAGAGTGTCAAAGGTGACACTCAGGTGTGTTTTGAATGATCGACAAGAGTGTATAGATCTCAAAATCACAGCTTTTTTGATAGACATCTGAGTGGGTTTATGAGTTGCAATGGCTGTCTTCCATTGACCTCTGAATATGAGAGGTGAAACATGGTTCCTGCTGGGCACAAACATGATCAGTAACATTTTGCCTCATTGATTGGTGGCATTCCTGTTGTCATTATGTGGCTTCCAGCCCTTAGGGGGAAAGAAACCTCTAATTTACTCTTGATCTTTGAGAGAAGAGCTAAGCTAGCTGGCCCAAAGGTTGACAAAACCTTCAGACAAGGCTGAAGAAATTAGTGGTCATTTAGACCCGTCATGGATGTTCAAGAGGAGCCCTTTTAATCTAGCCGTAACTTCAGAGTAGGGCTGGGCAGCAGTTTGTGGAAGCTGGATGCCTTTAGGACAGCTCAGAAATCCTTGCTGCTTTTGAAAAAGCAGAAGTGCAGACTCACGGTCCTGAGTTTGTTAGTTTTGAAATGTAAATTTAGAGATTTTTTTTTTTTAATTTTTCTGATTGGCCTCTGCCTTTCACAACAGGAAGTGATTGACAAATATACAGCAGTTGTGAAGATGATTGATTCTGGAGACAAACTGAAGCTTGATCAGACGCATCTAGAAACTGTAATACCAGCACCAGGTATAGCTACTTTCTTTGTTTCTCAGCTTAGCTGTCACTGCAGAACTTACTTTTCAGTTCTCTTAAACTATAATTCATCCACTTGAAAGTACCATAACAAGAGCCATCTTGCTCTTGGGACAGCGTTTTGTGAGCTACCCATATCATTTACCAAATATCCTCTCGTTACTTTCAAGGGAATTATAAGATTGCTTCTGCTTTGAGTCTTCACAGTCCCTTCTTGTAAGAATTAGATTCTTTTCTGAGGAGACAGGAGTGCTTTAGGAATCAGTTCATTTGACGAGATGAGAGCACCTCTCTTCAGCTGCCAGGAAGCATCTCTGGGAGCCCTGCAGAGCCCTCGGTCATATTTAGCCTGTATCTTACTTCCAAAAGTCATACCTCAGATAGCTGTGGGCACTTGTCAAAGCTTACCTCATCTCTTGTTTGTTTCACTGGTGTTTCTTTGGCTGGTACACACCAATGTTTGTGTGTAGCATCTGCCCGGTATTTCAGGGAACGGTCGGGGTAGCAGTAGGCAGAACAATATCAGCGTAGAGGGAAACAGGATGCAGGATTTGGGGATTCACAGATTCTTCAACAGACCTGTGCTGCATCTGCATTTCTGCAGCTGGTGAAGAGCTGGTTGATGGTGTCCGTGTGTGCTCTTTGGCATAACGGTACTTGAAGGTGAGCTCTGCCCACCCTTGCGCTAGGATTGATGTCCAGGGAATGGGATGTGGGAGAAACAGCTTTGCCTTCTTTCCCTGCTGTAGTTTGGGTGGTTTCTGCCCACAGTATCAGCATAGCCTGGAGCAGTAAACGTAGGTGCGCTTTGGAAGTGGGCAGGCTGTAAGGCAAAGCTGGTGCTGCTTTCTGGAGCTGCTGGGAGAAACCTTCTCTCCCTCAGCTGTCAGTGGAGTCGAACACAACTCCATCAAAAGAAGTTGGGAGCCCTGTTGTGTAACTGTTTTCCTATTTCTCGTTTTTCAGGCAAGAAAGTGATGGTGTTAAATGGTGGTTACAGGGGAAACGAAGGCATCTTGGAATCTATCAACGAAAAGCGATTTTCAGCGACAATAATCATCGACTCTGTAAGTATCAAACACTGCAAGATCTTGTTTGTGTAGAGCGCTTTCCATCTGTGTATTGGAGAACTTTCACAAAGAAAGATGGTGCCATTAATCCTGTCTTACAGGTGGGATTTATGGTGTGCAAATTGCTGTGGTCACCTCCCCCCTATTCCCAACCAGTAGGAAAACAGCCATGTATTCCACATTGCAGACTAATGCTCTGCTATTTGCCTTTAAAAAGATGCCAGGATGCTGTATTTAGCAAGTTTTGAACTTGAAAGAGACTTGCAAAATGTTTTGTATGTTTATTTTGAGTGTAGCTGTTGTTGTACTATTTTGTGGGAAGATAAAAAAATGTGAAATATGCAAGGAGGTGAATTTTCTCCTGCCCCTTCCAGACTGAACGTGGGGTTTTATGTGCATATTTGTTGTCTTGTTCATGGGTAACAATTATGGTAGGGTTTTTTTTGAGGGGAGGGTGGCTTTTTTTTTTTTAAATATCACCTTTTTCTGTGCTAAAATTAGGTCACGTCAGCATGTCTGTGTGGCTACTTCTTTGTTCTCTGCAAAACCAATCTTTAAACTCATTGATATAGCAGAGAGGATGTTGGTTCAAAGTCAGATTTCATAAACACAGCTTGCAGGAGAGAGACCCAGTTAGGATCCTCTGCAAAGAAGGGCTGCAGAAACTCGGCCCATGCTGGATTCTGGAGAATTTGCTTGAGAAGCGACTGTGCAGATGTCCTAACCAGGCAGAAGGAGCTTTGGTTGGAGCTAAGGATCATGATCGCATTGGTCTTGGAAAGCGAGGATAGTTTTTCTCTAGTTTCTGATGCTTGTAGGTGTTAAGATTCCTGCATGAACTCTGAGTCTATAAATTAAAATGGGTGAAACTACTTCTGGAAACCAGTGAAGTCTGTGAGCATTTTTGTATTGATTGTAGGGTGACCAGGATTTTTGTATATAAGAAGTTTGTATTCAAAATTACATCTTGTACTACTTACAAATTCACAGTGAATTAATTCAAAACAGCTGCTGTCTTCGCCCCAAAAACTGCAAGGACTTGAACTAACACAAAAAGTGTCCTGAAAGTTCTGGGACGGTGTTGAGGCCCCTGTCACATCCTCTGGTCAGATTGAAAATAATGAAACAGAGAACATTGTGTCATGAATAAATCCCAAACCTGCAGTTTTTGGATACGTTCTGCTATGCATCCTCCCCCCGTACAGCCTCCAGCATGCAGTTATATGTGGCTTTTGGACAGAGCACTTAAACGGAAAAGTGGTCACTTTTAGTGTGTGCAGCACTGAGTAAAAGTGCTAATGCCTGTACTTTCCAGTGTTAGTCACTTTGGTTGTCCTTCTTGAAAATTGTCTAAATGTGGCAAGATTTCATACAGCCCCTTTAGTTATCTTACTTTAAGCTCCATATTGGGAATTCAACAAACAAGTTTATATTGTGATCTTATTTCTTCTATGGTTATATTCTCCAGGGACCTCTAAAAGGACGCCGAGTTGAAGATATCCAGTATGAAGACATTTCCAAACTCGCCTGAGGCACTAATCGTGGATCAGAGATTTTGGTTCCCCAGAACATCTTTTTGGCACCTTGCAGGCAGGCACGAGACTCTACCATGTCAGGGTTCTAACTGCGTGTGTATGTATTTATAATGTATATAGAAATGAACCACAAACAAACTGGATTTATTTAAAGATCACTATTTGTTACATAAAGTGTTTGTGGAAATCTTACCAGTGGAAATATTTCATCTGATTCTGTGTCAAAGTTATGTTATAATATTTGGTTCAATTTCCTTTTGTAAAATATAGCAGATAGCTGCAAGATGGAGTATTTTATTTACTGAAGAATGTTAGGAGTTCTGTAAGAGTGAGAATTACCCACAAATAGCTGCTTGAGGCAGGCAGCGTGTGTCGGAGCCAGTGGAGTTTAAACAGCACACTTCTCAATCCGCAGCCAAAATTGAGTTCTGGCGGCAGGAACAAGGGAAGGGATTAGGAGAATAGCAGTAAGGTAACAGTGCTGCAAGGGATTATTTTCCTGGATTTTTCGAAGAATGGTCTGGTTTATTCAGTGCTGTCACCAACTTATTTTTGGTTAGCACATCAGCGACAGTAGAATCCAAGTCATCACTCCTCCATCATCGTGTTTGTCAGGGTTCCTAATAGTACTATTATGCAATTTGTCTTCATACGGACTCCAAGGTGGATGTTAACTGGTGGGGTTTTTAGGATGCCAGCTGAAGTGTGCACAGATACGAATTGGTGATTGCTGGTTTGGTTTTCTGGAGCCTTTTCCTTTGTTCATGCTTCCATTTTAGTTCTGTACATGAGTAAGATTACTCATGCTAAATGATGTAACATTACTTTTTTATTTAAAAAAAAAAGTCACATTTTGTACAATGTTTAATTTCTAAGGCAGTTCTGGAATAAACATTAACCTTTCCTAGGTCAGTGTATTTCTTACCAGCTTTTAAAACACGTAAGGCGTCTGTTGGTTTACATCCACCAAAGAGCCCAGTAAAGTGCCCTGCTGGTGCACTGTCTCGTTTGTGTAAAAAGAAGGATGCAAGTTGTCCCAGGCAAAATAGAAATCGGCCCCTGATGGTCCAGCCTGCCCCTGCAGAGGTTGTGTGTCTCTGGAACCGATAGCCCCCGGCCCTTCAGAGGAGATCTCAGCTGAGGGCTGAAAAGGGCCTGATGCTCTCAGGTATGTTGCAGTTTAAAAGTTCAAGGTCACTAGAGGCAAAAGTCACTGTTCCTTGTCCCTTTCCTTGCCTCAAAGGTTCACTGTCTTGTTGATTTGTGGTTTCCAGGGGACCCCTGCAGGAGAACGGAAAGACTGCAGAGGTTTAGTGAAACAGCTGCTGTCTGGAGTAGCCTGAAATAACCTCACGCAGGACGTCAAGCGGCTTTCCAGGGATCCCGCCGTAAATGCAAGGCAGAGTCAAGGCAGACTGAATAGTCAAGCAGCGACGCGCTATCTAAAGAATGGAGAAGTATGAGGAAGGGAACTGGAGGCAGGAGACAGGCTTGTCTGTAAATCCAGGCTCTTTGTGCAACCTGGGTGGTGTAGACAGCTCTGCCCTTTCCCAAAGAACAGGTACTGAGGGAGCAGGGGTATGTGGGAGAGTAACGAGGGTAAGTGAAGGAACGTAACAGCTTCTGTATCGCTGAAAATAATTACACTTAACGTTCTGGAGTCTGAAAAAAAATAGAGTGAATGTAGTAGACATGTTAAGTTAAAAATGGTGTGGAGAAGACCAGAAAATGATTATTCACTGCTTGTATTCGCATACAAGGTGGGAAACAGACACTGGAATTACTGATTCAGGGATTTAAAAACACACGTGACAGGTTTTCCCCCCACCAAGAGCCTAGTTGAACTGGGGAACTCACTGCAGCAGGATGTGGTGGAGGCCAAAGCCAATAAATGAGCTCAAAGAAAGGGTGAATGGCTTGAAGGGAAGTTGCTTACGCTTCCGAGAGTTACTTTGAGGAGACACTTAAAACACATTGATCTCACTCCTGGCACCGTGGCTGCAGGAAAGATCGTGTACCAGCCTTTAGTTCCTAAGTGACGAAAACTAGAGTTGAGAATGGCAAGTAGATTTCTTGAGTCCCCTGCCTAGATTAGGGCTGCTGAGAAGAATCTGGCCAACATTTTTTTCTAAGGTTGCCAAAAAGCAGAGTTTTAAATTTGGCTCTAGGTACATGTATATTTGTTTCACTACTGATGTCATTCATTGCCGAATACAGCATCTTTTGGGAGCTAATCTCATTGGAAGGGAAGTTTTTAGTACTGACGGTGATTTCTATGTAATCTGAATGTTTCCTGCTTTCCCAGATTTGTATCTGTGTGTGAACTCCGCTGTGATGTTTAAATTTTCACCAAAAAATAGGCTAGAGGTTGTCTTAAGATTCATGTAAATTAATTTTCCTGCAGTATGGCAGCATCACTTATTTCAAGGACATTCCGCACCACTGCTTAGCCCATCCTTAAAGACTGGAGACTCCTCATTGCAGAGCCCATGTTCCTTTTCTGTTACATTTCCTTTACATCTAATGCACGTCCTCCTTTTTGCCCAGTCCCGCAGTGTATGAACTAACATTTTCCCAGCAATTTGAAAAAGCAAAGGTGTAGGCATTAAATCTGGTCGTGTGTGTCACCCACGCTGCAGGAGCCACAATGCTGTTACGAGTCTACTGTGAAATGGGTATTACAAAGTAGTTGACATTTTTAATGGAGTTTACTATGCAATAAATCAGACACGGCAAGAGGAAGATACCTACTACAACCCAGCATGTCACTTTATTCCAGATTTCATTTTTTTAATGGAAAAGGGAGTTACATTGCTTTGAAATGCTGATCGTTTATAAAGCAAATTGTGGTGAAGTCACCTTTGCTTGATCTGGCTCGATAGGCTGACAGCTACTGTTTGGAAGAGTTGTTTGGGCGTGAAGGAGCAGATAAGAAAATTTTGTAATAAACAGGTTTCGTGTTGGAGCATTCAGGGTTTCTTCAAAAAGCTGTACAGGTGAGGGACGAGGTAATCTTTGTAGTGGCCATCTATGAAACCTTTCCCGCTGTTGTGCACAAACCAGCACTGCACATCGGTCCCGAGCACGCGGTCCGTCCTGTAGTCCTTCTGCAAGCCCCTGCGAGGAAGAGGACACCCAAAATGAGGGTCACGACACGACAAGTAGACAAGAAGACATCGATAATCCTGCTTATTCGTGGCGCTGCTCTGCCAAAGTGGTGAGATATGTGTCTTCCACCAGCAGAGAGTGGAAACAACCACAAAATGCAGGGAATTTTACAGTTCTATGGCCTCGTGCGTCCTTTCATGGGAGTCCCAGGCACTTTTACACGGCCTGTCCAAGCTCAGATGCTGGGCAGCTCTAAGGACAGAATAGTTCTTGCACAAATATGGAAGAACCCAGCTTGTCCCAGGTTTTGCCAACTCCTAAAACCAGATTTGGATTTTTTTCCCCAAGATCCTTGAGAGTGAATAAGCCTGCAGTCATTGAAATCATTAAAAAAAAGTCAGATTTAGAAAGAGAGCAATAAAGCGCATTATTCCTACCTGGTAACGGTGAGCTTGTTGCCTTTTACTTCCATGGTGGCTTGTGGTTTCTCTGGAGCTTGCCCAGGTCTTTGGTGGTGGATATACACTTCTGGTTCAGATGCAAACTGACCTGATCAAAGAGAGGTTTAAAGCTCTTTGCATGTCCTAACCTTTGAGGCTTTCATCTAAGCTGCTGCCGGGCACTTTTTGGAAAACCAAACTAGCTGCAGCAGGCAAACCGTGCCTGCGTGGATCACAGGGCACCGTGTCACCAGCGCTATCGGATCACCCACACTGGGAGAGTAAAAAGCTCTGCTTTTGAGCCAGCCAACTTCTAAGAAAGCAGACGGGAGCTGTGAAGAGTATTTGGGAAAACAACCTCCGCTGCTCAGGATTCCCACATCTTAAAAGGCGCCTTGGGTGGGTCCAGGGTGCAGAGGGCTGATTTTCCCTTGTTTTTATTTCGGATCATTGCCAGAAAAGGGCTGTCCTTCAGGGGAGAGCTGTGTTACAAATGTTTGCACAGAAGCCTTCCCAGAAAGAAGGTTTGGGAGGTTCGTTTCAGCCTTTTTATTTTCAACCAGCGGCAGATTAGCCAGGACAGGAAAGCCCTGTCACAGTGTCACCAAGTCCTGTGATCTGTTTTGAAAACACCCTCCCCAGCTGGGAGAAGGAGTAATCTCGTGGTCCGTGGTGTTCTACACTGTTCTTGGGGCTTCCAGGGCATTACAGGAATCTTCCCCACTTGAATAATTTTCACACCTTTCCCATCAGGACATAGACACCAACAAATTCACTCAAGGCTCTGGGAAAAACCCTTCCTAGTGCCCCACCATTCCCACCGCCCGACCTGCAGCCTTACCTATCAGCCCGTGGGCTTCAGGAGAGAGCTGGTTTTCAGGGGGAATGTAGATTCCCAGGAAGTCAACATTAACTGGGTGATTCTTCCACACGCGGTGCAGCAAAACCATGAAGGACATCTCCTCACCCACGGTGATCGTAACGTTACTTTCTTTCTTCACGGATATGAGAAGCCTAGCAGAGATGAACCAAAGGAAGGGCTCAGTCCAGCTGCCCACACATAAGCTCTCAGGCCCCTTGAGATGCTCTCAGGCATCCAGAACAACCTCACAGGGCTGACAGACATGACAGGCGATCCATCAGAAAGCCACAGCCTTGGGAGTGGTACCCAGAGGTCTGGCAAGACAATGCCTAACAGGACAGATACCTCATACCAATGTTCAGGCAACCATAGAATCATAGAATGGTTTGGGTTAGAAGGGACCTTAAAGACCATCTAGTTCCAACCCCCCTGCCATGGGCAGGGACACCTCCCACTAAACCAGGTTGCTCAAAGCCCCATCCAGCCTGGCCTTGAACACCTCCAAGGATGGGGCTTCCACAACCAAACCTTGCTCTATAAATTTAAGCTCTTGCTACAATGAATGGAGATTTTTGAAGTGATCCAGTTGCCTAAGTGGGTGTCTAGTGCTGTAGGGTGTTCAACATGGCTGCTAGCTGTTAATCTGCAGGTGAAGATCTGTATGTTGTGAGTCATGTCTCCCATCACGTCAGGAACCCTGAAGGCATCTCAGATAACGTTGGGTGCTTGTGTGTAGGCAACTGAATCCTGGTCTTAGCTAATGCAGTCAGCAGTAGGGAGAGGGATTCAGCTCTTTCTACTTGTGTCTGGTCAACTGAATCGCTCTCTTGGCCCTACTGCCTAATTTAATTAACTCTAACGAGAGCTCAGACATCTAGATGATTCACATGCCCATATGTGGGCACTCTGTGACCTGGATCTCTCTTGTAGCTGGGTCTGTCCAATGTTGTGTCGCAAATGGTTTCCATAAGGCAGACAACAAACGCTCAGCAACTTACTGTTTCCGAATGATGTGCCCTGTGTCAGACCACCTCAGTGTGATGCCATAAGATCCATCTTTCAGTGTTATCGTTTCTGTGGTGACCTCCACTTTCAGGCCTTTGTTTTTAAAATAAAACCCGATTTTGCCGAAGTATGTGTTGAGTTTCTTATTCTCTGTTTTCTTGGCCCCAACGAGCTGCCCATTGACCACAACTCCTATAAAGAGCAGAGAAGCAGATGTTGCCTAAATCTTGGAGCATCACCTAGAGACTTGGAGTTCTGATCTCAGCAGGAATTACCATGGGATTAACAGAAACACGTGTCCATCACAGAAGGATAGAATCATAGAATCACCCTCACAATGAAAAAGTTTTTCCTAATAGCTCACTCCTACTCTGAATTTCACCTGTTGCAACTTGTTTCTGTTGCCTCTTGTCCTTTAGCTATGCATCTTGGAGATGTGTCAGGCTCCATCTTTACCATCTGATTAGGTGGTTGTAGACAGCAGCAAGATTCACCATGGGTCTTTTTTTAAGATTGACCAAACCCAACTGTCTCATCCGCTCCGTGTACCTCCTGTGCTCCAGCCCCATAATCGTCTTGGTGGCCACCACTGGATTTGATCCAGTTTGTCGCCATCTTTCTTGTAGCGGCAAGCCTCAAACCGGGCAGAGTATTCCAGATGTGGAAGGAAATAACCACTTCCCTCAAGCTGCTGGCCACAAGCCTGGTAGCACAGAGTCCTCCCTGCAGGCATTTCCCCTGCTCCCTCTGAACATCTTTCAGACCTGAGAGAAGAAAAGTGTGTCATAGTAAACCATGTTTTATTCCCTTACCAGTACCAGGATCAGAAACCAAGTTTAGGATCTTTCCAGGCTCTGAGTTGATATTGAAGCAGATGTTCCTTTGGCTCTGGGGCAGGTGTATGATGAAATGTGGGTCATTGTCAACTGAAACATAGAAAAGAAACAGGCGTGAGGAGCAGGCCCTAGAGGTACCTGCCCTAGAGGTAAGGGACACAAAAACTGAGACACCTTCCTTGGAGGATTTTGAAGCATTTTTGGGACTCCTCAGAGTAGGACAAGGGCCCTTTCCACCCCTGCAGGAACTAAGGAAGTTCTCAGATGCTCCTTACAAAAGCCCCTTGGACGCTTTTTCCTCATATATTTCCCCTGTTTAAGGAAAGGACATGACATTACTGGCTTGAGGAGCACCACCAAATGCAGTGAACTACTGGTTTAACTGGTCAGCTGCACGCAAGGGTGCCATAGGCTCAACCTGGAGTTCTAGAAGCTGAGCTTTACTTTTTCATGGTGGAAGTCAGCCTCCAGGTGAGTCCAAGAACCCATCTGGACACCAGACAGACAAGTCTTTGAGGCCTAGATCCAGGAAAGGACGCAAGGCACAGAAAGCAGGACTTGGGTGACACTTCTGTTCAAAACTAAGATCCACGTCCCCCTTCATGCCCAGCTACTGTCTATTTCTAGAAGTGGCAAGCTCCTGGGACATCACTCTCTCAAACTAAGAAGCTCTCAGACATGTTACAAGTCCGTACCACCATACTGATGTTGGGTAAAGATACATCCTGCCTACCAACTCCCCTGAGGAATACAATCCAGGACTTTTTCTCACAGTATATGTAACACACTGGTGGGATTGGGCCCCTCTGAAAGTCATATGTTCTTTAAAATTTGCCTCAAATGAGTCAAAACAGCTGCACCAGTCACTGAAGGCAGCTGCCTCCAGTCTTGTCTTGAAGTGTCCAGCTCTTACTGGTTTGGTGGTGGTTGACATCTCCCTGTCAACATTCAGAGAGATGCCCATACTAGTGTTGCCTGTGAGGATAGCCACGCCAGCTTCCATTGATTCACTGGTGTTCCTCATCTTTTGGATTTATTTAACGCTTCCTGTGCACTAGACAAATCTTAGACCCTTGACCAGTAATGTCTTCACAGGAGATGGTAGGGTAGGTACCCTCAAAGGGGTGAAGTCTTGAATCTTTTGAATTTATTGAATCTCTTGAATGCGGACCTCAACCATTTTTCTTTATTCTCACCAGCTGCTTGATCTTCCTCAGCTTGATGCCAAGGCCTATTCTGATCAACGGCTCCAGGAACAAGAAGAATTTCCAGTGCAAAATACATGTATGAGATCATAGAATTGCCTAGGTTGGAAGGGACCTTTCAGATGATCGAGTCCAACCATGAAGATGGATATGAGATGGACAGGTAACTTTTTGCCTTGCTCACCTTCTTCTCCAAGCAGTTTCTTGGCTATCCAAAGTCTTAGATTAACCCGTGAGCTATGCTGAGAAGGAGTTTGATAGCTCTTTGTTTGATAGCTACGTAAATACACACACCCGCACACAGGCACTCCCAGAGTTACTGTAGTTGCGCTGCTTTTATAGGCAATGGTTCTCCCAGCTGGTTTGTTTAAGCAGGCACTAATCTGTGGCAAAGGCCCAAGCATTAACAGGATCCATCAGTCATCAGTGCCTTCAGAGATTTTTATCGACCGCAGAGCACTTGTGTCATTCACAGTGGCGGTAACTTTACATTAACTTTGCTACTGCTGAGAAGCCGAATGTAAGCTCAGTAAGCAGCCTCCGCCTCAGGGAAGGACGCAGCAGAAGATGGGGTCGCTGGGATCCTATTGGGATCTAAACTAGTCTCAGGCTTGTAACGTAGAGCGCATTTTTACAGGTTCCTCTATTCAAAGTCAAAATGACTCAATGTTTTATAAAGAAAAGCTTAATCCTCGGGCGCTAGATGGATTTGCAAAAATTGGACTGAGGTGGCTGTGATGTGGGATGCGCGTGATTGTGCCCTGCTCAGATCTTCAGCAGGGACTGTATGGAGGACCTTTCACACTGATGTCCTCTGCGCCAGCAGTGAAGTAGCTTCATCAGCTACTCCCAGCAGTTGAGTTGTTCTCTTGTGGACTAGCCCCTAAATGAAGATACAGCTTCTACAAGAGTTCAGAAAAGCCAACAAGAAAAATTAGGACAGCTGATTGACTCCATCGTTACAGGGCTTAGCATCTTGTCACAGAAGCTCAAATTCCCAAAGTGCCCACTAACTTTGGTTTTATCACCTTTATTTGTTTATTGGGTGGTGAGTGTTGCTGTCTGGTGTTTCTTTGCAGAGAAATACTGTAGCTTTTACCTCTGTTTATGCTCAGAGAGGACACAGGAGGACTCCTTTGCTCAGGCGTGAAGCTGACTGGTACAGCCGTGACATTGGCCCAGGCTGGGATACCTTTGTTATTATTAGGTGCATTTGGAGTTAATCCTAGAGTACCTGTTAAATGACAGTCATAATTAGGTTTTTTTGCTAGTGCTGACACATTTAATAGTTTATTTTTTAAAGTAACGCAGACAGAGCCCGATGTCGTTGTACCGATGTAACGCAGGCGCGACACTCTTTACAACAGACCGATTTGTACAATGAAGTTAGGATGGATTTACTCCAGTGTCTCCACCAGAGGAATATGACTTACCAGGGCAGTCGAGCAAACCATAAGCTATTGGTGAAAAATGGACCTTGACTTCTTCATGTGAATAGGCCCCACGTTAGCAAAGCACCCAATGCAATGGCTTTAGTGTTTTGACAAACAAAAAGCTGAATTTTAAAAATTTAGCTTGTGGTAAAAGCTTTGCTGACTTGGATCCCGGGTTTGGGATGCCTGAGAAAAAAGGTGGGACTCTTTCTGCATGCCCTAGGATGACCTACATGTATAAAGGTTGCAACTAAGCACAAGCATTTAAAATATGATCCTCTAACATGTCCCCTTCTGCTAGAGGTCTCTGCTGAGACAGAGGCAGGAGAAAGTAACATGTGTTCTCTCTCTCCCACTTAGTTCATCAAGCAATATGTTCTTAAATGATTGTTTGTTTTCACATGTTGGGCTGAGAATGTCAAGAGCTGAAGCAGGACACATATTCCTACCTGCTGGCCCTGCTTTAAAGAGCAGTAAGGGGAAGAAGGAGCTGGGGGACAACAGCAGAACAGAATATTGCACAGCTGGGTCTTCAAAATCTCTGTCAGCATCTCCTTTCTTGAACCCCTAATTCAGACCATCAGCTGTTTTTACTCGCACAGTGTTATTTCTATTAGCACAGCTACATGTGAAAGCACAGATAATCCAGGAACCAAAAATTGGACAGAGGCTCACGAGTTTCCAGTTGATATTAATTTCACAAACTATTGTGCACGAAGAAGCTCTCCCATGCACAGTCCAGTTTCGCAATAAGTCTGTCATGATAAAAGAACAATTAGCCAACTCTTTGAAAAGCGCGTGATTTCAGCGGAAGACCCAGTCTCTGTCTGTGAAAGCAGACCGTGCAGCTCTGCTGGGAGTTGTGTAAGGACAGACAGAAAAATCTATTACCCATTCCATGCCTTGAATATACAAACTTTTTGGTACAGCTCAGGTGTTGCACAATCCTAAGCACAGATTTGCTTTGATATGATTTTCACAAGCTCTGTCCTCTGCTAAGTTTCAAGAGCCATGTCCCACTGTCCCTGAAACCCACAGGTGCCTCGACCCCGATTTCAGCACTGTTAAGTTTTGACTATTCCGCCGAACACAAAGACACAAAAACCTATCTTAAAGTCATTTAAGTCCTCTGCGTCTTCTAAATCAAGATAATTATGCTCTGAAGTAGTCAGCTGGTGCACGTGTAATGAATTCATTATGCGCTAATGCAACACATGATAAACTGTGCTAGACTGTTTGGTGGTTGTGAGGTCACAGAACCATAGAATCATAGAGTATCTTGAGTTGGAAGGGACCCACAAGTATCATGAGTCCAACGCCCTGCTCGTCCCAGGACTACCTAAAACTAAACCATATGACCAACGGGGTCATCCAGACACTCCTTGAACTCGAGTTGTAGCATGCAGCATAAATAAGAACTATTTGATTTCTCTTTGCGTCTCAGCTGCAGACTTTAAAATTGAAAAGAAGAATAAACGAACCAAAAAAACTCCAATTGACAGACATAAATCCCCCGTTTCATTGAGCCAGTACCAGGACATTTTTATAGTTATCCAGGAGAAGGAGAGCATGCAGGACATGTGCATGGGATTTCAGCAAAGTCACAATCACTTCCAGCGAGAAATGCCAGACAGATGATGTTGGCTGCTGCTGTAATGTAGGTTGTTTCTCTCCTTCACAACCCATTGTAAACTCTCCCATTTATTAATAGGTTTTAAATCACTAAACTCAGTTGTTCAATGAGTTGATCTTTTACTTTCAGTGCTTCCATTGTGAAGCACTGGTAGTGTTTTCTTGACAGCAGCAGTTGTGCTTTTTCAAGTCTCTGACTGGGGAGGGCGCAAAATAGCTGCTGTTAAATTTCACTGGAAGCACAAGGCTATGCAGGGATGACGCTGGATCTACTACACAGCCACGTGTGTCAACAGCTGCCACTTTGAGACTGACCCTACCATACAATGCCAGAAGAAGCCAACCCCACCTCGTTTAGTTAGGCATGAAGTTGCTGTAACAAGGACCTCACAATACATATAGAAGTAATGGTTTTAAAGGAGAAATCCATAAGTTTAATTAAAGAAGGACTCTCTGTTGTTAGGACAACTCAGATTCCATGTAGGCTCATGGCTGATTGGTAATAATCATAGGAAGCTTCCAAGGCTTTAAAGTGGTGCTAAGATACAGTTTAGTCAATTCTACAGCTTCAGTGCAGGGAACTAAACATATCTACCCCAGTAAGATGATGTTCAATGTGTGACATCGCAGGCTTGTTGGAAACCTCGTCATTGCAATGTTGGTACGTTTAGACCTCACTGAAGCCTATGGCTCCAGAGACCACTTGTGTAACAGGATGCTCTCAAACTGGCTGAAAATTTGGTCATCTTTCACTGAAAATACAGGCTATCCTATAAGCACAAACACCCAGAATGAACAATGAACACAGCTGTTCTTCCAACACAAGAAGAACAAAACCAAAGTGAGAGGTAGAGTGAGACAGACTGAGACACTGACCTGGGCAGCAGCCCCTTCTGGGGTCTTTGGGCTGGTCTGCCAGCATTATCTCATCCTTTTCGGCGTTCTCTATCAGCATGGCTGTGAAGGGGGTAACGATGTGATGGTCAAGTGACATCTGTAGGATGGATTTGGTGATGTTCCTCTTCAAAGCTGCAGTGGGGGCTGTGTTTCTGGGTGGAAAACAAAACAGAAGGCGTGGTTAGCATCTCAGCAGAGCAGCTGCCATGACAATGCCTCCACAGAGCAATCATAGAGACAAACTGGTAGGTGTTGCAAGAAGGAAAGGGTAAGGGCCTGTGTGAATTCGCTCTCCGTAAGACTGTTCTTGGCTTCTGTGGGATTTGGCCTGGACTTGAAGAAGCCCAGACCTTCACCTGGTCTCAGCAGGAGACCTCTTTCTGCTTCAGGGGTGATTCACCCTGAATCGCTCCATAGCTTTTACTCAGTCTCCGTAAGGCAAATCTCCCATTCATTTCATTCACTCAGGCTCACAGACAGGTCTGTTTGACCCTTATTCCTCTAATTAACTGCTCCCAAACTCTATTGCCTGATACCTATGAGTGCTAAGAATATGAGGAATATGGCTGAAGATATCACCTACCTTTATTTTTGTTTACCTTACCCACTTGAAACCCTGTGAGCGTCCTCGTGGCTGTGGTCTCAGAGGACCAGATTACTTTCAAGCTTCACTTCCCTCCCATCACAGACCACATTTCTCCTCACCTCTCTGCCAGCATCTGGTTGACAGTCAGATAGGCCCACAGCTTCCTAGTGAATTCAGGATCTGCATATTTGTCTTTCTTCATGAAGCCATCCAGTTCTTCAACATCTCGCAGGGTTTCCATGACGAGTTCTGCATTTCCCTATGCAATCAATGACAGATAAAGATAAAGAAGAGTGAGCCAGGAGAATGCAGTGGCTTTGAGTTCCCCTCTTGGCATGGCTGGCATTAAGGACCCACTCTGGCTCTGCCCCTTTTCACTTCTAGATCAGAAAGTCCCATCACTGTTGGCCTGACTGCCATGGGGAGGGGAGCTGTAGCAAGAGTTAAAGACACTTTTAGTGAGAATGGATTAAAGTAGATAAAGGAGCTGTCAGCAGCAGCCAAAGAGGGTGCTACCACGTGACAAAAGAAGAGGCTCTTAACAGAGCTCTGCTGTCCTCCCCTCTGGCTTTTTCACATGCAGTTGCTACTGAGCAACAGGAACCAAATTCTACTTTCTTCCACAGACCCTTGGACTGCACTGTGTTTTAGCAGGAAAGAATATTGAATGTGTTTGATTTTTCCAGCAAATAACAAACAGCAACTCCTGAGTAAGGGTGTGGATATTTTGGTTCCTCCTCAGAAAGGAGGATCTGGATGTAGTATTCCCACCCCATCCCACTCCACTTGGAAGAGCAGCCCTGAAACATGGGGAAAGTCTCGTTGTACGTGCCACAAGGCAGAGCTTAAAAGGACCATGCTAGGACTTGACACACTATAGACCCACCAGATTGATTTCCCCAACAGTGGGAGGTTCAGCCATGAAAGGAGCTAACCTAGGGGATCTCCCCTGCACCTTCACAAAGCATGAAGGAGGACTCCATAGTCTTAGTCTGGTTTGCAATTGAATTTTGTATGGTACATTTGTTAGAAGGAAGTTTCTGTGTCAGGCTGCAGGATGCAGACAGGGACTGTTCGTGGCTGTACTTGAAGCTACTGTGAAAAATTGCTGGACAACCCCGCCATGAGTTTCCTCATGCTCCCACCCAGAACCCAAGCGGCCAAAACACTCTGCTGGCAGTAACCTCCAGCAAGGAGGCTGTGCAGATGAGTGAATGAACCAGCCCAGACCCCAGGAGCTGGTATCCTAAGGAGACCCTCACTCACTGCTGTCGCTGTGACGATGCTTTCCAAGTGCTGCAGGTTTTCCGTGTCGACCTTCCCAGCCACTACTATCTCTGAGCCACCAAAGTAGTTGTGGAAGCTGCTCTGGGTGACGTCTGACACTGACTCCTGGGGGTAGTTGAACTGAATCTTCTTCAAGAGTGGGGTGGAGACCTGATTGTAGAAATTCTGAGATGGAAGGAGACAGAGAAATGAGTCTGTTGTACCTGAAGCAACCCTCCCTCGTGTGCCATTTTTACTGAAAGGAGAGCAAGTGTCAAAACCTGGACCCCCGATGGGCAAGTGGGACTTTCCTTGTTCTGGAGAACGTAGATTCATTTATACCTCGATATTCATTTATACCTCGACAGGACGAGGGGCAATGGTCTTAAACTAGAGCAGGGTAGGTTTAGATTAGACATTAGGAAGAAGTTCTTTACAACGAGGGTGGTGAGACACTGGAGCAGGTTGCCCAGAGAGGTGGTGGAGGCCCCATCCCTGGAGACATTCAAGGTCAGGCTTGATGAGGCTCTGAGCAACCTGATCTAGTTGAAGATGTCCCTGCTGACTGCAGAGGTTTGGACTAGATGACCTTTAAAGGTCCCTCCCAGCCCAACACATTCTATGATTCTATGATTCTATACTTATACCTTAGTACACTTGGAAGAGGGTACAGCAGGATCTGGCCCAAGTCTTGTGGAAGTCAAGGGGTGGTCAGAAGCCCATGGGCTGTGTTCTTCCTAGACCTAAAAGACTTGAACACAGGTGTATATGGGCCTGAATCCATTATCAGGTTGGTCAGCTCTTGGCTATTGTGTAAGACACAGCTGCTTCCCACCTAATTCTTGCCAAAAACTAGACCTATATCTCACTTATATTCTCTTCTGTGCTGTAGACTGTCTACCCTCTTCTGACCCTGTTGTAGCTGGCTGATGTGAACTGGGATGTGTGCACAGCTGGGTTTAGCATATGGGATCAGAGGGGGAAAACAGGTACCTATACAGTGCTATGGATGGGGGCTGTCTCATACCGAGGGGCTGCGCTCTCAGAGCTGCCCTATTTGGCAGAAGACCATGTAGGGTGTCCTATCACACCTGTGTTGGGAAAGAAGATGTAACAGAAGCCTGCGTAGGTGGTGAAACCAGTGAATAGAAACAGAATAAGGATGTAGGAGTTTGTTGATTAGCAATTGCTGCTTGCAGATTTGGAGCCAGAGCCTTCTAGAATTGAACCTTTTCTTACAATGGCAAAAATTCGATTATAATTTAGCATTTATATCTAGGCCTTTTGTTAGTGCTGAAGTAGCCTGAGGTAAAATCCAGGCCTTAATTTTAATTCAGAAAATCTCTTTTTGTGTTTATAACTGTTTTATAGAATATGAATCCTACACAGAGCAATGAAGTATGTGTTATAGGTACTACAAAATTTGTAACTAGGAGCACTTAAGCTAATACATGATGGTCATCTTGCAGGACTCTCCAGAAGAAACGATGCTTTTTGTGACCCCCACCATGAACCTACGGTAACTTTACTCTTGGTAGTGGTGTTACCCAGCTCTGCAGCTGTGAAGAGAACTGGAGAGTTTCAGACGCAATGGGTCAGAAATGCACCTTCATTTGGGCAGACGTCTCCTGATTTCCAAAAATCCTCTGGGCCATGCCACGGTTGTCAGTTGCGATTCTCTGCAGGAAATCGTAATCTACATCAAACCCAATTCCGAGGCAGAAGAGAGAGAAATCGTCCTTTATGCTCTGCTTCACGTTCTTCTGGATCGTTGTCAGCTTTAGCTCACCTTTGAGACACACGAAGGGTGACACCCAACTGAGCAACAGAGGAAGCTCCATCAAGGTAAGCACATTCATACTCTTCCAGTGTCTCTAGTACTTATATTAAGATATAAGGAGAATCTAGACAACTAGCTCAGATGCTCAATCTCCTTTTGCAGCACCTACAGAGCTTCTCCTGGAAGGAGATTAACAAATTATTTCCACTGAAGATGGTTCCTTTGAACTCTGTTTTTGGTATCTGATTCTTTGTATATCCAGGACTCTTATTAACTTCACAAGGAGTTTGTAATTGTAACACTTCTCCCAGAATTACTGCTTCAAACTGTCTGCAGACTAAGACATCTCCATAAAGATTTTACTTTGTTTCCTGGACTTAATATGTTCTCTGACATCATTGGGACTGACTTTTTTTTCAAACATTTTTAATGGCAGACGTTTCTGGGCTGACATGTTGCAGTAAGTGGCTGCTTTTGACCTGCACCAAATCCCTTCCAACCCAAACCATTCTATGATTCTATGCAATCCAACCCAAATTAATTTGCTTTCTGCTTTAATTTCTTGATTTTGATGTTACACTTGGGACTGCATAGATCTGTGTGGGCAAAGGACATTGGAAGAGGAAATTTTTTCCAAGGTTGTTGTGATTACATCTCCTACAGGACTTGTGCGTCTCTGTAATTGCAAGAAGTACATAACTTGCATAACATAAGCTGCTCATCTTTTGAAAGCTTCTATCTAAAGCCCCATGGCACCTGTAGCACTTGGCAAAAGACGAGCACAGGCACTGGAAGAAAGGAGAACAAAATGTTTTTTAACTTACTGTCAGAATGTCTATGTGCTGCATGTTTTTCTCAGGCTAATGCCACTGGCCTTTCTTCTCACCTAAAGCAGGATTCTTACCTACTGTCGGGTCTCCATCAGACACCAGTACAATCATGGAGACTGAATTAGGGTCCAACATGCCTAAGTTTTGGGCTTCATTCAGGATGAATGTGGCTCGCAGAAGAGCTTCATTGATATTTGTGCCTGTCAAAGACACAACAAAGAAAACAAGTTTGATTCTCGTTGAGTCTCTTGTTGAATCCGGATGAGTTCTGAGATTCTAGTGGAATTAATCAGCGTGAACAAGACCTGTGATCAAGGCAGCAAAACTGCTCCTCTCTGATGCTTACAGTACATCTGCTTTCACTCTGGTTTGCTCTTTCATCCCAGACTGTCATCTTCATGTGGCCTCTCCATCCCCCCTCACTAATTCCAGTGGGACCATTTGTGGTGTTTGGAACTATTTGCTGTGGGGAGAAGTAGTGGGTTTCCAGGCAGGTGAGTGAATGAGAGCACAAAGAAACTTTCTTTTCTGGCATCAACCTGATCCTCAGACATCTTGTTTGGAAAAGAAGAGGTGAATATTTACTAAGCCTATCTAAATGTTTGGCTTGTGGCACAGAAGAAATTAGTACGAGAGGAACAGGAGTTGAAAGTTGAGCACTCAGAAAACAGGTATGTTCTTTGTCAAGAAAGAAAAAAAATAGTGGCTCCAGAGAAAGGATAACAAAATGCTGTGTTTGCTGTATGGGAGCAGGTCTCTCAGCTTATCTGTCAATTCTTTTGGGGTAACAAAGTCAGGCTTATGAGGCACTCATATATCCAACATGGTTTCCTATTCCCAGCACACTGATGATCTCGGACAAGTCTATAACTTCATGTTAATTCCACCTCACGTGTTGCCAGTGAAAGCTTCTGGAAATGAAGGTGCCACAGCACCAGAAGGCTCTGACCTGGGCAAGAGCCTCTACACACTGTTGGCATACAAATAACTGAACAACTAAACAAGAACCGCACTTCAGAGAGCAACAGATTAAAGTGATAGTGAGCCCCTTCTATACAAATAGCTCAAACACTGACAAATGCAGCATCCAAAGTGCTGTAAGGCTGAAAAAGGCAACTGTGCTTATCAGACAGGGAATGAAGGCACAAAAAGGATGAACAGTTTGCCCAGGTTGGTATTTAGTAGATCATGGTGTAGCCTACAGTTTACAGCCAGTGGATACCCAGGGGTTGGGCAGCTTATGATCTGCTTTACAAAGGCATGAGACAGCCTTGGTCTTTCAAGGATATTTGGGATTTGTGAGGCTGGAGGTAGGACCTATAGACTAATGCCAGCTTTCTATGGTCTGTGGTCTATCTGTTGTAGCTTATTCAGTAGAAGGAAGTGCCATCCCATCCCCTGACACAATGAAGTGGAATCCTCACTCTCCTTTAGCCCCAGGGCATGCTTTTCCCATCTTGGGAATCAGAGTTTTTTTTAGGAATACTCTACCAATCTGAAGGTTGTCTGAGGTACCCGTTCCTGTGATATCTAACTTCCATGAGCACCTTGCAATCAAAACCTCATACCCCCGTTGGGATGGATTGCCTGGATGTACTTCTTGGCATCTTCAACCTGCGCTGGGGTGGCTGAGACTAAATTATCTCTCCAGCATCGGACATTGTGGTTGAAGTCGATAAGGGAGAACTGATCAGCAGCACGGAGCTCACTCAATATTGCCTTCATGGCCTCGATGGTCTGAGTAGAAGAAAATTAAGAGAAGACGAGTTTATTCTTCCTGTTGCTGAAAGCATCTTCCTAACTTACGAGAACAAGCAAACAGAGGTCTCTGATGAATAAGAACATAAGCACTGGAATCCAAAATATCATCTGCTATCCAAATCTCTCCTTTTTTGCCCTTCTTGCGTAAAGTTGAACTTTTCTCAAAAAAACAACACAGAAAAAAATGCAATTAGCAAGAACAAACCCACGTGACTCAACTCATCCTCGCTTAACTCCTGCTAACACAGAGTGAGGTGAGAGAGAGAAGCAGTTTGTGAGACATCACTGTGGTTCAGGAGAGAGGAATTGCTCCTAGCAGCTCCGGGGACTTAGCTCTGTCTGCAGCGCTGTCATTTCAGGCTGGGTAACATCCGATTGAAGAAGTGTGATTTAAACAAGTGGTGATCAGCCTGTTTCCCAGTTTTGCAGCAGTGATTTCCCCAGGGAAGCAATCTGCCAAGCCTTAGTATTGTGCTCCAAAGCAAATTCAAATATACGTAGATCATCCCCAACTGATGTTTGTCTAGCCAGTTCTTAAAACTTTAGTGACACATGATATACAATCTCCTGAACTCCCTTCTCAGCACTGCAGAGTTTTTCCTGATATCTAATACAAATTTCTCCAGCTGTAAATCCATCTGATTCTATCTCTTTCTACCCTGGGTGGGCATGAATGTCAGTTGATGAGTTTCCCTTTTAGAACATCTGTTTGCATATTTGGAGGCTGATTATGTCTCTCTGAGTCTTTTCTTTTGCAGACTAAAACATTGTATTTTTTCATTTCCTTCCCGCCCCGGGTTATGTTGTCTAAACAATTCTCACTGCTTTTCAGTGGACTGTCAACAATTTGTCCACAACTTTTTGAAAGCAGGGGGATAGTATCTTCGCTGAGACTTTCCCAGGATTCAGTAGAGGAGATTAGAGAAAGAACGAACCTTTGCAAAATGTTTTGTGATCTGTCAAGTAAAGTTTTCATTTAGTACTAAAATCAGTATACTGATGGCCTTACCTCTTCCTTACAGCATGGAAGAAGCATTACAAATCATGAAGACTTTGATGCACCAAATATTTTCCAAATTCAGTGAGACTTTTGATGGAGCAAAGTGTAAAGAACTTAACTGGTAATTTTAAGCCTGCGACAGCAAGTCTGCTACAGAATTGTACGGGAAGGCACATGGGAAAAGTTGGCAGGAGGTTCATTTTGCAATAGAGGTCAAACACTTACTTGTTTCATTTTCAGTCCCCACATCGAGCCACTGACATCTATAACAAATAAAATGTTTTTGGGCAGAGGATCAAGATTTTCTGGAGCAAAGAAGTGAATAAAATAGCCATTAAAAATCTGCAAAATAAAATAAAAAAAATTCACAGTGAAATGAGCTATATTGAAGATGTCAGAAAACTGAAGACAATAACAGAGCAGAAAATGTTATTCTTCTTTATGGGCCAAATCTAACTCTCAGCTCTACATATCTCTGTATTTGTAGCCTTACACCATTTATACTCCATAGTCTTTTTGTCAAGGAAAGCAGAGCCTGGTTCTCAGACAACTGCCATGCGCTAGCACAGGGAGGAATGAAAAACATTTTAAGAAAGACTGTTCTGTCTGTAATAATTCAACCCCATAACTCTGCTTCATGTTAACATAAAAATGGTGATGTTCTGGTTGTCTCCTTGTGATATATTAGTACAACTTCCATTGACTCTGTCCTCTGATTCAACATTAAATCACCAGAGTGTGGCTAGGTATAAAAGACATTGGCTTGTGGACAAGACAGGAATCTGCTCCTGACTATACGTAGTACCATGTCTTAGTCATAAATTAAGTAAATCCATTCTGCCCACTTAAAATCTCTCTGTTCTTTCAATTGGATACAGAGCTCTTTCTTATGCTTATTCTGTTGAACGATGAAGTTTAGCACAGTTTGCTTAATGACAGCAATTCTTGTATTCACACATCTCTCGTCCCAGTTAAACAGCAACACTTACTTCCAGTTCTCCACCTGTGTTTTCTCTGTTCACATCATATTGCACCACAAAATTTCCGTCTACTGCTGTGGATGAGCACGTGGGGCATTTTCGTTGTTGAGCCATCGTTGGCTTGAAAGAAATGTGAGCCTTGAAATGAGAAGTGATCATCAGTCAATCAGAAGTTGTGTGAGAAGTGGATCATTGAAACAAAAAGAGTTCATCTATTCGTGAAATATCTTATTTCACCGAACGCTTTTCTTCTTTCTTTATTTGTACGCTTAGTTTAAGTGGAAAATGGACTTTGTCACTTCAAAACAAAAGCAGCACTAAGGCTTGCCTGGATATACTGATTCAGTAGTAGCAACTGTGACACAAATAAGAATAGAATAGAATAGAATAGAATAGAATAGAATAGAATAGAATAGAATAGAATAGAATAGAATAGAATGGAATGGAATGGAATGGAATGGAATGGAATGGAATGGAATGGAATGGAATATTTCAGTTGGAAGGGACCTACAATGGTCTTCTAGTCCAACTGCCTGCCCAATTCAAGGCTGACCAAAAATTAAAGCATGTTGTTAAGGGCATTGTCCAATCACTGCAGGCTTGGGGCATCGACCACCTCTCTAGGAAGCCTGTTCCAGTGTTTGACCACCCTTTTGGTAAAGAAATGCTTTCTAATGTCAACTCTGAACCTCCTCTGGTGCAGCTTTGACCCATTCACTAGATCCCAGGGAGAAGAGCTCAGCAGCTCCCTCTCTGCATCCCTTCCTCAGGAAGCTGTAGAGAGCAATGAGGTTATGCCTCAGCTTCATTTTCTCCAAACCAGACAAGCCGAAAGTCCTTACTCGTCCCTCACAGGACATTCCTTCTAGCCCTTTCACCAGCTTTAACCTCCTCTGGACACATTCAAGGACCTTCACATCCTTCTCAAATTGTGGGGGCCACAACTGTACACAGTGTTCAAGGTGAGGCCACACCAATGCTGAATACAGTGGGATAACCCCCTCTTTTGACAGCTGCTTATGGTGTGTTTGATGCACCCCAGGATGTGGTTTTCCCTCGCTGTTGGATCATACTGAGCCTGCTGCCAAGCAGCACCCCCAGGTCCCTTTTTGCAGAGCTGCTCTCCAGCCACTCCTCCCCCAATTTATACTTGTGCCCAGCATTACTCCATCCTAGGTGCAGAATCCTGCATTTGGTCTTGTTAAATTTCATCCCATTCATCGTAGGCCAATGCTCCAATCTATCTAGATGCCTCTGCAAGGCCTCTTGTCCCTCAAGGGAGTCAACAGCACCTCCCAGTTTAGTATCATCAGTAAACTTGCTAATGGTGCATTCAACTCCTACATCCAGTTCATTGATAAATATCTTGAACAGAACCAGCCCTAGAACTGAACCCTGAGGAACACCACTGGTGACCGGTCGCCAGCCAGATGTAGCCCCATTCACTGCAACCCTCTGAGCTCTGCCCTTCAGCCAGTTCTTCATCCAGCGCACCGTGAACCCGCTCATCCCACAGTTGGACAACTTGTCCAGAAGGATGCTGTGAGGGACAGTATCAAAAGCCTTACTTAAAATCCAGAAAAACTACATCCACCACCTTCTCTTCATCCACTAAGCGGGTGACCTTATCACAGGAAGAGATCAAATTAGTTAAACAGCACTTTTCCTTGGTGAACCTGTGTTGACTGTGCCTAATGATTGCATTGTTCATTAAAAGCCTTTCTAAGTACCCAGTATAATCTTCTCCATAATTTTTCCAGCAATTGAGGTCAGACTAACAGGTCTGTAGTTTCCTGGCTCTTCCGTCATGCCCTCTTTGTAAATTGGAATAACAGTGACTGCTTCCAGTCAGCAGGGACCTCCCCAGACTTCAAAGACCTCTGGTGGATGATTGAGAGGGGTCCTGCCATAACATCCACTAGTTCCTTCAGTACTCTGGGATGAATCCCATCAGGCCCAATCTACAGCACCAAATATTTCAATTAGAGCTATGCAAATAATTTCTAGTAAATAATATGTTGGCTTATTTAACATTTTCCTAGTTGAAACTATAATTTTATCAACTTTTTAAATAGCTTTTTAATTGATTTTTTCCCGAACAAACAAGAGCTTGTAATTTGTCTGTAAATTGAGTACTAGGAATCATTTTCACTAGTCACATGACTGGTTATGCAGACTTTATGGCATTATTTCTCTGCTTGGAATGGATAACTTGAATTTTCCTGAGAAGATAAAACATAATATATATAGCCACACAGCACTTCTGAAATAATTTGCTAAACTAGGAATGTGGGTGAATGAGACATAAAATTGAGCCTGGATATCAATAAACAATACTGCCTAATATATTATTATAGTAGTATAGTCAGACTTTTGGGGCCTGATTCACACATCTTGTGTTAGATGTTTATGTAAGAGTAAGAAGAGTTGTACCCTCCCGGAGTCACTGCTTGAAGTTTCTTGAGAAAACCTTCTCTATCATTGGAGGGTTTACTTATACACAAGAGCTACGCTGGAGAAAGCTTGGCTAAGAATGTCAAGGAAAAGGGCTGTTCTAAAATAGGTCCCTATGGAGATGTTCTCAGTTGAACTGAGACTGTGGAGTCGTTCCAGAATGGCTATTCCACTTGATATTCATCACCTACCTTTTTGACATCCAGCAATCCCAGTGAATTTCTCTTTCAGAATTACAAATGAAAAGCTTTGCGCAAAGATGAATGGAATCATAGAATCATCGAATTGTTAGGGTTGGAAGGGACTTTAAAGATCTTCTAGTTTGAACCCCGCTGCCATGGGCAGGGACACCTCCCATTAGATCAGGTTGCTCAGAGCCCCATCCAGCCTGGCCTTGAACACCTCGAGGGATGGGGCTTCCACCACCCCTCAGGGCAACCTGTTCCAGTGTCGCACCACCCTCATGGTGAAGAACTTCTTACTAATGTCCAGTTTGAATCGACCCATCTCTAGTTTTAATCCATTCCCTCTAGTCCTACCATTACCCAACATCCTAAAAAGTCCCTCCCCGGCTTTCTTGTAGGCCCCCTTCAGATCCTGGTAGGCCACTATAAGGTCTCCTCGGAGCCTTCTTTTCTCCAGACTGAACAACCCCAACTCTCTCAGTCTGTCCTCACAGGAGAGGGGCTCCAGCCCTCTGATCATCCTCGTGGCCCTTCTCTGGACACATTCCAGCACATTCATATCTCTCTTGTAGTAGGGGCTCCAGAATTGGACACAGTACTCCAGGTGGGGTCTCACAAGGGTGGAGTAGCGGGGGAGAATCACCTCCCTCAACCTGCTGGCCACCCTTCTCCTGATGCAGCCCAGGATACGATTGGCTTTCTGGGCTGCTAGTGCACACTGACAGCTCATGTTGAGCCTCTCGTCCACCAGCACCCCCAAGTCCTTTTCTTCAGGGCTGCTCTCAAGCCAGTCACTGGCCAGCCTATATCGGTGCTTGGGATTGCCCCGACCTAGGTGGAGGGCCTTGCACTTGGTCTTGTTAAACTTCATGAGGTTGGCATGGGCCCACCTCTCCAGTCTGTCAAGGTCCCTCTGGATGGCATCCCTTCCCTCCAGCGTGTCAGCCGCCCCACACAGCTTGGTGTCGTCGGCAAACTTGCTGAGGGTGCACTCTCTGCCACTGTCCATGTCGCTGGACTATGTGGACTACAGACTATTTCTATACTTCCATCACTGTAGTATTTGAGCATCTTGTACATACATTTAGGTATCAATAATGAAGACACTATATTTTTTTTCCATATTTTTGCATGCTTCCAGCAGGTATGAAAAAATGCCATGACTGCATAGGAACCAGTGTGAAAACTGAAGTTTTCATGCTATTTCCAGTCCATGACTGTTACCTTTTTCTCTCCTTTGGAGATGGTGGTGATTCCATCAAAATGATCTCCGAGTGAATTAGGAACATGCACGTAGCGAAGTCCCTGTGGCTCAATAATGCGGACATCCACCTAAAGGCAGGAAGGGAGGACATTAATATGAAGCAGTGCCAATGTTGTACCAGGATCTCATGAACCCCCCAATAGGCGAACTCCAGCTGGGGGTTGGGATGCTCTTGACAGTGCTACTGCAGGGCTAGTCTCATTCATGGTGGGGATCTGTGCAATGCTGAAAATAGACCATAATGGAAAGATAAAAAAATGTGTCCAAAGACAAGAAAGAGTTTGGTGGAAGTGCTCATTCTTCCTCTCTCTCCCACCTCGTGGGGCAAGTGGTGAGATAGGAATCAAAGGGAATACCATTTTTAATGCTGAAAGCATGAATGAAGCATGAAGGGACTCTGCCTCAGTGTTGCTTTGGGTTAGGAGGCCAGGAGGATGATGAGTTCTCACACTTGATGATGAGTTCTTTTCCTCTCTGCTCATGCTATTGGCAGGACAGAGAGCATTTTTCCTTTTGGTTGTATGGCCAACGTGATTTGGAAAATAAAGGTTTTATCCTGTCAGCCTGAGATAAGGGCTTTTTCTGATTGTGTTTCTGAGTAGTTAGTAAGACTACTAGGAGACAGGACATGGTGTCCTTTTCAGTAAGATTAACGCAGGGCTTTGGACAGCTTGAAGCAGATCACAGCCTGCACCAAGGACATGTGAGCTGCAAACTTTCATATACGGCTTGTGCTGAAGACATGGAAAGCTGAAGAAGACATTTATGCTACAGGAACAGGAAAATGGCCAGATGGAAATGTCCAGCTAGCCCTGTATCCTGTGTCTGTTGAGGTATGTCAGAGGATACCCTTGGATGAGTGTAAAAAAGAGGGTAAGAATAAGAGAAATCATCTTCTGGCAGACACTTGTGGAGGGGCTGTCATTCAGAGAACATCTGCTCTCATAGGACACTATTTCATGAAGTTGAGATTATCGTGAAAAGCACTGTTCCAAATAAATAGCAAATATTGTTTATTTTCCTTCAGTTGAGGCAAGTTTACACAAGAGTATATATAGGCCAAAGCTTGTTTGCCCAAGTGGTTCTGACGTGAGTCAGTCACGATTCAGGAGATGCCCAACTGTGTTAGTATGAGAGGAGGTGGGACATATTTGCTTCTCAGTGATGTAGCTACATAGCTCATGGTTTGAAGTCTCATGCTGGTCTACACAGTGACCTTGAGGCTATTTGTACTGAGCCCATATAAAAGGAAGGAGCTGTAGATGAAGTGACCTGCTGTGGAGCTCACAGGAGCCTCGGCTGCTTTCTCAGTGAGCACCTCTGGGGTGCTGCCCACACACATCAGCTCTACGTTACCTCCATGTGCTTTGCCAAGCGGCCTGGCTTCACAGAGATGACGTGCTCATAGGAGCTCAGTTTCCTTCGAATCATTTCATGGTAGTGAAGTTCAAACTGGATCCTCGTCCCTGGGGGCACATTCACTTCAGTTTTGAAGTTTTCCATATCCAAGGCATTGCTCCTGAAAAGTCAACTGTGGGGTTATTTTGAGAAAATAAAATACAAGGAAAAAGAGAGGCGGCTTTGCATTTTGATTCAGAGTTATGCATTTGCTGGGTCTGATTTTAACTTTGGCCTGTACCAGGGAACTGCAGTTGTCTGTTAGGATAATATGTTTTATCAAGCTGAAAGCAGAAACACAAGTTAAGTTGTGTTAACTTGAGAATTAAATATCAGAGTAGCTGTAAGTAAGTAACTCATTTTCCTTCACAGGGTTCCCCCCCATCTACCGCCTCCTGGGATGGGTCACCTCAGTTCTCCTATGAACAAGTTCAGTACAATATCCATATGCCAAAGTCTTTATACCTTACTATTCCAGCAGCTTTGCCTTTGGCTTTTGCTTGAGAGTACATTTTTCTGGCTTCAGCTTTTTCACGAATTTTGCTAGTAAATGTTATACCATTGACATCCCTAGGAGAGAGAATCACAGATAGGTTGCAAAAGAAACAACTCTACAATCGACAACTGTTTCTGCACCTTAGAAAAACATCAGTGAAATCTAATCTGGTGGGAAATGAAATAATAGGGCTCTTGTTTAACCCCAAAGTACTGAAGTCTGGTTTCCAGTGGCTCTGTATCTTTTTCCCTACCTGCTTTTTTATTTCAAGTAGCCAGCACTCTTGTACTCTGTGGAGGATCTGCTGTCCCCCCACCTCCTTCACACTTTCCCCATCCTTTGGGCAGGGCGGGCAGTTACTCATGTCATGGCTGTTTTGGAACATGGATCAGGAGATGTCTCTTGCCCAGCAAGCTGGCCGCTGCCTCTCTGAATGGATACTGAACCGGGTTAGTTTCTTTCTCTTCAGTGAGGGCTCTAATTTGGGTCTCTCTCTCTCTCCTTTGATCTTGTGCCAACTTGCACAAGACAGGTAGGAGCTTAGTCTATTTGGGACTTCTGTCCTTTTGTCAGATTTTGTTGATGTTGGCCAATGGCCCAATAATTACTGGAGAGGAAGATGGACAGACAGACGGTATGCTGACATGAGCCTTTTTTCACAGAGTCACAGAATGGTAGGGGTTGGAAGGGACCTCGGGAGATCATCTAGTCCAACCCCCTGCCAGAGCAGGGTCACCCAGAGCAGGTTGCACAGGAACGCGTCCAGGTGGGGTTTGAATGTCTCCAGAGACGGAGACTCCACCACCTCTCTGGGCAGCCAGTTCCAGTGCTTTGAAAAAGCCCGCTAAAATTACGCTGAAGCTGAAAAATAATAAGAGGTGTTTTGCTTTTATGAACACTTCCCTCCCACCACATTCTGCCATCCCATTGAACCCTGCCAGAGCACAAGGCTGATACCTGCCCACTACTTACATAGTGAAGTTGTCAATAAAAGCTCCTTTGGGGACTTGTACATCAAACACTATGTGCTGGGACCTTTTTGCGTTATTCACCATTTTGGCTTGGATCATTGTGTTGGCCAACCGTGACGTTATAGTGGATTGAACTTTGTAGCTGTAAAGACCTATCTTGTCATCGTCCTCCACCTGTAATTGACAAGATTACTCTATAAATTTGGGACATAGATAGAAAATGTGCCCTAGAGGGCAATATCAATCCCTTTTATAGTCTCAGTGCCTTTTTTTCAACTGCTGTTCATTACGGTATGGCATCCAGATGGGACATGAACTCAAGTTCAAGACACCCCCATATTTTACCTGGCAATTGTGGTGGGATACTCATGTGAATATAGTTCATTATAACATTTTAGCTGAAAGGGGGAATTTAATAAGCTGGAATGTTTTCCTTGCTTTTGACCATACAATCGGTCCTTGGAATGACTCTGTTGGTGCAATCCAGCATAGAAGGGTACCCAGTAATCCTCAACATTATATATTGAGGAGGAGAGACCCTACATTTTCAATAAAAGTCCTAACTAAAAGAGACCTGAAGCACAGGTTACTGACTTAATCTCACAAATGGTTAAACCATGGCAGTGGGAGAACAGCATTAAACTGGTATATTAATATATTGCCTTTGTCTAATCAATTTTGTTGCTTATTTCTTCATATTTACCATACCCTTCTCCCTCTAAGAGCAGCTGTATGAACAGCATTGTGCAAACAGTGCCCTGTTTAAAGAAAATAGGTTAATATCCAACCAGCAGTAAAAACAAGGAACTGAACAAACAAAAGGATTGATTTCCAAAAAAATGGTTAACTAGAAAATCACTATGCTCATTATTATTTTCCACGGAGGAAGAAAAAAACTCACCAGATCTCCAACATATCCCCAGTCGGATGTGCTTCGCTGGAAAAGAAAAATATGGAGAACGTATTTCAGCAAAGCTGAGAGCATAGGTTGTGGCTGTTTCAAGACAGGGATCGAATGGTAACATCTAAAAGCTGCTTTCCAAGATGATCAGAGTAGGTTTGAGATGTCAGACTTAGCGCGCATATTCCTTTTGTCTTATTTTATGTATTTATACATGGGATGTTGGAGCACGTGATATCCCAGCTATGCCTTAGAGGCTATCAAAACCAGAAGGACAGCTTGCTTCCTCTGTCTTTATTTTTCATAGAAAACATTCTCTTCTAGAACAAAAAACATTATTCCTGAAAGTAATACATGCTGGCAAAAATTCATACTCAGAAACTCTAACTTTTAACACAAAAATGATGTTTTGTTTTGTTTTGTGTTTTTTTTTTCTCTAGGAAAGATGGGAAAACCTCAAAATTGAGACCTTTTTATCTCATTTTGTTTTCATTTACATTATAGGATATATATTTATATTACTGTATTATATGCAATATGTATGTATAGAAAAACTTTTTGCATAATTGATACTACATTCATATACTTATATATATGTAAAGTTAGTTATGTATGTACTGCTTAGAAGAGCTGAACCGTTCATTAATGGCAGAGGTTTTTTCCCTACCGTATGAATATTTTGATTTGGAAATTTCTATGAAGAGGTGGTGACATCTTGTGGCTATTTGAATCATTCTGTTTAATTCCCTAAAACTTAAACTTGGGTGAGTAACCCTGGGAGGGGATTTGGCTCACCTAGTTCTAGCAGGAGATGCAATTGTTTAATGCAGCTATCTACTTTGGTGTTATCATCACAACTAGGCAAACTTTGCTCTTTACAGTCAATGGAGTGATCCCTTTCATCTGAAAATAGATACTTCCCTTTGGTTGAACGAGTCCTGCCCTAAACCATGCTGACTGTACTGATTAGAGGAGCAGGTACCCGGTGCAGCCGGTGGTGCCAAAGAGTATCATCCTGGCCTTCATCTGGGGTTCCAGGAGGTCATGAGGCTTCTGTAGGTCTTGCATGATATCTGACAGCCGGGCAACCGAACTGAGCCCTTTAACTCCGCTGATGAAGATCAAGAACTTAGGGAGACTAGTTCAGACACTGATAGCTAAATTACACAAGCGAACCAAACCACATCAAGCTCATCTCAGGTTTCAGCAGCACTTGAATCCAAGAAGACCCAAAATCACAGAAGATGCTTACAACAACTGCTTTAGTCACATGATGCGTGGCTTGCTATACAGTTACTAGGTTTATTTGAAGCTAATTAATATACTGTTACTAGGAAAATCTTGGGCTGCTTAAAAGATGATACATCTCCTAGCAAGATCATTTTAATGAGATGATTTTAAGGATTCTTTAGAGACAGATAGACAGACTGCAGGATTTCTGCCTGCCTGAGAAAAAAATGCAGGTTTTTATTTCCCAATTATACAGGTTCCACCTGAAACATTCAGACTAGGGTTTCAGGACCTGGTAGTTTATGGCTCCCTGTAGACTCTGCAAAGCCTGCTGGACCGACCCTTGCTCAGTCCATCCTGACACCCCACAAACATCGCTGTAAAGTGAACTGGACCCTTGACCTCTGATAAAGAACCAGACTGTGGAGAATGACTGTTGTCCCCACACGTATCCTTGGGGTAGGAAACATCACCAGCATGACAAATTAAGACTAAACCAACCTCAACTGAAACAAATTTAATTTTGAAAAGATGAAGACCAAGACCTTAACACAGAGTGGATTCAGTTTTTTGTGGTACTTATCTGGTTCTCAGAAGAGCTTAGGGTTCCCGACTCACTTTACGGATGGTGCTTGAAGCATTCAAGATGCCCAGGTTTCCTTCCAGTTTGTTTTTGTGAGGGTGGCGGAGAAGGGGGAGGCACTGATGGAGATGTGAGTTTATCATTTGCACATGTAATGACTCTCAGTGTTGTTGTTAGAGATCAGCCATGGGCTGGTCAACCATCTCCCTAGGGTCTCCAAGGTTGCAGAGGGCAGCTGCTGCAACAGGTCAGGAGGACAGAGCTGTAGATAACTATGCTTCAGGTTTGAGCACTGGTGTGGTTACTGAGAATATGGGCCTTGCAGGGACTTCTGTGGCACATGAAACGTGCTATTTCTGGATCCTTGGCTGATCCTTGCCTTTAAACCACATCCAGTCCTGCCAATGACTGCACTGCATGGAAACAGTCCCTTGTGCAATAGCAAATTGCTAATTGGAGTGAAGACAACAGGTGCCTCAGGAACCATGTTAAGGTTCAGAGTTACTGAATGCCTTCTTTTCTTCGGTCTTCACTGATAAAGCCGTCCCTCACGCATCCCATACCCTGGAGGCAAGGGGGAAGGTCTGGAGAGAGGAAGATTTTCCCTTAGTTGAGGAGGACCGGGTCAGAGACCGCTTGGCCAAGCTGGACATTCATAAATCCATGGGCCCTGATGGGATGCACCCGCGAGTGCTGAGAGAGCTGGCAGATGTTATTGCTAGACCACTCTCCATTGTCTTTGCAAGGTCATGGGGAACAGGAGAGGTGCCTGAGGACTGGAGGAAGGCTGACATCACTCCAATCTTCAAAAAAGGCAAGAAGGAGGACCCAGGGACCTACAGGCCGGTTAGTCTCACCTCTGTCCCTGGGAAGGTAATGGAGCGACTCATTCTGGATGTCGTCTCCAAACACATAGAGGAACAGGAAGTTATTGGAAGTGGTCAGCATGGATTTACCAAGGGCAAATCATGCCTGACCAATCTGATAGCTTTCTATGATGTTATAACGGGTTGGCTGGATGAGGGGAGAGCCGTAGATGTCATCTACCTTGACCTTAGCAAGGCTTTTGACACTGTCTCCCATAACATCCTCATTAGGAAGCTGAGGAAGTATGGGCTAGACGAGGTGACAGTGAGGTGGATCGAGAGCTGGCTGAGTGACAGAACTCAGAGGGTTGTGATCAGTGGCACAGAGTCCAGTTGGAGGCCTGTAACGAGTGGTGTCCCTCAGGGGTCAATACTTGGACCAATTTTGTTCAATATATTCATAAATGACCTAGATGAGGGGACAGAGTGTATCCTCAGCAAGTTTGCTGATGATACCAAGCTGGGAGGGGTGGCCGACACTCCAGAGGGCCGTGCTGCCATCCAGCGTGACCTGGACAGGCTGGAGAGCTGGGCAGAGAAGAACCTAATGAGGTTCAACAAAAGCAAGTGTAGGGTCCTGCACCTGGGAAGGAAGAATGCCAAACACCAGTATATGTTAGGGGAGGACATGCTGGGAAGCAGCTCTGAGGAGAAGGACCTGGGGGTCCTGGTAGACAGCAAATTATCCATGAGCCAGCAGTGTGCCCTTGTCGCCAAGAAGGCCAATGGCATCCTGGGCTGCATAGGGAAGACTGTGGCCAGTAGGTCGAGGGAGGTCATTCTCCCCCTCTACTCTGCACTGGTGAGGCCACAACTGGAGTACTGTGTCCAGTTTGGGGCTCCCCAGTTCAAGAGGGACAGGGAACTACTGGAGCGAGTCCAGCGTAGGGCAACCAAGATGATTGAGGGACTGGAGCACCTCCCTTATGAGGAAAGGCTGAAAGAGCTGGGACTCTTTAGCCTGGAGAAGAGAAGGTTGAGGGGGGACCTGATTAATGTTTACAAGTATCTAAAGGGTGGGTTTAAGGAGGACGGAGCCAGGCTCTTTTCAATGGTTCCCAGCGACAGGACAAGGGGCAATGGGCACAAGCTAGAACATAGGAAGTTCTGTTCAAATGCACGGAAAAACTTCATTACAGTGAGGGTGACAGAGCACTGGAACAGGCTGCCCAGGGAGGGTGTGGAGTCCCCTTCTCTGGAGATTTTCAAGACCCGCCTGGATGCAGCCCTGAGGGATGTGCTTTAGGCAATCCTGCTCTAGCAGGGGAGTTGGACTAGATGATCTCTAGAGGTCCCTTCCAACTCTGAAGATTCCGTGATTCCGTGATTCCGTGATCTGATCTTGGCAGATGCTGGGCCCTGTCTTCAAGTATTGAGACCCATCTTCTCCTGACATCTGTGCAGGCTATGTATACGTAGCCCTCCATAATGGTCTTTGTTCAAATCACCGTGCATGAATGTTGCAATTACTATGCAGTCTACCATCCAGAAATTACTAAGTGCTTCAAGCTAACTATTATCCAGGGCTGCTGGCCCTGATGCCTCCTGTCCCGTCCATGGAGGAAGAAGCCATGGTGTCTAAAGGAGGAACGCATTACAAGAGGTAATGCATTACAAGAGATTTTTAACGTCATCTGTGGGATGCCAAGCTTACCATTGCTTTCAGTTGCAGTTCACAGGCTGTTTCTGAGGTGCGACTTAGTAAAGCAAGGAAAGCAGATTCAGAGATGTTATAGTGCATTTGAAGGAAATCAGTTTTCTACTGGGACATGAAATTCCTAGGGAAAGTCATAAGAAGCTGTAAATTAAAAAAAAGATTGAAAAGCAGGTGCCCAGCATGATGTCTTCTCACAGATTTACTTGTTTTCATGTGAGTCATTTCCTAAGCAGTTCTTAACACGCTGCAATTTCATTGCAGCCTCCTCAGACTCCTTTTGGGGATCACAACGCTTAGCGTGAGGTGCAAGAAGAGCAATTTCAAGCCTGGGTCTTTGCAGTTTGTCTTCACAGTGCTGAAGATGAACCTTGGTTTTTATGGTGCATTTATACGCTGGGAACTGGGGGGCTTTCCAGCCAGATGATTCCACTCTCTCTCTCTCCTTCCGTATTTCCTTCCTCTGCTGGTTCTCATGGAGAGGAAACCAGGCAGTCAGAGATCTAAGGAAATAGGTGTGATCTCACCTGGCTCTGAACAGCCAGAGATCAGGACCAGGACTGGGAGACGTGCTACAGAACATCCCGCCTCACAGTCTAGACACAAGCTCCGTTATCTATCTCCAAAACAGAGATAACGGCAGTGCACCATCACACAGTGGTTCACAAGGTTACCTGCATTCCAGCCCATGGAGTGCTCTGTTTCTATGGTCACGAGGACCATTCACATACCCAAGACATGGTATTTTTTAGAGTTACTCAGGAGCAAATATTTTTCTCCAGAATACCTGATCTGTACACAGAAAACATTTTTTTTCTATTTAGAGCAAATCAGTAAGGTCTGCAAAGGAGTTCTGATGTCGTGTTGCCAATGGGCTAGTGAGCTCATTGTAGAAAAAAATAGCACTAAAACAATCATTTAGAAGACAGCCTTCCTCTAGCGATTAACAGCAAGTAACTGTGTGCCTGCTATTGGCCAAGAGCTACTGTCTCAAGACGTTTCACGTAGTTCAGTTTAATCTCATTTCTTAATCTTTTATTATGACTCAGCTTACACGAGGGTAGCTCATCCTGTGGCTGAGATTTTAGTTCTACTGGTTTGCAAAGGCTCATTTGATAGCTTAAAAGATGGGAAAAAATATGTGGGAATATAAGGAATGACTGGTATCATAAAACCACTGGTAGAATTGCAAATTACTGCATGTATATGTCTATATCATTATGTATCCAAAAAGCTGGGGAACAGAGGCTGCATAATACGTACAGCACTAATACGGACACTTTGGAAAGAAATGATGCCCTGAAGAACTGCAGCTAGAGAAGATTGGTGCTTAGATCATGATTAAACTATTTAAATACTGGTCTGGCAAATTTGAGCTGGCTCGATTCATATTTGTGCTAAAATCTTCCATTTTTCTGGCAGGGTAAGGTGGGCTTTGGGTTTCAAAAAGTTACATTTACACTCTGTGTGAGGCCCCTTTCAAAAAGCCTTAGGATAAAAAAGAATCCTGTTTGCCTGTGCTTAACTTCAAGGATGCTGGGAAATCCAACTTTACTCAAGAGGATATTTTGTTTTCACCACACCGAACAAGCTCAAGAAAGGCAGCACTAGAGCTTTGGTGGAGGACAAGGTCCACTCTGATCATCATTTCTTTCATTCAGTGTAATGAAAGTTAATACCTTCAAATAACTGATTTAATGATTATTATCCTTAATTACTAATGTGTAAAACACAAGAAAACTCCCGAAATGCCTTTTTAAAGGTTTCTGTTCCACAAGCTGACAGAATACTATAATCTGCAAGCCACCAGCGTGCTGGAAACAAATTTTCTTCCCTGGTCTCAGACTATACCAGCTCATTACTCATGTGACACTGCGCTGCACTCTTTTGACCTGGGTTAAATAGGAATGAATGGACTACCTGCAGGACTGAAAGGTTTCAGCCTACGTTGCCAGTGTCTGACATCCTTTTACATTTTCTCATGGAAAAGCCCCACCAATATCAATGGGATTTTTCCCTGCTCATGAAGTTAGATAGACAGGTATCTCCACTGTTTAGCGTCTGTATTATAGTCCTCAGGAGCTCAGATATGGAACAAAGCCTTGTTGTGCTAGGTATTGTAAAAATGATAGTAGCGGTTCTTATCCCAACAAGAGATATGGAAGTCTCAATGCATATAAGGACCTGCTGGTCCCACCTGATTGCACACTCACAACCCTTGACATGGAACAGGCTACCTGGAGAGAGCTCCCAGGCATTCTTGCTTCCCCTTTTTTGAAGCATTTCTGCATACTGTACCTGGTACCTGCCATTTCTCGTCTTGGAGCTCGAAGGAAATCCATCTATTTCTAGGTCAATCAGATTTTCCACTTCCTAGAGGAGAAAGAGGAAGAAAGAAAGAGGTGTTGCTGCTGGCCAACTGTTTATCGCCTGGTTTATTATTGATTAGGTCTCTAATAGAGTTCCAAAGGGAATTTATATCCCCTTGGTGCAAATGGGGAGCAAAGGTGCAAACCGTTTAAGACCAAAATGCTGCATCTTCCCACATTCGGTTTCCATCTGTGGACAACTAGCTCTGTATACTCTTATAAGACCATGGCCTTTACTATCATTTTACAACCTTTCCTTCTGCAACAAGGAGTAATATTTAACATACTAAAAAGCCCATAAACAGCAAGAGGCAGATTATCATCAGGACGGGTCCAGCCATGGTAACTACAGCATTTCAGGTACTGATCTCACTTAAACCATCAAGGCCAGAGAATTTCTGCTCAAACCAGTAGAAATTATCTCTGGTTTTATACTAATATACCTGAGAACTAAACTTGTCCCATAGACAGCAGAGGAACATCAGGTCTTTTCCAAGTGCAAAAGCTGCACTGATTCAGTTAGAAGCGTGGTTCTTACACCACAGCAATAATAGTTTGTTAGAAGTTTAATCTATAGCAGTAAAGAAGTTTAAGTTCACTAATTACTCTCCAACTTATATGACAGCATACGCACAAAGATTTGCACAAAATTAACCAAAATCATTTTAGCACATTGATGTTAAATTGATACAGCATCTATGGTTAGAAAGAACCACAGGTCTGGAATGTTTTTGCTGGGAATTACAAACTCAGGATAAAAATCTCACTGTGTCATGAAAAGTGCTGTAGGAAGATAGGATATCCCTGCTCACTAATTCTTTTTGCTAATCTTGCAAAAGAAAATAAAGCTTCACACTGTCCCTGCTGATTTCACAGAAATACTGCAATATGGCAATGTGGAAATGGGTGTAGACACCCAAATCTAAGTTCACCTGAGTCCAGGGGTTTAAATTTGGACTCAGCTTCAGAGTCAAGGCTATAATTGTACTTCTTTTCATCATTTTATTATCCTAAGCAATTACAAGCTCCTCTATAAATTTTCTCATCCCTCTGCTGATGAATGTACTGTCAATAGGATCTTAAATCCATATTTGAATTCCTGTTGACAAAACCCCGCATCCATATGAAGCTGTGCTGAAGTTTGTAGTGTTTCATACAGGAGATTCCATCCACAAAGATATCTAGGTGCTCTCTTTCTGCTTATTGCAAAGAAACAGGATATAAAATACACTGAAAGTCTAAGCATAGAGTCCCAATAGAATCTCACTTGAATGTTTAAAAGTTAACATCACCAGAAATGGCAAAGTTGAGGTAAAAATACGAATCCTTGAAATGAAATTTGGAATTATGCCCATACTACCCCAACTTAAATAATATTAAAAAGGCAATGCTACAAATGACAGGTGAAAACCAATTATCAGAACAATCCCATTTACAGCTAAAAGTAGAAGAGAATTCCTGAGATACAAGCAGAGCTGTGAAGCAGTGACCCAGTTCTGCTCCCACTGAAGCCGGCTGCAGCTTTGATGTTGACTTCAGCAACGAAGGCAAGCCCAGGCCCTGCCTGGAAATACTCACATCTGGGATTTCGTCGATAACAAGATCGAAGCCTCCTACTCCAGAAATGAGGAACAAAACCAGGAAGCAGAGCAGATGCTTCATTTTCTTCCCACTTGTCTCCTGAGAACAGCCTGCATAGGTACTAGACACAAGATCTTTCCTTCTCTGAGACAAGTTCAAGGAAACAGCTCAGGGTTATGCGTTTTTTTGAACAAAGTTTTGAAACGCTGACTTTGTTTAGGCCATAGGTAAATATTTGCCTTGCAACGTAAGTCTGAGCTGTGGTGCCTGAGCAAGGGTTATCCAAATAGTGTCTTCACTCGCCTCTGCCCTTGATAACAGCTCAGGCTTGGATAGGCTCACTTCTTGCTTTTCTAGCTTCCCATGATGTTTGACTAATTTCCTGCTAGGCACAGACCTTGGAGTATCCAAAACTTCAAAAGATCAAAGCAAGAACTCACTCCTAACTTGTTTGTTTATAGTAAATGAGGTGAAGACTGGTTCTCAGAGCGATGGAGGCAGCAACGTTGTGCTTCTCCAAGGGTCCTCACACCCAGCCATCTCACAGGGGTTGGCAGAGATCTTTGAGCTGGATCCTGACCCACACAAATACCCTTCCTTTTTCCACTCTTGCTGGGAAAGGATCATAGCTGGTGGTGGGATGGGTGTAGTTTTTCAAAGTTATTCACGTGAAAACATCTGATGGTATTTTCAGATGCGTGTTGTATGGCTCCTGGATGCTTTTGAAACTGTGTTGGCCTCCCTGCCTCTTTGGGTACTTCAAGAGATTGGATAGAATAAGACATCAAAGCAACAAGGGGAAAAGAGGGAGGAAGCAGGTTTCCAGCAAAAGGAGCTGGGGTACCCCTTCCACTCCTCTGGGAAGAAAAATTTACAGACGTCTGAGCAACCTCAGTGGAAAAGACGGAATTACTGCGTGGACCCAGCGACAAAACAGAAGACAAGACTATATTATGTTGTAATATATTATATTAATTAGGTAATTATATATTATATATATTATATAATATAATTATATATTAATTAGGGCAACGGAGCTGGTGAGAGGTCTGGAGCACAAGTCTTATGAGGAGCGGCTGAGGGAGCTGGGGTTGTTCAGCCTGGAGAAAAGGAGACTGAGGGGAGACCTTATCGCTCTCTACAGCTACCTGAAAGGAGGGGGTAGTGATGGGGATTGGTCTCTTCTCCCAAGGAACAGGCAATAGGACAAGAGGAAACTGCCTCAAGTTGCGCCAGGAGAGGGTTAGACTGGATATTGGGAAACTTTTTTACACTGAAAGGGTTATTAAGCATTGGAACAGGCTGCCCAGGGAAGTGGGTCTCCCCTCAGCCTCCTTTTCTTCAGGCTGAACAATCCCAGCTCCCTCAGCCACTCCTCATGAGACTTGTGCTCCTGACCCCTCACCAGCTTCATTGCCCTTCTCTGGACAACGTCTTTCCTGTAGTGAGGGGCCCAAAACTGAACACACTATTCAAGGTGTGGCCTCACCAGTGCTGAGTACAGGGGACAATCACTGCCCTAGTCCTGCTGGCCACACTATTCCTGATACAGGCCAGGATGCTGCTGGCCTTCTTGGCCACCTGGGCACACTGCTGGCTCATATTCAACCAGCTGTCGACCAAAGTACCATAATGAGGGATGGGATTACCCTACTGTACATCTTTGTCTCCCTTTCAGCCCACGGTGCCTGACTCAATTTAATTACCTGCTGCACCATAGAATGGGATGATTCTTGCCCTTGCTGGGTCTAATTTATGCCACATACAATATATGGAGTCCAGTCAGAGAGCTCAGAGGAGGACACCAGGTCTGGGGACATCTACGCTTCATCAGATGTCTCCTACCTCCTGGAGTGAGCTGCTCTGCATTTATCACCATTGTAGGCTTTTTGAGTAGATGGGGATCTCACCATTAAGATCCCAGGCACTCTGCTTCAAACAGGAGGTTGGCTTAAAGATCTGTGGTACGTAAAACATCCAGGTTGGCTTTAAATCATGTAGTCAAGGGACTGACAATCATCTAAGGATATACCTTGGATTCAGTGTTTACTCAGCCTCTTTGGTGGATTTTGCTCAGTGCTGTGTGCCTGAAGTCCTAGCAGTATTTAAGTTAGCTACCCTAAAGTTAGCTCCATGAGTGTGGCTGGAGCTATGGCTATAACAGAGCTTATCCAGGACTGCAAGAGCAGCGAGCATGGGGCACCCAGTCTTTGCTGTGTTGACAGTATCTACTATAGCTTCAATTTTCCATCTAAGCTGAGTTCTGTTCACACACGCGCACCCAGCTCACAGTGACCAGTTCTTTCTCATCAGAAACATAAAGCTTAAAATAGCTCTTCTGGAAGTATCTTGGACCCTGGACTGGGAAGCTAATCACTACTGCTCTGAAGAGATTAAAAGGTCCCTTTAGGACAGAATTTAATTTAAACTTTCATTTTGTAACACCTTATTTTGGTCCTCTCATAAACACCAAACGTGGCTTAATTTTTTTCGGTAAAAATAACAAGATTGGGAAATCAGTGTGACCACTAGATGGCACGAACTGCTTAAATATATTCTCCAAAAGAATCCAAAAAGATGAAATATCTCAAGGAGAAGGTACAGAAAATATATGTAAGGAGCAAGTGCTGAGGATGCTTAGAGCCCTAGCATTTGCTCTTAGGTTAGGTGAACTTCCCCAGAATTTCATGAGAAGGACAGGATCTCAGGAAGATGTTTTGTGGTATGTGTCTGTTGGGCTGTTCATGTCTAGTTCTCTCTCTGTGGCTGGGATTCCTCTGGAAGGAAGTTTTCATGGACTGTCCTCACTGAAGCATCTGGAGTTACTCCTGGGCAGAGTCTGATCCTTGGAATAACTGAATTGCATTGTCTTGACTTGCACCTGGGGAGAAATGCTCACAATTTCTGTCTCTTATGGGGCAGTCAGTTTCCCCTTCTCAAACTGAATTTCTTATCTGAAAATTTCCAGTGATCCAGGTAAGAACAGGGTCTACCTTCGAGGTGAGACACTTGCCTGGGGTGCCTACTGCCCTGACATTCATTGCACTACGCACCAACCATTCTGGAAAACTACATTTGGACATACCAAGCATGGTTTCTTGTTGCTTCAATTTTAATCTCTTTGTACTGCCATTCAAGAGAGCCATTTGAGGTATCAGGACCTGGCAACCTGCCTGTCTGAACAGATGATGCCTTCAAAGCGTGTTTCACCGAATCCCCCCAGAAAGACTCAGACATCCCTTTGGCAAAGAGTTTGGGCATGTTTAAAATTTTCATCCTGAATCAGAACAATACCAGATTTTGAAGTTCTAAAATGCTCCGCTGGGCTATGGTCTGCAGAGCTAATGGCAATGGAGAGATCAGCAGTGATGGGGACCCCAGTGCTTGCTGGATCAAGCACTGGCTGGATGGGCAGTCCCAAAGAGTGGTGGTCAATGGAGTTAAATCCAGCTGGCGGCCGGTCACAAGTGGCGTCCCTCAGGGCTCGGTGTTGGGACCATTTCTGTTTAACATCTTTATTGATGACCTTGATAAGGACACAGAGTGTATCATCAGCAAGTTTGCAGATGACACGAAGCTAAATGGGAGTGTTGATCTACATGAGGATGGGGAGGCTCTACAGAGAGACTTGGATAGATTGGACCGATGGGCCAATGCTAACGGTATGTGCTTCAACAAGGCCAAGTGCCGGGTCCTGCACTTGGGCCACAACAACCCCATGCATCGCTACAGGCTTGGGGCAGTGTGGCTGGAGAGCTGCCTGGCAGAAAAGCACCTGGGGGTTCTAACTGACGAGCGGCCGAACATGAGCCAGCAGTGTGTCCAGGTGGCCAAGAGGGCCAATGGCATCCTGGCTTGTATTAGAAATAGTGTGACCAGCAGAAGGAGGGAGGTGATTGTCCCCCTGTACTCAGCACTGGTGAGGCCACACCTTGAGTATTGTGTCCGGTTTTGGGCACCCCAATATGAGAGAGATATCGAGGTGCTGGAGCGAGTGCAGAGGAGGGCAACGAAGCTGGTGAAAAGCCTGGAGAATAAATCTTATGAGGAGCGATTGAAGGAGCTGGGACTGTTTAGTTTGAGGAAGAGGAGGCTGAGGGGAGACCTCATTGCTCTCTACAACTACTTGAAAGGACATTGTAGAGAGGCTGGTGCTGGTCTCTTCTCACAGGTAATTAGCGATAGAACAAGAGGGAATGGCTTCAAGCTGCAGCAGGGTAGGTTTAGGCTGGACATTAGGAAAAAATTCTTCACGGAAAGAGTGGTCAGACGCTGGAATAGGCTGCCCAGGGAGGTGGTGGAGTCACCATCCCTGGATGTGTTTAAGACTCGTTTAGATGTGGTGTTAAGGGATGTGGTGTTAAGGGATATGGTGTAAGGGAGAACTTTGTAGAGTGGAGTTGATGGTTGGACTCGATGATCCCAAGGGTCTTTTCCAACCTAAAAGATTCTGTGATTCTATGATTCTATGAAAAGACCATTAGGTCCTATCTAGATGTTTCAGAGGAGATTGATTAGATTAAGACCTGCAAGAAAATATTTAATGCAATTCCCTGAACTTCATTGTAATAAATTTTACCTCTGGACATTTATCTATGTCTGTGCCTGTGTAACACTTTGGGACTCTTGCCAATTGCTTGATCAAATTGCGGGCTTTGAAAGCCGCTAAATTCTACGGTTTGTTAGTGCTTTGGGTAGATTTAGTTCCCGGTTCAGACACTTCTAGTTGGGCATTTAATGTAGGTGCCTCTGCGCATGAAGTGGGTGTCTGGTGTCTCATTCTTCTACCTACTTACAAAGAACTGTAAATCTTTAATTTATGAATCCATGAAGCCATGGCAGCAATGTTTTGACCAAATGCAGCTCTGATCTTTTTCTCTCAGCTTCAGTCTGGAGTCTGGAAAACCCCTGCTCTTGAGCTAGAAGGTGCCAACATTTTCTTGAGCTTCAACATTCCCCACAGGGTTTATTTAACTCACACAGTGAAAAATGAAGAAGACTAGTCCTACCCATGAGCCTTGCATGGAAAAACGGAGGGATGCAGATGTGTGAAGGCAAAGCATCACCAAGGTGCATGTGTTTGTATGTCAACACAGAGAGATTCCTTGACATAACACGATCCGCTCCAGGTGAAATGTGTGTGGAAGCTCAGCTGTTAGATCATGCCTCTCCCCAATGTCTCTGCTCATGCTGGCTGCAGGCGTGCCAGGCAATTTTAATTTGCTGAGCTTCCACCCAAAGAACAGCTGCTCATCTTGCTAAGCCAGCAAAAGTCAGCATCAAACATGTCTAATGTGAACACACCTGAGTAATTGCTTATCTCAGTCTCCAACGGCATCTCCAGAACAGTGCCTGCCATGTTCCCCTCAAAATCAGGAGACCTGATTCCAAGGAGGGGGAAGAGGGGATAATGTGAGCAATCACGACCCCAGGCTTAATCTTCACTCTCTGAGCCTAACTGCATCTGAACCACGTTAAAACACACCTCGGTCTTATTTAGCTACATGCTGTGTCCTTATGTGCCCTTGCTGAGGACAGCGTGAGCGGAATTGGCTGCTCCTAATCACTTTGGGAAGGGCAGTGCTTTTCCCAGCTCATTCTTTCATGCCTGTTGGCTATCCCGTACCTGCTCTAGGGTCCTGTTTTGGTCTGAATCTCTTCCTTTCACCGTATGTGCTTAGAATCAGCTTTATTGCAATATCTTTGCACTGTTTTGCTGTTTTGATTTACTCCGGCCCTCAGCTCCTCCCCTGTGCAATGGGAAAAACCGAGAGCCTGTAGAAAAAAGCGCTGATCAGGAGGAAAGAGCAATAGCTGGTGAGATGTGGACGTTTCTCCAAATGCCTCCTGACTGCCTAATGGTTATTTCAAACTGTCAAACATCTCCCCATCCTACCCAGACATTACTCATACCTCTAGGGTTAGCAGGGTAGTTTTGACTTCCTTTTATAGGTACCTTGGTTTCCTCAAGGTTTTCCAAAACAATAGGAAAAACATCCTATATGTATTGTTTAAAATGCCAGTTTCCAGCATTTCTAAGCACACACTGGAGAGCTGCAAGATTTTTATTCAGTCATGGCCCCTAGTTAGTGAAACACGGCCACAGCAGGTTGAGGAGCAGCCCATCCTAACACCAGCAGCGAGAGCACAGGAGGCTGCAACCCCACTTCATCTGGAGCTCAGGAGTGTTCTCCTTCTTCTGTGTCTGAGCTGGACAAGACATATAGAAGCTGGAATAAAGTGGACCCAGCTGAAAAATGCTTCACACCATTTTTTTGTGTGTCCTTAAACCAGGTCTCAGCCTGAACCATTGCTTTGAAGTCTTTCTTGAACCCCAATTGCATTGTTGATTCCATCTCCCTTTGAAATGGTGAGGAGCTGAGGGTATTGCCTTGACTGTCTTTTGGCAGGGACCAGATCAGCACAGCCACCATTTGGGGTGCTTCTGGGGGCCTGAAGCATCTCACCCGAGCCTCCCGCCAGCTTTCTCCCACCATCTTCTCCTCTCCAGCTACATAAGTCCTTTGTCATTCCCCTGCAGTGCTGCCCAGCTCTGCATCTCCCATCGGGGATGTGGCCACTCCAAAGGCCCTTGTTCCTACCAGTGGTGGAGTGGTCCCAGTGGGAAAAGGGCTGGCCAGGCTTTTGATTCCTTCCTTGCTGCTGGCAATGCCACACATGGTATAGCCACAGCCCAAGCCTGGGCGACCAATTTGTTAAAGGGGAGTTCCAAACGCGTTGACCTTGCTGTCCCTTCTCTTTACCCCATCTCCAGCTCCCCTCATCCCTTTTGTATGGGGAGCATGCACCTTCCTGCTCCTCCATTACACACACCAGATTTTGAGGACATAATGCTCTCAGGACACAAGCCTTTAGCGGACACATGATTTCAGGTGGGGGCACATGTGTTTGTCCAGAAGGAGAAACTCCAGTGGACTAAGAGTGTGTTTATATATCCCAGCAAGGCTGGAGAGACATTGAGCCACTCACCAGACTGTCACTGCCATGGACTGGAGGTGAAGCAAAACAGCTTCAGTTCCTGACCACCCAGAGTTGGAAAGGAAAAAGAAAATACAAGTTTGTGTGTGCAGCACCCAGGACCTGCAAAAAAAAAAAAAAAAGAACAAAAAGAGAGGAAATTTGCGTCTGCTGGATTTAAGAAGTTACTGCTGGCATAAAAAAATGAAGTAGTAAATGCGTATGATTTGGGGTTAGGTGAGCACTGCAGATGCGAGTTCCTGGGGATGAGCCATGCCCGGTCTGTGCCAGCTGGCAGAGCCGAGCCTGGGAGAATGTCCCTGGAAGCCCAGTAGAGGGGATCCAGCTTTCGGGGCTGGTCGGGGAGGAAAGGGCTCTGCCTCTGGGAAAGGGAGGGAAGAGCAGGAGGCTCACCCCAGCTTTGCTCAGCTGAGAAAGGGAGTCCAGATGACAACAAGGAGGGGTGAAAGTATGGGTCTCGGCCATCTTTGCTGATGGGGAGCAGGTGGCCGCCCAACAGGGTGCCAAGGCGAGTGTGTGGAGGGAGCCCTGCCCTGCCCCAGAATGGCGGGCCCCGGGGCAGCTTTCACAGGGCTCTCCAGACCAGGGTGTAGGAGAAGGTGTCCCTTCAGAGACAGTGAAACCGGTGGGTCTTACCCCTCCTGGGTAAAGCCCCAGCCTTGAAGCTTGTCCCAGAGGGGTAGGTGAGAGCACGCTTTTTCATATAGACTGTGGCATAAGCCATAGCTGACCCCATGAGGAGACACCCTGGCAGCCCAGCCTCTCCTTCCAGCTCCCGCTGGCACTGGGCACCAGCCCGTCAGGTGGACACTGTGGCAGAGGCCATCTTAGGCCCTGCCCCAGTGCCCAGCCAGGTGGAGGAAATGTCTCCTCAGTCCCGAGGGCCACCACAGGGCTGGGGTGCTGCTGGTGCCAGAACGACACATGGCATCACCTCAGGGACCTCCAACACCACCCCTCCCTGCCGCACGCGGCGAGATGCGGGCTGAGGGCAGTGTTGAGAGGAGCATGGTGGTGATTTATGCGTGGCGACCCATAGGACCCCTGGATGACAGGAGTAGCTGCAAGATGGAAACCCCGCAAGGATCCCCTGGCAGCTCGGGAAGCCGCTCTGAGTGGAAAAGGGGCCGGTCCTGAGCTGGGAAGGAGGAGAAGAGGGTGGGTCGTCTCGCCTCCTGTCAGCCTCCTCGCAGCCAGTCCGGCAGCGCAGGCAGCAGCCGCGGGCAGCCGGGCTTTCCTCTCACCTGCCGGGCAGGGAGCCCCGGCCAGCGCTCCCCCTCCACCATGATCCTTTGGCTGTGGCTCTGCTGGGGCTTCTCCACCTCGGCGGGCCAGCCCGACTCGGAGCTGATGGCGAGGTACCTGGAAGAGAAGCTGATGGCAGACTACAGCATCATGGAGCAAGTAGGTTTTAAGGCGGTGGTTGTTTGGGAGCATCTGGTGGTCGGGGCTGGCTTGTCCTGGTGGCTGGGGCTGGCTTGTCCCCTCTTAACCATCAGTACTGACAGGCAGGGCAGTCTGCTAAAACTGGATCCCTGCAGCATGCCCATAGCTGCGGTGGCAGTTTAGCTCCATGGGAGGCTGCTACTAATGAGCAAGGCAGTTATTGGAGGTGCTAAGCCAGGAGACCACCGGCACCCCCCCGGGATGGGTGCTACTACCAGGGGACGGGTCCAAAGCTGACATCCCCGTAGCTGTGCTAACGAGGCATTTCGCAGGGACAAGGGAGTTAACGCAGCGTCCTGGCCACGTGCCAGGCTGAGTAATTCAGAGTATTTCAGGCTCAGGGGAAAGTTTTTCTGCCTATGGTCTCAGTCTTGATTTTTAACTCCTGCTGGATGAAACGAGCCACCTAATTTTCAGCTTGTAAAATGCTTCTTGACCAGAGGAGAAAAAAAAAAAATATTCTGCAAGTGAGGGCTGTTATGTTGTGTCATTGTACGGCTTCGGATTTTCTGGGGAAATAGGGCTGAAAGGGCAATGAATGTTTTGCAAGTTAGCAAGAAAGTTTGGGTGATGGTTTGTGAGGCTGTGATTTAAAAGGTTGAGCTTCAGATCCGTGCTCATATCCTTCAGGTCCATAATAGATACCCTGGGTGACTTTGGGTCACTTAGGCATCAATCAGTTATTTAAATTTGATGAGATCTGAGAGGATCTGTAATATCTGAGACACCCATGTGGGACTGGCAGATACAATGCAGGACTTATGGAAGACTTGTGTCTTACTGGAGGCCAGGTGGGATACCCTAGCGTGTCTAAAATGTCAGTGTATGCCTGTATTTGGCATCTTCTGCCATACAGTAAGTGGGAAGAGTGAGACTCTTCATATGTATCTGTACCCATCACAGAACTGGTCATTCAGTCTCTCATCCCACCTAGAATGGGAAGAACCTCTGTCTCTCCAGAAGTGCCCATGTCTCTCCGCTATGAGGAGGTCAGCAACTTTGTTGTCAATCTTGATTTCTGTGAACACATATTCCTTGATGGGAAATTCAGCTGCAAAGCAACGTTGTCTTGCAGACGCACCTGACCAAGTGGGAGAGAATATCTGCACCACTGTTCTGCCAGTGGTAAGATATCTGGGAACATTCACTCGCCTGCTTTAGGGGGAAAAATAAGTTGCAAAGCTCAAGCAACTGGCTCACAGTGCTGAAATAACCAGGTTGATCTTGCTTGAGGCAAATGAGGGTGTTTTCACAGGAGCTGTGTTGCTGGCAGATCAGTAGCAGCAGTAACTTCCAACAGAAAAGCAGTGATGTATAAACAGAGGCGGTGACCTAGTCCCCTGGGACAGCCAGATCTAGAAGAGGACATCTGTCCATCCTCACTGAACACATGATCCAGGTTAAGAACAGGCAGGTGCTTCCCCAGATCAAGATACTGTGATAAATCTCTCTAACAGATTCAGGAGAGTGTAGAGGGTTGTGTTTAACTGTAACACCCTGGGAGGATCTTCCACCCACAAGGGCAAGTACAGACACAGGTCTTTGCAGGATGGTGGTATTTGCAACGAGCGTGGATTACACGTTGAGTTATCCAATGATTGACCGCTCTGCTAAGCTATTTGGGAAGGTTGCTAGTTATTACCATTGCACTAGAGGTTGTTTTTCTGGACAGCTCTTTTCAGGTCGTTGGGTTGCCGCTGCCCAGCTTATTCTCTGTATACCACGCTAAGACTAGCAGATGGCAACAGCTATGGGGTCATTACTAGCCATTATTGGGCTCTAATGAGTGCTTTGGAAGGACTTAAAGGTTGATGGGAACTTGGAAATCGTTTCATTAGATGATGCTAGTGAAGCTGGATGGTTCAAAACACTCCGATGGACTGATCAGTATCATAAGAAGGAGAAGAGAAAGCTCTGGGGAGACCTTATAGCAGCTCCAGTATCTGAAGGGGACCTACAAGAAAGATGAAGAGGGACTTTTTTTAAGGGCATGTAGTGATAGGATAAGGGATAATGGCTTTAAACTGGAAGAGGGGAGATTTAGATTTGCTATTAGGAAGAAACTTTTCACTCTGAGGGTGGTGTGGCACTGGCCCCGGTTGCCCAGAGAAGCTGTGGATGCCCCATCCCTGGAGGTGTTCAAGGCCAGGCTGGATGGAGCTTTGAGCAACCTGGTCTAGTGGAAGGTGTCCCTGCCCAGGGCAGGGGGGTCGGAACAAGGTGATCTTCAAGGTTCCTTCCAACCTAAACCATTCTATGATTCTCTGATAAACCTGTAGCAGTCCTTTGGCAGCAGTCATGAAGTCCTAGCAAACGCAATACTGTTATCTAGTGATCTTTAGTTCCTCACTGATGTCTACTGGTTATCGTCAAGACTTCAGAAGGTATTTTTTGAAGAAGCCAAGTCATACAAAGCCTTCTTATGCAAATAAGCAAGCAAACAAAATGGGTGTGATGGGGAAAAGTAAAACCAGTAACTAAATTTCCAGTTTTCGACAATTAGTCAGTAAAAACCATTGTGACCGTTCCATAGAGGACGATGGACGGATTTGTTTCAAAAAGTAATCCTTTAGTACAAAAAGTACCAAGGAGCACTGATCTCTCATCCCTGCCTCTGCTTCAAGCAGAACCAACTTCACAGACATTTGTCGGGCTTGTTCTGAAGAACCTACAGTGTTGGAAACTGTAAGCTCTTGCAGCAGGCTCCTGAGGTGCTTTACTTGCCTGAGATAACACAGTCAGATAGAGAGTTTCTTCCAAAATTTAAACTGCAGAGAATCCTCCTCTCCTCTCCTCTCCTCTCCTCTCCTCTCCTCTCCTCTCCTCTCCTCTCCTCTCCTCTCCTCTCCTCTCCTCTCCTCTCCTCTCCTCTCCTCTCCTCTCCTCTCCTCTCCTCTCCTCTCCTCTCCTCTCCTCTCCTCTCCTCTCCTCTCCTCTCCTCTCCTCTCCTCTCCTCTCCTCTCCTCTCCTCTCCTCTCCTCTCCTCTCCCCTCTCCTCTCCCCTCGCCATTGAGAATTTTCCAAGGTAGCTGTTTTTCCTTGGTTCTAATTTTACAAAATGTTGGCGACAATAATGCAGAAGGAAATGATAAAGATTCTAGCAGAGGAGACTGTTTAATTTCTCCATTGGGCTTTCCTGAGCTTTTCAATACATGATATAAACAGACATAAAATCATCTCTTTGGCAAGGAGTGCTGTTATTTCAGTGTAAATCAACAGAAAGGGCAAATCAGGTAAAAAAATATCATTGCATTCCTCTGCTCTCTGGAGTTTCACCGACATTTTAAGAAGTCGCTTGGCTTCCTTCATTGACAAGAGACTTGTACTCTTTGTTTTGGGGAGGGATTTCATTTGGAGATGTTGCTAAGCTGAGACTTACAGCATGTGCAGCCAGAGGAGTTGTTGTGAAGGGCAATGCAATGAGTATGATTGCATTGTCATAGGTGAAGTACTTAATTTCATAATAAAATCTGTGGCTGAGTTTAAATATCTTTATTCCCTTTTTGCACATAACTAGTGCTTTTCTCTCACAGTACCTGTGGAGAGTTATTCAGCAACAGATCTGCTGTTGAGGTAATATCAATAAAGTCCTCCCTTGGAGCAGGTCCACATGCAGCAGATTGGGTTATGCTTGCTAAGCCCCATCAGATGGGTGCTAGGTGTTAACCTGGTGGCTGCTTGAGCTCGAAGCAGCCACATGGTGCTGGGCTGAGGACAGCCTCAGGTGACTAGATCATCTGAAAGGTCCCTTCCAACCTAGGCGATTCTATGATTCTATGACTGGGCCTGTGGGGTCAGCCCTTTCCCTGCCCAGCATCTGTAACTCATGATGAGTCCTGAGTGCTCTTGGACAGAAGAAGACCACAACTGGGGAATAGGCTTTGGCTTTTACTTGCCTGAGAAAGCAGATGGGTCTTGCATGGTGTTTGATGAGCATTGTGGACCATTTAGCAGCCTTTCTCATCATGTGCCCTATACCATGCAATGGGGCAAAAACAGTGACACAGAGCCTTTGTGAGACTCCATGGGAAGCTATTAGGGAATACACTTCCCGGGCCAAGCAATAGCATCCAGGGCTAGGGCTAAAGGCTGAGGTTGCTGTCTTCATATAGAGGGTCTCTTGACAAGTCACATTTGCAAATCACACAGTACCTCCTTGCTTGCGAGAGCTGCATTCCACTGCTGAGCTTTGATCAGTGGGTCTGTTAATATAGAAGAGATTTAGGTTTTAATTTTAACCAGCGGAACATTTGAACCTGGCCATGGGTGATCAGTTGCTCAAACCCGTGTCGGGATTTAAACAGGTGACATGTCTTCTGTAAGCTGACTAGACTCCGTTAACTCCCTTAACTCTTTGCAGGTTGCACGCCGTGTCCCAAGACAGGCCAAATTTTTGCAGAGGCTGGTACGTATCACACATTTTACCTCATGGGAATTACACTTGCTTTACGTGTATATACGCGTGTGTGCATGCCTGTGCCCAGAAATAATCTGCGTCAGTGGGTGATAGTAGGGTGAGATTCGAGGTAAAAAAAAATCTTCATTTTGATCAATGCAACAGGTACAGGTTCTTCTAATACTTCCCAATCCATCTTCTCAGCCCCACATTTGGAGTGAGAACAGTGAACATAAGCCTGATGAAATCTCACTGAATTTGAAGAGAAAGGGAGAGTTTGCTTTCAAATCTGAAAATCTCTGTTGTTCTTCGTTGATGCAGAGGCCAAAATTTACTGGAGAAAGAAAGACACCAAGGAAGCCAATATTGCTCTTTCAGCACGGGAACCTAAGCTTTAAGATGTAAACCTGCAGCTGTGAGAGGTACAGCAAATCTGTGAGGGCCGGCTGTTTGGCTAAAGAGGCAGCCAGTGAAATTGCTGTTCACGGCCAGTTATTTTTTCTGGCTTTTCTGAGGTATGGAGTTGAGAACCGAAGGAACTCATTTCACACACTGAGCAGCAGTGGTAATAGCTTCTGGTCGTTTTGATCTCTGACAGATTTGAATCAGCAGCCTAGAGGAGGGCAGCTCATGCTCTTATTACCAGTTTATTACTTCTAATCTGAGATACAGTCAATTTGTTTTGATGAAAGCTACTGATAAAGGTAAAAAGCATGGAGTGTATTTCATTTATCTTCCCCTCTCTTCTGTCTTTCCAAACATTTGATGTAAACAAGCATAAAATCATTTGTTTGGCAAGAAAATTCCAGCTCCTAGTTCATCATAATAAGCAGGACACCTTCATAAAACACCCAGCCAACCTGCCTCAGAGCAGTGTGCTAATCTGCCGCCTTGGCATTCCCTGGCTTTATTTTTAATAGGGATAATAAATCACAGCAATAATAATATTAAACAAATGGTTTGTTTTGTTTTTTCCTTTGTGCTGCTTCTCATCTTCTTGAAGGCCTTAATAAAACGTGGAGAAAACAAACAGGCGTTTGTGCAGCTGTAAGCCAGGGCATCAGGCGCTGGTGGATTGTGCAAGAGCTCCAGGGAATGCACAAGAATTGCAGACTGGAACTTGGGCTGCCCGCCAAGCCCGACCCAGCAACCTGTTTGGAAACCGCCTCTGCCCCCAGCCATTTACATTTTCTCTATACAAGGAATGGCAGATCCCTTCCAGGGATGGGAAGATGAATCAGTTCTTTCATCCTCATTTGGATGTGATGCCCTTGTTCAGTGTTTTCCTTCCTCCAGGAAGAGGGAGAGGTGTTGAACATCTCGTTTTCATTTGGTTTTGCCATTCCTCAGTCTGTGAGAGTATCAGAGCTGGAGCTTGTTCAGTTGATATGACAGAGATCAGTTGAAGCCAGAAAAGAGTAGATTCATCAAAAAAACCCTAAGTGATGTGGTTCTTCATATAAAATATTAAGCTGTGGAACTGCTTGCTACAAGATGTTGTGGATGCAAAAAGTTTACATGGATCCAAAAAAGCAGCTGTGTAAAGTCACAGAAGAAAAATCCACAGAGGTTTACTAAACACAAAAATACCACCCTTGGTTCAGGAGTTCCTTCAGCCACAAATCACTGAAAACTGAGAGAATATTTCTGGGTAGTATCAGTGCAGGTTGGACTGATTTTACACTCTTTTCTAAGCATGTACTATGGATCTCTGCCAGTGATGGGCTACAGGGTTAGAATCACTTTTGTTCTCACCCAGTACAACCATTATTACATTCATGTCATAACAAGTCCATGTCCTCTGTCATATTCTAAAGACTTTCTGACTTCACTCGAATCCATCACTGCATTCACAGTGTTAGTCTCAGTGTCAGACATGTCACTGCAGAACCACTTGTATCTCAAATAAAAGGCAACGGGCTTGATCCTCTTTTGCTGTTGAGCTGTCAACTATGTTTGAACCCACAGCTTATGATGAAATGCAAAACATGGGAGTGGATACAGAAGATCTGGAACCAAAGGATTTGCTGTAGTTTCAGATTCTCTCTTTCCCTTCTGTTATTAAAGCTTCTATATCTCTTACTGTGCCACAGGTGATTGTCAGTATTGAAGACTGAATAAAAAAACATCAGCTCATTATATCTGGAAACATCCCTACAATGCTACTTCAGATCAAAAGTTCCCATCCTCTCCTTCTTCAGGATAATGAGACTGGAAAGCCATGCCTATGTATCAGGGAAAGTTCTAAGAGCAGCAGGGTCTTGTTCTAATCAATAGCAATTGAGTAAAAGCCACTAGTGGCCTAAGGAGGGGACATCAGATCTGAGCAGATATGCTCTAGTCTAGATCCATCTCACTGAGCTGTCTGAAATCAGGGAGACAAATCACACCTTAAAAATGCTCATTTCTTGCCATTATGGTCCATATGAGCTGAGCCTGTGCTAAGTAGGATGTTCACGGACACAGAGCATATCACACATTCTCCACCTGTTAAAGATATCTATCATGATTAGGTTCAGTTGAGACACCTTTATCAGAGTCTTTCCAAGCCTTGAAAGTGCAGGTAGATGGGGCCTTATTTCTAAGTCTATTGACAGTTTTGTGCTTGTTTCTGGTGGATCCTCATTCTTCCGTTTGCCTGGAATTCACTAGCCCAGCAACTTGGTTAGTTGGATGCTTGCTTATTACTGCTTCTGATGCCATCAGCTACTGCAGAAACATTCCTGTTTCATACTTGCTCATACAAACACTTGCTCCCTTTATAAAGCAATTTGTCAAAATTATTTTTGTTTGGAAAAATAAAATAATCCTGGAAGCGCAGCTGACGAGCATGTTCTTGTCTTCACAAGTCTTATGTGGCTGGGACTTTTTATCAACCTCAATAGGAAGAGTCTCAGGTTTTTTGGCTTAGGGAAGTTGCTCTGTATGTGCAATGTATTTTACTCTTTGGCTTCCTTCTGCTTTGTTCAGCCTTTGACGGTTTAAGGCAACACATAGAATTATTTTTTTTACATGGACTGCTTATGGTTAAATACACTGAAGACTTCCAGGAAGAAAACTGTTGAGCTCCATGGAGACATTGCTGTCAAAAAATCCTGTTAGACTGGAGAAATGTTCCAACCCAGGACTTGTGCACAAAAACACATTCCCAAGAAGCAGAAATTGGCTTTCAGCTTCTATTGCTACATTATGTGTCATTCATTGCATTCTCTGCTGCTTCTCTACTGGAAGGAATCCAGTGTGGCCTAAAAGGCTTAAAATATTTTGCCTGAGACATCACAGTGTCAGTGTTTCTTATTAAGTCTCTTCCATCCATTGGCTGAGACCTCCAGGATGGATTCTCAGCAGAGGAGGACTCAACCTACTCCATTGACAGCAGTGTTTCTGTTTACATAACTTACGGATCTGATTGTGTGAATTTGAAGATGCTGCTTCACACACAGTGATCTCAGTCTTTCAAGAGGTCTTACATCTGCTCTTGTGTACAGGCCACAGGGCAGTTTCTCTGACATCAGTTCTGGACCCTATGGGGCCATATTCTGGGTTTCTCTTCCCAGGCCATAAAGAACTAATTCTGTTCCTCTCACGCGGTCAGAGTTGAAGGGTGCAATTTAGGATACATGTGGATTTTGTCAGTGTGTTTCACAACATAAAGGCTGGCATACTCAGAGCTCTCATCCTTCCCAGACCCTTCCCAAGCTTTGGAGAATGACTGTGGCCTTTGCTCTTGTGTGTGAACAAAGACAGTGCCATGCTCCTGGTTTACCTTGGCAACTCACCTGAAATTTTGACTGCAAGCCCACCTTGTCTGCTGTTGACTGTTTTTCATGGGCAAGTCTAATACTCATAGGGTGGTAATTTGCTTGAGTACATTAAATATTATTTGAAACACTGAAGGGGTGAGTTATCTAGCTGTCGGGGTTAATGGATAACCTTTTGATACGTACAGGAAACCAGGCCTCGGATGTCTGAATTCACTGTGAAATCCACAATCATCTCTCGGTATGCTTTCACCACGGTGTCGTGCACAATGGTGAACAGCGGATCTGAGGCACGTGAAGCCGTGTTTGAGATGCAGATCCCAGCTGCAGCCTTCATCTCCAACTTTACCATGTAAGTAATGCTGACAGCTGGGTGGACAATGGTTCTCCCATGCCACAGGTAGCTCTCTGAGATTTCAAAAGCTGGCTAATCTGCAGTAGGACTGTATCAAGGCCTTTTTGCATTTCTTTGGGAAAAATAAAACCACACATGTGATATACTCCATCCAAGACTGGTCATGGCCCTGAAGCACAAAGCAAGTCCTTGGTTGACAGGATGCTAAGATCCAAGTCCTCACAGTGTGCATGGGGAAGAAAATGATTCTATTTCCCATCTATGGGTCTTTTAACAACTTCCTTCTCCTCTCTCTTTGATTTGGACCAAGAAAATCTGTCCTAGCCCTCAGAAACCTTCTCAATTGAAGTTTCAGCAACACTGGCACACCACAGTTACTCCACCTAACTCTGACAGTGGTGCCTAAGAAGCTCCTTGTTGTTCCAGGTTCTCCATACCGTCAATGGAGGAGGAGAGTCAACTCCAACTAGCAGATAGGTTCACTTGCTGCTGGGGGTGCTAGTCATTCTATGTGGATAATAGAGCAAGTAGAGGGTAACCAAGCTCATACCGAAATGACTGACTAAGGAATAAATTAAGCTGCTGGTTTCAAAAACTGATTTGGTTTGGTCATGCTCAGTTCCCCCCTATGCGTAAATATTGGGGCCACAGCTTCAGACCTGACCATAGCAGATAGGGGACCAGCTCTTTTAGAAAGACTTCCATTTGGACTAAACAGGAGGAAAAACAGTCTTTTGCCACTGGCCAGCCAAAATGTAAGTTAAGGGCTGTTTCCTTATGACCCTGTAACTCATTCCCAGCGAGAAGCATTTTATTTAGGGGGGCAGCTAACTGAGAGCAGTCATCCTGAATATTGTCATGTCTATTGACAGAGATGGTGGATCTGAGACCAGACCAAAAAAAAGTGCTCCTTGGGTTTCTTGGCAATTGCTTTGTTTTGTGGTTTGCACCCTTGTAGTTGGAGATTACCTACTGAACTGGCATTTTAGAGAGGTAAACTCCTGGACTAAAAATGAACTCTGCTGGTATAACCAGACAGGGAACTTCTAAGTCAGCGTCTGTCTCAGTGACTCGAGTGGACTCAAGGAGAGTTACACCAGCATGACATGTAGCCTATTCACGTGTGCACAGTCTGTGAACCCTTCTACAGCAAGCTGTACAGCTGTCACTCTGTGTGGGTGCAGAGTGGTCATGCTGCCATCTCTGGTCTCTCCAGGAGCATCGGCAACAAGACTTATTATGGAGAGGTCACAGGGAAAGAAAAGAAACATAGCAGTGATGACAAAGCAAGGGACAAGAAACCTCCGAGCCCTACGGATGGAAGGTACGTTTTGGGCCTTTGTCTGTGTTCTGTGAAGAGACGTACTCTCCTTCCATCTTTATTTCAGGTGCTTTGGCATGCCCATCCATGGATTTACAGGAAGAAATAACTAAGTAGAACGTTATTCACGCTGCCTAGTGTCATTCCCATACCTCAAGTCATGTAAAGTTGCATGTGGCATTTTCTAGCCCTGTTACACAGCATTTTCACATCCAAGACGCAAATCCTCTGTGTAAGAAACCAAGAGACAGATTTTCTTTTAGCTCTGTTCCATGTTAAACATGTTTGTCGTATTCGTCTCCATAAGAAGTCATCTCATCTTTTAAGACTTTTCCTCCTGTGGAAACCTCCTACATGCTTAATGCTTTGTGAAGCATTAGGATGTTTTCTTGCTTGCTGGTTTCACATGTTTATTGATAGGGAATATTTATATTTGATAAACAAAATCCAGATTCATCATTCACCGGAGGAGGTGGTACCTGATGTGTATGGGGTGTGAAGGTGTCTTTGGATTTTCCTTCCAGGGAGAATGGCTATGAGACATTCAAAGCTTCTGTCTTCATTCCTCGCAAGATGCAGGCCAAGTTCCTACTGCATTATGAAGAGCTTTTGCAAAGGCGACTGGGGAAATACGAGTATACAGTCAGCATCCGGCCCCAGCAGCTGGTGGGGAGGTTACGAGTGGAGGTGAACATCCTGGAGAACTCAGGCATAGTTTCACTGGAAGTGCCTCCCCTTCGAAACAGCAAACATAAAGGCAATGGGAAAGTTGAAGGTAAGGAGAGATTTTATGACCCGTGGTTCTGTTACTTGTTGGTCCTAAATCACTTCTCAAGAACAGGACTGGCAGTGTTAGGAGTTCTCCAAGGCAATTTTGGATAAGAGTGTAGATTGGTGTTTCATTCACTTTAGCTCCTCTCCAAATGAGGCATTAAACAAAACCCCAACACGGTATTAAAGCAGCACTGTCTAGGATCAAGACTATATTGGAAACTAGAGGACCCATCTCATGAAGACAATAAGAAAAATTATGTTAGCAGCTCATTAGGCATAAATTATTCTGGCAAATTCCAACTACGACTTTATTTAGAAAGATACATTTCTTACTTTCCCTTTTAAACTCTTGCTTCACTCACTGTATGCCAGGTACATTCCACCCCAGAGGTGTCTGCCTTTGAGTGACAAGCACGTCTCTAAGCATTGTGGGTCATCAGCGATTCTTATTTAGAGATGTCTCATTCACTGGCATGGAAATCTCCAGGTTCATGAGACCTGCTATAATGGCTGTGTGAAAGGGTTTTCAGGATTATGAACTCTGTGCGGTTCAGTGGTGGAAATTCAGACTTATCATAAAGGCTGATGGCTTTTGTTCTATTTTCTATAGATGACTATGTGGTATCTGTGCACAAGCATGTGAGAACTTTGAAGTTTAGTGAATATAGGGCTGATCCCATCCGAGCCAGTAGGATATTTTTTTTTCTATTGTCTTTACAAACTTTGAACTGGGCCTTCAGGCCTTGTGCTCATTTCAGCAGGCTCTTCCCTGGCTCCACTTCTCCTGGGAACTGTTTATTTTAAGTGAATTGTTTTTTCCATCCATCCATGCCAAGGCAGATAGGAAATCCTGCATTTTAGAACATGGGAAATTCCAAGAGGAAAATCCATGTTTTGCCAAAATACTAAGTGTCATCTGAGTATCTATACTTACCCCCAACCATCCTCACTCTCTGTTCAGACAGTGTAAAGGTAATCTTTCTACTGTAAACTAACAGTGAGGAGCACAGGACACTGTGATTGCTACATGTTGACAAAACCTCTCACCAAAAAAAAGAGGGTGAGTCGGAGCTGGAAGCAGGATGTGGAGTTTTGTGGGACTTGGTCCTCAGTTACTCTAAGTGACATAATGCCAGCAAAATCAGTGCAGCTGTTCACTTCTGCCAGGTAAAGACCCTAAAACATGTGAACTGGAGTTAAACTGGTTGCTCAGCGTGATCTTACTGATTTCATCCAAATCACAATGAAATCAAGGCTCTCAGTGACTTGGACTAGCTTCAGGTCAAGCCTCATACAGCTAATTAGTCCCTCTGCCGTCCACCCATGTATTGTGTGATAAATGTGCTCTGACCCTCAACACGAGGGACAGGAAACCTCTTTCACCTAACAGGGAGTATCATAGTGCATTGTGGTATATGGTTTCCTGCAAAACATCTGGCATAGATCAAGGTTAGAGACAGACTAAGCAGAGCAGACGCACTGTTGATCTAGTATGGTATGGAAATTCCTATACATAAATGACATACAGGGAAAACTCTCGTAACTTGCTGGCCAAACTGCAGTCTGTGAGTGCTGATCATTCTTGGCACTGTGCTTTAGATTTAAAACAGCTCATATAAAAATGGGCCCAAGCTCCAGGATTCCATAATTCTCCCTAGCTGGTAAAATGTCTATAAAATAGGTGTCCTACTGCAGGATGGGCAATGCAACTGAAGCTCAGATTCCCCATGCTTTGTCCTTGCTCAGAATTCAATTACAGACACTTTCTATCTGGAGTCGCCCTATACAGTTGGTGAAATCTGTTTGCTGTGGTGAAATCACTGCTATGTAAGTCATTGAAATGACAAACACACTTTTGGGGTCCACCACGGGCAGTCAGGAGTGGGTTGTGCCTCTGCCAGATCAAGTCCTCATTGGTGCCACTCAGGTGAGTGCCACTCAGATGAGTGTATAGGGTTAATGAATTCCGTAGGTTAGCTGATCTTCTTTCGGATCTAAAGCAAGATGAGGAGATTAGGACATTATGAGCAGCCAGAACAAAAAAAAAATTGTCAGAATGGTCTCAGAATGGTCTAATAGAGGTTGCATAGAAGGACGGCTTGTTTTGGATGGGAGGGATTTATTGCTTGTGACTTCTTCTGGCTGGCAAAATCATACTTGGAGCAGACAACACGAACTTCCTGCCTTCCTAAACACAAATGGAAATACCATGAGAATATTCCTAGGGAGGGCAAGGCCAAGGCAAGGAGCATTGCACTTGGAAAGCCAGTGTACTCCAGTCAGCTGTCATCTCTCAAGCTTGATCCAGAAAGCAAAACATCTGAGTCGTTAGATCCTTCCTGCGAAGCCTTCTTGCTCATATGACACCCAAAGACTAAAGAGATCTGCACACGAAGTGAGACCTCCAGAGAAGGCTGTGGGTTTTTAAATGAAAGACAAGTAAATCGCGTGCCAGGTCAGAGTGGCTGCTTGGCAGACAGTCTGCAAACTGGGAGAAACCAAGAAAAAGACAGTGGCTGGTCTCTTCTCAGATTCCTGTGGCTTAAAACCCTTCAGTATCATTTGACTGGAAAGCTCGGCAGCAATCTAGTAAATAAGTGGCCAGCAAAGGATGCCAGACCAGGCAATGCCATACTGTGTTACCTATGGTGCCCCAAATGAGAGGTCATGGCTTAAAAAAATGACCAAATCAGGAACAGAGTCTTGCACATTGGAAAATGGTACTGTCTCACTGGTTTGAGTTTGAATCTGGCATGAAAACACTCTTCCTCAATTTCCTATGTCTACAAAGATGTCTGTAGTATCTCATGGTTAATGATTAAATGTGAGATTTTTTTATTTTTGAGTATTAATAGATTACATTGAGAGTATTGGGTGAAATATGTATTGTGACATTAAGTCATCAGTTAAATGACAATCCGAGTAATATGTCCAAAGCGCCACCAACCTGAAACCGTTGTTGAGGATGGGATGTAGCTTCACAAGTCATTTAGATACTTTTGACTCTGACTGACCTGGATAAGAAACTACATTCTTTTCCTGAGTACCAGTCCTGAAGATTCAGTGTTGGATAGGAAAATTAAGCTGAAAATCAAATCTCTTTGGCTCTGGAGCCATCAACAACTCCACATGATGAGCACCAGCAGTGACTGATGATCATAACTGAAATGCTCACCTGTTGTGTCAATAAATGCTGTTTGCAAAACTAATGAAAAAAAATAATAACAATAGTTTAGATGGCCAAAAGTGGAGGAATGGCTGATCTGTCTTATTTCATGGACCAGTCTTCTTACATTTGTGGTGCTTTCTACATGCCGTCCGTAGAGCCAATCAATGTACCATGCAGGAACCATAGTGGAAAAAACATTTCTCTGTTTAATGATCTTTTAGGATTTGCACTTTTGACTGCAGCCAAACTGATAATATCCATACAGCCTGTGATGAACAGAAGAGATAAAACTTAAAGACCTGTATACAGAAGATGTCCCTTGATGAGAAAGAGTGAAGGACGCTTTTTGTTACCATTGATATAACAGCGCAGAAATCACAGCAGTAGGAGCAGAAGCAGTAAAGAGTTCAATTCTGCCTGCTTTTGGCTGTAGGGGCCCAAGATACAAAGACTGGACTTGGTTCCACAAATTTCCAGTGATTTATGAAAAGTCAAGCTGTGCTTTGCTACAGATAGAGGCTCTTGGAAAGTCCTACGTACATCCTCTTTGAACATGGAGCAGAGACAACTGGGATGACATGTCTTTCCAGGATATTTCCTTTGACAGTGACTCCTGTATAAACAGCTCCATCTGGGAGTTGTATTTTTCCCAAAGGAAGATATTAGGCACGTGAGTTTTGGAAAGTGATCTTTTGTCACGTGCAGGTGATGTCTTCTGTCACATAAAAACCCCAAAACAGGAGACACTGAGGCTAATGATCCTGGTCTTCTCTGGTGACCTCAGAATGGAGCCATTTTCTGAATGATGTCCTTCCCAGCATCCTCAGGGATGACTGTCCTCATCCTTTTCCTCCAGCTCAGCGGTGTGAGAACTAGTCATGGACTTGTGCAGGGAGACAGTAGGCTGCCTGAGAATGACTATTTCTCGTCAAAGTCATAGCTCTCGTAAAGGTTTTTATTTGTTATCACAGTTGTCTAGAAGTTTCCACCTGTTAGTGGAGGATGAACTTGGCATTTGAGCTCTAATCCTGACTCTGCCAGTCTCCAAAATAATTTAGTTTTGACTGTTCATCATGTGAGGACTACAGTTTCGTATGAAAAATGCTTTTTCCTGCTCTGTTTCTTTCTTTATCTGAATTTGGTAGAAAGTTTGTCTAAAGGCCCTATTAACTACCTCAGTGTGAGCACCGACCAACTCAAGTCTTTGGAGCTCATCCACGCTCTGTACTCTGAATATCTCATAGATTTTCCTCTCTCAGTCACTTGTTTGAAAAGAACTGGGCCAATAAACAGAGGAGAGTAATTGTGATCCAGATATCAAGTGCTGCCTAAAAAAAAGAAACCCAGGGGAAGACGTAGTTAGTGTATTTAAATATATAAAAGGCTGCTGCAAGGAGGAAGAGAATATTATGTTTTCCGTGTCAATAAAAGAAAGAATAAGAAGTCAAGGCTTTATAATTCAGAAAGAAAAATGTAAATTAGACCTTAAAAATGTCTGACAGTGAAAAAGGGATACTCTGGAGAGGACTGGCAAGGGCAGGTACTGAGTTTCCATTACTGAAGGTCTGGAGTGTTTCCAGACCATGTCATAAAACCAAGTAGGAAGGGATTCGGTCTGAGAACACGGGATAAATTATACAACCTGCCTTGCAGATCTGATTTCTATTATTCCAGAGGGAAAAAAAGTTCTTTTGGACCTCTTCTACCAGAAAAGGTCTATTTGTTTTTAATCTCTATCCTGGAGATGGGAGGTGAGTGGCTATGAAGAGGATGGGGGAGCTTCCCCAGCTGTTCTTGTCACTAATGATAGCTATGTGAGGGAGCCTTGGAAACCTCCTCTCCAGGGGCTCCAGGGGATGACATATCTCACCTCCAAAGATTGTTTTGAGGAGTAATAGAGGAGTGCAGTGTGATCCACATGATCCCATCTAGATTCTACAGTGCTGCACAAAACTGGATACACGTGATTATGCCCATTTGACAGGTGGGGAAACTGAGGCACGGAGCGGCTACCTAACTTGGCTGATTTCGGATGGTTGGAGTTCTGGTTGGAGTTCATAGGAATGCTAGGACTGGAACTCATGCTGTTGTGGCTCACAGCATACTCTGCTAACCCATCAATGTACTTATGGCAGAGAAATACAGAAGTGAAGTCCAAAGGCCACAGCCATGGATGCACATCTGCAGTTGGCACAATGGGAGACCTGTTTCCAGTGTGAGACTGACTTTCACTAACCCTGATATGATATGGCCAGGCAGCCTTACCGATGACAGTTCTTAGCAGTTGAGGAGGAGTAATGTGAAACCCTCAAATAGATCAGAAAATATAAATGAACTGTGAAGCCATTTCTATGAATTCTAGGCATTTCTCACACACTGTCAGCTAAATGGGATTTTGGAAGTGATAGAAGGCAGATGGAAAATCCAGGAAGGCCAATACAAGCAAAACTGATGCATTGTGTATTAAAAACATATTACATCTGTTGATTCATGAGATCAAAGGGCAGCTCTAAAAGTAAAAACAAATCAAGATTGAGGTAAAATCCTATGGAGCTATTGATTTATGACTTTTCTGTGCCAGAAGAAATCTGAACTGCACACAGGTTTCAGAAAAAATGTCAAAGCTCTGTGTAATCATTTTATAAGCCGCTTTTAAGATCCAACACTAGTGTCCTTAAGTGATTCCAGTGTACTGTGTGGGACCTCTCTCTCTACCAGGATGGATGGATTGGAATCGGCATAGTCAGAGAAGCCACGATGCAGGGTCAATTCTTGACTTCACTGAAATTGAGTAATATCTGTCATTCAGCCTTCTTGGTCAAGACTTTTGCTGATGAGTTTGTTTCACATTGCAGGTCCTCCAGCTCTAATTTATTTGTGTAGAATTTGAGCCTATGAGAAAAACCTTCCCTGCCTCAAAAGTACAGTCTTGTGCCTTGTCTATTCAAATGTCCTCACAGCTCACAGGACAGCTATAAAAGTAAAGCCAAATCAACATGGAAGTAACAGCCTAGAGTGCTAGTGATTTATGACTCTTACTTTCATTCCTTTGCCTAGAGGAGTCTACGTTGTGCATAGCACTTTAAAGTAAAGATCACAGCTAGGCTAATAATTTTATAAACACACAAGAACCCTAGTCCCAGCATTTCTATGGACTTTAACCTGTGGGAAGTCAGGTGAGTTAGGTAACCACTCCACGCCTCCATTTTCCTACTTGTTAAATGGACATAATCATATGGATCTGATTTTGTAAATCCCTGTGGGATCTGGATGTGAGGTGGATTGTGTTCAATGTTGCATACAGACGTCAAGTTGCATTCCTCTAATGCTGCTCAAAGCACTTTACAAAGGTGGAGAAATGCCACTCCTTGTTACATAGACAGTGTTAAAGGAAGCCCTGGAGAGGAGCTTTCCACGACTGCCTGCACCTTGTCATTGTGATCAGTATTGTTAATGGGGTATAGCACATAATTAAAATTATCCTAAAGCAGATGTCTGTGTCTGACCAGATGTATCATACCCTAATATCCCCTGACACTCTTGACCCGATCTCCACTGAGAATAATGGGAGCCTAGAAAATAAGCTCAGACATAGGTGCTTGCATTGTGAACACCTAAACTGGAACTGAATCTCACCGATCTTTTCTTTTCCCTGCCATACCACAGACTTCTTGGTCCATCTTTGGCAAGGACGTGAGACCTCCCCACACAGTATAATTATTCCCATCGATTTTAATCAGCACATGAGCGGATATAATAGAACTTCTTTGCCTCAGAGAAGCGTTGGAATAATCAATGTGAGAGTTGAATCACCCAAGAAAAACATCATTTGAGAATCTATTTTGATGTTTTCAGTAGCTAGTTAGGATACGGGGGAAAGACCTCAAAATCTGGGGAAGTCCAAGGCCAAATCTGACCTTTGCTGAATCTCATGTAAGGGTTTTTAGGGTTCAAAGGGAATGAAGAGTTGCCACACCAAAAGAGAGTAAGGTGGGATTTTGGCCACACAGGGAAACAACAAGGAATCTTCATATCCCTTTACTTTAGCAAATGAACACAGCTAACAAGACAAGCAGAGGTTCCTTCAGGGTGACTCAGACCTAAATTATTTGCTTTCTCTGAAAGGCACAGCTCTCTTCATTGACTCAGGAAGGGAGATTAGGGTGAGTTACATCTCAAGGATGCAGTTTGCACGACTGCACTAGCAAGTGCTGGATTTTGTCTCAATCAGAAAGACTGAAATTGCAGCAGCTGTACTGATAACTCTTTGCTGAACATAAAGGCAGGTAAGATATTTGGATGTAGACATTACACATAAGACGCTTGTCAGATCAAGTGATCAATTAGTCAGATCAGTCCCACCTCACATGCCCGAAGTTCATCTGAACAAGTCGCCTCAAGAACTCTTTATAATCAATAGGGAGAAATCTGCCATATGATTCATCTAATCCTAGAGGAAATGTTTAAACAGGTCAAATGAATCATACTTGCATTGACTGGCAGGATCTCAGGTCTAGGATCTGCGTTCTTCATGTCTAGAGTTGGCTGGAATACATACCACTTATGTGTCTGAAGTTGTGTGTTCATACAGAAAGCAGTTTGCAGTCATACAGAGAATATCTGGCCTTTGAGTTCAGCGACCTCCAAACAGAAGCGAGCACAGGAATTTTGCCTAAACATTTATATCCCTGATGGCATTGTGATGTTGGTTTCAGTTTAGAGGGGAAGGGTTATGTCACGTCAAAAGGGTTTTAGTCTTGTTTCTGTTTCAGGGTCCTGCCAAGGGCCTTCACTGAAACAGTTCTGTTTCAGAGTTGAGGGCTCTGACTAAGACAGCTCAGCGTTTGCCTCTTTCAAAACCCTGTCGAGGGCTTTCCCTGAGACAGCATCACAAAGCTGTAAAGATAAATGATTTATTTAAGTGACAGATATAACAGATTCAGAATTGCGGTTGATAAATGCACTAGCTGCGATAGCGCTAATATGCTACAATAATGCTAGCAAAATAGATGAATAAATGAATAAATGAGTCAATGAATAAATGAGTCAACAAATAAATGCTAACCTGGAAGTTCTTCATCCCGAGGTGAAGGCACAATACTTTTACCAAGAAGGCATCCCTGTCTTGGTAGGGGAAGAGGAGCACAGCCTGTCAACTGTCTTTTCTAGGTCTCAAGTTTCTTCTCCCTTGGAGAGATCTCTTCATACAGCTAACCTCCTTATTGCCCTTTATGTCCTAACCTTATCTGATCCCCTCCCTTGGGTGACATTTTAGTGTGATTTGGGTAGAGAGTTGGGTGCTATAGTCATATATGTTTAGTATGTACTTCTTTTTGCTCATTATCATACTTACGGATGTCAACTTTAATATTAATTTTGTGGATAATTAAGCACAAAGTCTCACTCTGGGCACCAAGACATTCAAGATTCTGTGCTGAAGCCATTTATCTGCTATTTATCTGCCATTTATCTGCTATTTATCTGCCATTTATCTGAAATTTTGAGCCAAAACAGGACCGTTCTACCACCACAAGACTCCCTCTTTCGGCTGATATCTCTCCTTCCCCAGGGTTTGCACAGGAGATAAGGGGCCATCAGCACTATTAACCTCTTATGTACCAAATCCCACAGGTTATTAAGTTCTTATCACTGGTGAGTTGAATCTTTAATCTCAGTATGTAACTATGCTAGTTCACCTGACTCCATGCTAATACTGTATGTGCTGTGCTTAGACATCTGTAAGACAATGGGAAAAACTTGTAAGATTGTGGTTTTATCTCAACAGGTGATGTTTCTCCTCCTCCTTCTACTGTAGTTGGACATACCAAAACCTTAGCTAAAGTTACATTCAATCCCAGTGTTGTCGAGCAAACCAGGATCGCCCGAAATGGTATTTTGGGAGATTTCATAATTAGATACGATGTCAAGAGGGAGCTGAGTGTTGGTGATGTTCAGGTACTGTACACACGACTCGTCTTTTCTCTGTTGTTAACTATACCTGAGGTGGTTCAATTGCTTTGCATGCTCCAGATGTCCTAGAAAATGTTCCCCAAGTGAAAGGCTACTTCTTCATCTTATAAGAACTATCCAAAATAAAACCAGTCAGTTGGCAGCTGCGAGATGGATTTAAAAATCACATGTACAGAAATTCACCGAGTTTCTTTTTTGTACCTGTTTTTCAGTTTCTCAATATACTGGCTGGATACAAGGCCAATTGCCCAAATGTACGTTGTGGTTCTAATCCCTGGGAACATATGTTATACCCTTAGAGCATTTGGAAGGAAACCCCAATGTCCACCACGGAAGGCAATGTGGAGAGCTCCAGTACGCTCCCCCAGTCTGGATAAACCGGGGGCCAGAATTAAGAGGGACACCAAGGAGCACTCATATATTCCAATGTAGACACAGACATTGAAAGCAGGATGAGGTGTGCCCAACCAAATATCCCAAAATGATGTGTGTGGAACATTGTACCATGATCTACCTTTGATTCCTGACTTCCTTGCTCTTCCACAGATTCTTAATGGGTATTTCGTGCACTACTTCGCCCCCATAGATCTTCCTCCGTTGCCAAAGAACGTTGTATTTGTGCTTGACAGCAGTGCCTCCATGGTGGGAACGAAACTGAAACAGGTGAGGTCCTTGCATTTATTATAGACTGGTGGGCTGTAAGGTTGTAGAGAGCTTGGTCCAGGCTTATTCTCACCAGACGGGTTCTTCTGCAAAATGTTTTCTTCGTCTGAGGTGAGAGGAGGCTGGGAAGAAACCTCAAGATGAGATGATTTACCAGCAATCCTGTTAGTGGGAACGGGATAGGAACAGGAAGTGCAGAGGACTTCATCACTCTGTAAAAAAGGTTGGTGCTGTCAAAACTGAGCTAGGATGTTTCAGGTAGGATTGTGCTGGGCAGTTCTGTTCTGAGCAGTTTGAAGAGAGGCAGATTAGGGAGAATTCCCAGCAAAGTGCATTCACCAGACCATTGTATCCAGCGTAATAACAGAGAGAAAGTACTGCTGTCTTTAAATTACCTTGGCAAAAGCCTTAGCAATGTATAACTCGGTGGGTTCTGTTGAAAGAAAGGTCAATTTGTCCTGTTTGAGAATCTGAGTCTTTCAGCATAAATCTCAGACTTTTTTCCAGGGCACAGATCTTAACGTGAGCCAACACGCCAAGCTGAAGGGCACATCACCAACGCTTAAAATTGACCTTTGACATGGAGGGTTCAGGCTGGTGCCTAAAAGTTTTTTCTTCTTCAATTCTCTGAGCTGGACAGATGGAAACCATCTCCAGTTCAGGAGCCAAGTGGTTGGCTTGGAGGGAGCTGTGCCTGGGGGAATGTACTCTTTCTCTCAGCACAGTGCTATCAGTCTAATCTAGCAGCAGCGATGAATTAAGAATTCATTTCTGTTCTGAATGATTTGACAGATATATCTCAGGTCTGCACTCACACTGGAGAGGCAAGTCCAGTTTCCATCTTATGTATCTGTGCTTAAAAGGAGAAAAGCCCTGGTAGGTTTAGTATTGTTTCCTTCCATTTGAAGACTTGCCCCACCAGCATGAGATATGGAGAAGTTAGTTGGCTTCTCTCTATTGAATGGCCACATCTTTATCTTCTACATTCTCACCATGGCTGAGCTAATGACAATGGACAGTGGCACTTTCCACATAGGTTGACACCAATATGGGGTAGTTTCGGCTTGTGTGGATGGTGTGATGTTGTAAATCTACTAGAACGTCTGAAGGCCGATGGCTTCAACTTGTGATCTTGGCCAGCTAAGGAGCTCTAACTGGTTGCCTGCCTGGAACATGCTGATGGAAAGTGCGGTTATTTGAGAGCCTTTTTTGTTTCCTTGGCCACCAACGCTAGCCCAAATGTCCTTGAAAACACAGCCTATGGTCATTGTCTGACAGTTCTCCGACAGTTCAACAAGGATATCGGGGGTATATATGCTTTTCTCTCTTTCTCATAAAAACTTTACTATCTGGTTTTAATGGTGATCATAAATCTTAATTTAGAAGCTGTGTCCCCTATTAAATCAAATTATATCCACTGTGAGCTAAAATGGAGTATGATTTTTATGGCTTCTAATTATCTTCCCCAGTGACTGGAGTAGCAGAGAGTTGTTAACAAACATACCTAGTTCTATGCTGATGAGGTCTTGAATGAAGATGCTTTTGAATCTTTACAAATTCATGTGGACAGAGCATGGCTCTTGGCCTTCTGACGAAAAACGTCTGCCTTGCCTCACAGAATAAACAAATACTGCACAAACGCACCCAGTCCTGCATGCTGAAAGCAGACAGTAAGCGATACAGGGCTGAAGCAGGGAGATTAAGACTCTGAAGGGCTTTGGTGCTGGTGTGAGCTGCACAAGTGGTGCCTTGGGTCAGCCGATTAACCTTGTACTATGAAAGCTTTTATTCTCCTCCTGAGCATATTAGTGTTTCGTTTCATATACTTACTAGAAACAACATGGCCAGGGATTAACCCTTGAAGGTCTACTTCATAGCCTAGCCAGCTAAACATACAGGAATCTCTGGCTAATTATCTACAAATAGGTGCCTTTTGAGCCTGAAGTGGGAGACATGTCTAGCCAGAACCTTTGTTGAGGGTGTAGCCAGTTTTTCCCCGGTTATCTCAGATATACACTTTTTATGGAGACCCACTCGTGTGCTATGGAGGAGTGCTATGTGCAGGAAGCACTTACCTTCCTCTGATTTCAACTGCTCAACTGCTCTTGGAATTATGACCTAAATCGTAAACTCCACACACAGATTAGTCAAGGAAAGACCAAAATCTAGGACTGGCTGAATAATATGCCTCTTTTCATACGCTAAGAAAGTGTGATCAATTACAGCCATGACCCATGTCTGCTCAGTGGCCTTTTTACCCAATTGTTGTTGTTATTATTAAGATGTTTGTTAAATTACAGACACGTCCCCTGGTGGCAGGATACATCCGAGCAGAGGAAATGCCTCTGTTTCTTCTTTTCTCTAGGACTTTTGCAGCTGTGGTGATCTGTGGTGGTAGGGAGAGAGCTGGGAATTCCCATGGGACTGTCTTGCCTCATTTCTCTTTACTGAGTCACATGCAAGATCAGCTAAAAATACAGCCAGCACTTGTAAAGAGTGCGCTTTCAGGTCAGCTGCACCAACTATGGCAAAGGGCAGTTTTTAGGGTTGTATAAGCAAGAATGAGAAACATCAGCTGTGCACCCTTTTCTGTAGTAACCTGAGGAGATTTTGTACTCTTCAGTGACCCCTTCGTGAAGTTAATGGCAAAATGAGTCCAGTGAGGTCAGGATTTCATGCATCCTGCAGTTCCCACAATTTTATTGAGAGTCATTTCTTCTTTTCGCCTCCCAAGGTTTTCCTTTTCCTGCATGAATTTTTATCTGTTTGTGCCATCCCTTTCTCCCTAAGATATCTCTGTCTTTGAAGTAACAAGGTGTCCAGACCCAGTTGCAAACACGTATAGTGAGTCTGGTTGACCAGATTAAATCAAATCATTAAGGCCCTTGAGATATTCCCCTCACATCACTGAGATATGTATTAGCTTTCTGGGGAAAATTAGCTAATGTCCGTATTCCTCCTGCAGTTTTCACAGCCTCTGAACTCTGGTAATGTCTAGCAGACTCAACTGTATCACAGCAGTCCACCTCCACTGAGAAACCGGGCCTTTGCAACAGTCCCCATCTAGAACTGGCAGAGAGACAAAGGTCAGGAAGAGAAAACTCTTGTGCATCATGATAAAAATGTTTTTCATGTGTTCAAGATTTTGCACGTCACTACTGCGGTCCCACTGGCAAGGAAAATTATGTTTTTGTCCTCACAAGCTTTTATCCTTCATTTGCAAAGAGATGGTAAGCTCTGTGCAGAATAGTTGCTTTTAACAGGAGCCAAAAGAGCCCAGGGAACAGGTTATACTGCAAGGTTTACTGGGAATCAAAAAATATTTGCCCTTTGAGCAGTCTGACCTGAGTGTTTTAATGGTATCTTTTATGGTATCTTATCTTACGGTATCTTATCCCCAGCGTCACTAAACATGGTGAAAAAGGACCTTTATCATCCCTCAATTCAATGTTATAGAACAAGCATGTTCCAAGCTATGAACGTGTCCACAGGAGGATGGATTCGCAGATGTTTTGCAGACATGTGGTGAAATGTAGTTGTTTCAACCACAGATTCATTTCACCTTACCTTTCCCACAGGCAATAAATGCCCACACACTCAGTTAAACAGTTGGCTATACCGCAAGCCTGGCAACTTGTCAATGGTAGCATGCCAGACTGTAATTTTCTTTGAGGTTAATTGTGCTAGGAGGAACTCAACTGAAGCTGGGACTTGCGGCGTGTTTGCAAATGCTTCGGTTTATTTGCCTGCATCCATCCAAGGGACACTGTCGGTAGCCTTGATCTGTGACCCACACCTTCTGAGGGCCCGAGAGCCTTACACATACCCGTAAACTTCTGTCTCTCAGCACACAGACTCCCTCTGAATAGTTTCAGGGTGGTGAGAGAGCAGACAAGCACCCAAACACTTGATGTTCTCACTCCAGACTTCACTGACTTCTGCTGGTTGCTGCAGAGCTGGCTGCAGGCCTGTTGACTACTAGTCCAAATAATGGCTGCTGCCCAGGAGAACTGCCTTAAATCACCAGGGGACTTTGGAAAAAATGCTAATTCTAATTACAGCCTTTAGTGAGTTTAAAGCTACTGTGAAGAGGAAAGATTGGTCAGCTTTTTCCGTTTCTATTGGAAAACAACAGCCTGAGTGAATGAAGAGCCGTATGCAGTGTCTCCAGCCCTGACAACTTAATGCAGCTGCCTCCTACTTGGGAACACACAACAGCAGTTTCATCTCATTCCTCTCTGTAGATGTGAATATATGTATGTATATGGAATATTCGATCTCACAGAATCACAGAATGGTAGGGGTTGGAAGGGACCTCTGGAGATCATCCAGTCCAACCCCCTGCCAGAGCAGGGTCACCCAGAGCGGGTTGCACAGGAACGCGTCCAGGTGGGGTTTGAATGTCTCCAGAGTTGGAGACTCCACCACCTCTCTGGGCAGCCTGTGCCAGTGCTCTGCCACCCTCAAAGTAAAGAAGTTCCTCCTCATGCTTAGGCCCAGCTTCCAAGAAAAATGCAAGTACTTGTCATGCAGCAAAATAATCTGCCTTCCCCAAACCCTAAAACTTATAAATAATGACACGGTCATACAGCAAAACAAGTAACCTTCAGAGCAAGATGCCCTCAGATATTCAGGACAGCGAGCATCTAATTCGGGTCTCGGGACTAACAGCCAACGTGGCCCCAGCTGATTTGCTCCATGCCGAGGCAGTTGAAGTAGAGACAGAGTTTCCTAAGAAGATCCCAGCCCACCTACAAATGGCAAGTCCTTTAATTGGGTTCAAAGTAAATAGGTTGCAAAGGCAGAGTTTAGCATGGAAATGTTGCTGAGTCTTGAACTGAAACCCCATGAAGACTCTACGAGTTCTCCCAAAGGGTTAAATGAGACCTTTGCTGAATTCATCAAAGGATTAATCGAAACCAGATGCTACTGAAGTGACAGACACAGCCCAGTGATCGCCAGATAAGTCCATAGTGAAAAGGAAGCTGCTAAGTCAAGCTGGGAAGTCAGTCCGTGGATCAGGGTCATTGAGGTCTATGCCCAGCTACTGTGAGACAGCTACAGCATAGCTCTTGGTCTGGGACTCAGGCTGGGACTGAGGGCCCAGACTGGCGCTTAAATGGGCAGGAGTGTCATTGGAGGCCCCAGGTGGGGCTGGTCAGAGCCTTTAAAGCCTATTAGTATGCTCAAAGCTCTGGCATACGCATGCAAGTCTATGAAGCTACAGATCTGTGTTTCTTTAGTAGTCTTTTCCAAGCTGGAATTGTGTTTTTCCAGTTGCTGGAGCAATACCTGGAAGCCAGACCTGGCTTCTATTCATGTTTGTATCATGGATCTGTTATGTGAACTTAGGTAGGTTATTTTCTTTGTCTGTGCTTGTCTCTTTGCAGAGTCTTGTCTGTTTAGCTGGGCTTATGGCTGTAAAAGATCCCCCAAGTCTAAAAGACACCTGATCTTTGCCAAGACTTAAGCTATTAGTCTAATACCGCTGGCAACAACACTGCTATTTCCAAGTAAATACCCCTTCACCCGAACGTGGAGTGTGTGCTCCACTTTGCCCAACTGGGACAGTCTGTTTCTAACTGTGAAGAGCAGTCGAAGCTCAGAAGTTCTTGTGGGACCCTGAAGCCTGCTGGAGTGAGGTCTTCCGTGTTATATTCCTGTATGAAGTCACCAGTGTTCACAGGCAGTTCTGACTCTGCGATCTGCATGATGTAATTTGAGGTCCCTTAGGAATGAGAGTTATGATACTACCTGTGTCGTGAGGAGGGAGCTTTTCTTGGATAGTTATCCCTGATGTAGTGACTTCGTCTTCTCCAAAACATCTGCTCTTTTCTCTGTGGAGTTTTGGGCAAAGACTTGGCCTGCTCATGTCTGAGGCAGCAGTTTGGGATGGAAGTGGGCAGGAGAAGGGTCGGAGGCAGAGATGTGCAGGAGGGAGTGGGGCTCCTGGAGCTGCTGAGGGGATTTGGAAATGGGGAAAATGGGAAGGGGAGCAGGTGTTGGAGGACTGTGAGGGCCCTGTGTCAGATTCTCAGGTGGGAAAACAGGCAAGTTTGGTTTTTTTAAAGAACAATTTAGTGCTCTTGTATTGCATAACGTTAAACCTGAGCAAAAGAGCTGGGTCTTTGCTCCAACCAACCAACCGTTGTCACCATCCCTCACTCACTGGAGATGATCATGAGGAAGTCACATCTAAAATTAAGAGGTATTACAGTTCATAGAAGAAGGGCCAGAGCTATAAGAGTAGGTGGCTGCAGAGTCACAGCCTCTGCAGAGGGATAACATGTACTTCATCTCTGTGGAAGTACAACATTCCTTTTCATGGAGAAAGAATACCTCCTCCCTGTCTAGGAACAGTGCGATCTCTCCTTGGTGAAATAGCACAGAACTTTTCACCATGGAGAGGACACATATCTCTGTGAAGGGGCAACTTATCTTTCCTAGCAGGCTACACGCGCAGGTAGGGTGTTCTGAGAAGGGGATAGAAAGCTTCAAACCCAGCAGGCTTCCGACTGCTGAGGTACCCACTGTGAGAGAGTGGCTACGTGATGAAGAATGGAGGCTAATCAACATGAAAAACAGAGCAACCCGTGTCTCAGCCCAACTCCTGCTGCATAATGTCGCAGCTAATGATTGCTGAAATCAAGGGGATGTACTGTGGACAACCTCTTGGGCATGTCAACTCTTCCCAGTGCTGTCAGCAGCTGATCTGTGTGACGGAGAATGAAAGTCCTGAGTTGTTGTAACAGTTTTCATACCCTGGGACTAACGCCATCTTCTGAGGATGGACAGAGGGACAGTTGTCAAGATCTGCATTGAGGGCATAGGGCATGGTTCCCTTGGTGCTGACCTTTTTGCTGCTAGCTCCATGGAAATTGTTTGTCATGCAGACAGGGTGGGGGTCTGAGTGTCTGACTGGCATGGTATGGGATGTGATGCCACTGGAAATGAGCTAAGCACAAGACAAAAATGTGGCCTGCATACACTGCTGTGTCAGTCTGGCTGTCTGCCCGGGTAGCCCCGTTGTTTCCAGGGGAGTTATTTCAGTATGGCACTGTCGGGCAGCCCTTAAGCTTTTCCATTTGACTTATTGTACAGAGAAGTTTACTGCTCCAACTGTGATCCATACTGCACTGTTGATAAGGACTTGAAATAATGATGCTTGGTGCTGGTAGGAACTTGCCTCCTTAAATCTTTGTATTGGCATTTATTTATATCCTCAACGTTGCAATGAGATTGCAAAGACTTAGCATCTGCTCTGCCCTCTGGGCTTGTGAAACTCCGGCTCCTGAGAAATCAGATCATCTTGCAGTTTTTCATGTATTTATCCTCACCATGCTGTTGGGTGCTAGAGAAATGAGTTACCCCAACTCATAGCGAAACTTGTCCACAGCTTGGAGACAGTTTTATCTTCCACTGAGCAGAAATTCAATGTTCAAATGCCCTGAATGAATGTGGAGCTAAGTGGTTTACTCAATGTTAAGTGGAAAATCTTTTTGCAGAAAAGGCAATAGAAACGGTTGTTCCAAATGATGGAGAATTTCTTTTGCAGACAGGGAAACTACAAAGCAACTTTTTCTCAGGCCATATAGGGAATCAGCAATGTTCAAGTTACTAGCAAGGGATCTGTGATGTTCCGGCGGGAGAGGCTGGACCATGGACTGGAGACAGACCTTTATTGTCCGGAACTCTACAACCAAACTCCCTCCCGTCACAGGCCAGAGTCAGTGTAAAACAGCAGTGTAAAACAAAATACTTGTTGTCCAGAATTGTGAGGGAGTTTTCTTTGATTACGCGATCAGTCTCTCCCAGGAAGAAAGCACAAAGATACATTGACAGGGAGAGGGTGAGTTGCAGTTCCTGAACTGCACAACGCTCCCTGCAGAGGAAGAAAGGGCAGATTGTCCCCCAAAAGAGGGGGATGGAAGAAGGTAAAAAAAATTCCAAGGGTACACTTCTGGGTTAAAGCCCATTTTTGGTACAAAAGTCCCTGTTGCTGGCAACTGGCATGTGATTTGCATTATGTGGGCAGAAAGGAAACTGGGACACAGAGGAAAGCAAACTTCACAAGATGTGGCTTCAGACCTCAGCGGGAGTGACACGGCCCAAACCTCTGCTCTGCTCTCTCTGTACCTCAGCTCCTCCATGTAAAATGGCAGTGGAGCTCACACCACCTTTCCCTTGGCTACTGGATCCCAAACTAAGCCATGTCAGTATCTTGGCTGACCTCGATAGCACCATTTCAGGTGCGACACTGATGTCAGCCTTTCCTTAAGTCACAGTATTAATCCCTCTGACAGACTATGGGCAGATTTGACCAGATATGGCTGTTGTAGCTTGGACAAGCCAGCTCTGGACCTTTTAATCATCTGCCTGTGCATGGTTGGAAAAGGAAAGATATGAACCAAAGCATAGAGGATAGTGAAGGGGAGGGGGGAGCTCTTCTGTTTTTTCTCCTTGTACTTCTTTGCAGTGTTTTGCCAAACAACATATTGTACTGTTCTCCTTCTCACTGTAGGAGATCTGTTTTCTGAGCCCTTGGACAGAGCTGTGGGTTCCTAATTCCCTTTGAGCTTACATTTTGTGCCTTTTAGCTCCTTTCTTGTCAAACGTGGCCTCTCACAGGCGATCTGGAAGGACAAAGCAAAGCCTACTGAAATTTTGTCTTCTAGTTGTGACATCCTTCAGTAGATGGTTGCAGATGGTCCTATGTCTGTTACCTGCAGACTGTCCTCATGCAGTGCTTTCAGCTGATGGGTACTGCTTTCCAAAGGCTTTGGTGGTAAATGCGGTCCTCTTTGCTATCCATGCTCTTTAGACTGACTCATCTCGAGCCCACACGGTTGCCTCGTGCTGGGTGAAGCTGGAAAGGGGCTGTGTCACTGGTGTCAATGTCTCACTGCCCAGCCGTTGCGAGGGCAGATGCCAGCTGTGTTTGGGCGTGCAGAGCGCAACTGAGGACTGCCAGGTGATCTCAGGGGTGTTGGGAGAACTCCCGCTGTATCTGGAAACTGCTTCCAAGAGTTACACTGCAGTGCTGCGGAGACCCACTATCCATATAGAATTGGATTCATCGTGAACTGAAAGTCTTTTGATTTTTTAAATTCTTTTTTTTTTTTTTTTAATGGGCTGGCATGAAGCTTGCGCAGAGGCTGTGGGCCTGGGATGAAGCACATTGCTCCTAGGCAATGGAAAATGTGAATACGTGGGCTTGGGACACGCATTATAATGAGGTGCTTGAATTCCCCCCTTGCTTCGTAGCAGGGCCAAAATCTGGCAATGCCGTGGCATCTAACAACCACACATTGTCTCCCTTTGAACTGCACAGCTTTCAGGGTAGCCAGGCTTCACCCTCATCTTGCTCCTCAAACAACCGAGAGACTGTGGAGTAAATGTCATTGGAACTCAGTTTCCTCCTAAAAGGTACCCAGATGGTCTGACATCATCCCAGATGTCTCTGAGGCAGCTCTTTGACCCAAGAAAGGGCTGAAGGCTCTCAGCTCTCCCATGGGAGTGTATCTCTTCCTGTGCTTTGCTCCACCAGTGTTTAAGCTAAGCAGGGTCTGTCAGAGCTAGCTCCAAGGGGTCAGGTAGAATGGTGACAAGTCACAGCCAAACTGGAGTGTAGCTGAGGGATTTCTCCTCTTCCTGATGTTGCTGGGGGTCGCATAGCCCTGAATAAACCTGGCCGTGATGCAGGGCCCTTAGCAAGCAAGAACCAGAAAAGCAGCAGTTGTGTTGCATGTTGAGGTATTGGTGTGGAGGTGACAATGAAGACCATGGTGGCTGGGAGCTGGCTTGTCCCTGACTTTGTAAACCTGAGAAGACACTATCTGCACATTGGTCATTTAGACAGCGAGAGCCCATCTTCAGCTTTTCATCATTTCTGAAGCAGAGACCAAAACTGTAATCATTCCCTGGCATCCATGGTCATCCCCCTTGTCCTCAGCTGTAGACCATCACTCTTCTGTCCCAGATTTGGGGAGTCATATTTTGTAGCCCAGGAGGTGGCTGTTTCAAGCCCTAGGTTTCAGCTGAGCTGACAGCTCATTCACCAGCACAGCTTCTCGACTCAAGCTCACTGGAGCGGCAATTCAGTCTCCACCTTTCAGCTCAATTTCATCCATGCTAATTTGGAGGAAATGGAGGAATCTTCCTCCACCGAGTTCCCCTCTTTTAAACCTTGATTTAAAGGTTGTCTCTGACAGCTACAAACCATTCCTAACTGGCAAAAATGGATTTTTTTCCAGCTGTTCTGCATCGCTACTTCCTGACACCGTCTCCTTTAATCCTTGCTCCACCCTCCACACAAAAATGCATCTCGACCTTACAGCACCTGGCACAAGGGCGCTGGATCCTTAAACTGGATTCCTCAGTGCGAGCGGGTTAGATCTGTGCCTGGCTTATCTGCAAAATGAATCAGTGCCATATGCACTGCCATGGAGGAAAGATATGTTCCTCACCAGGGAAGAAATGGTTAATTTTCTGCCTCGAAGGAGAGTGCCTTTGGCAGGAATTTCAGTGCAGTGACTCACTGGGGCCAGGCGGGATGGGAAGTGTAAAGACCCCATCAGCATTGGAGCAGCTTGGGAATCCCATGGCAGCCTCAGCCCTTGGCTCCTCGGAGCCAGGAGAAGTTCCAGCTGTGGCCTTACAAGGCCAGAACGAGAAACCTGCTGCCGTGTTCCGACTGAAGCTTCTGCCAGGCACTCTCTGCACAAAAAGCTCTGCAAATCCTTGCCTAGGGGCTGGTGGAGACAGGAGGAGAGGGCTGGGCACCAAGAGCGCTCAGTCAGAGCGCTCAGTCGGAGCTGGGTACTTAAGGATTTCAAGCGCTGCACTTTTACCAAGATACTCTCCTTATTTAAAAAGCTGCTTTTGCCTGACAGCTCCTGAACCATATCCAGCCCTCCAGAGCGAAGTCACATATCTCTCGCAGCCCTTTTATGGGTGAGGGATATTGGTAGCAAAGCATGTGTTGCCACTCCATGAGGACTGCAGTCTTTGGGATAAACCTGGAGGTCTGTATGGGCTGGAAGGGGAGAGAGGGAAACACATCAGATGAGCCAGGCAATTCAGAGCGCTCTAAGAGAGGTGGAGAGCCAGTTCAGCTCCTTTTGGCTCCAGTAAGCACTGTAATGCTTGGAACTGGGCAGGATTTAGTCTTGAGGTGAATCCCACCTTCTCTATAATTGAGCTACTCAGTCTTTTGGAGGCAATGCTGGGAGACAGGCACATCCAGACAATGACTCAGCCCATCCTAAAACCTGTCCAAAACAGATGGGATGGATTACTCTCTGGAGGTGTCTTCCCCTGCCTAGAGAGGGATTAGATGCAATGCCCAGCTTTATGATGACCGAATTGGGAAAGCTGAATCCCACCCTTTATTTTAACTTGGGATGAGGTAAAAGCTGCAGGAGAATGAACCGTATGGCTTCCCTCATTCTGTTTGCTTTGGAGAAAAACCATGTGCACACACGCATACTTGTACATATGTTTGTGTGTGTGTATATATATATATATATGTCTATATTACATAAATTCAAAGTTTTTTTATTGAAGTTGCAGAAGCAAGTACATGACAGAGATGCCAGAATCCAGGCTGTCTGTGCATGAGCATTAAAATATGACAGAACTTTTTCCTGGGAAAAATTGACTCAAGCTCCATGGAAATGACTTAACAGTGACAAAAATAAGAGACAAAAAGGAAAGGGAATGAAAGAAGGGGAGAGAGATGGTCCCAGCCCCATATTTGGCCGCAGTATGAGGGTGTGGGGAAGTGCTGCGTTTTCTAGGAAAGTCTGTTTCAGTTCCCTCGTGACCCCCTTCTGCCATTCTAGCTTGGATGCTGCGTACATCAAACTACATGGCTGCTCTGCCTTGTTTCTCTTTTTCTTTTCCTTTTCTTTCGACTGAACACAGGCAAGAATGTCAAAAGGAATTTCTGAGCACACTGGAGGTGAGATGCAGTCTCTCTGCAAGAAGGCCAAAGCAAGATTATTTTTCCTCTTGCTTTGTTCTCAGAAACAACAGAGCTGTTTGGGCCCAATAAATCCCTCTGAGAAAAGTGCAGTTTGACAGAATTGTAAAAAACTGAAAAGAGGGTTTTTGTAATGGGAAAGGTCAAGTCATGTTAATTATAATTAGAGCTATAATGTGGATAATGAGATTTGGGGATTTTTCCCTCCAAATCGTTGCTTCTAGGCACCGCTGTTTCTCTCCCTTGTCTACCCTGAGGGGCAGTGGAGGCGGAATGTTGCACGCAGGGCGCTGTTGTGGTCTCATTGTTTCTTGCTTTAACATCCTGCCCCGAATTTCCTTCAGCAGAGGTTGGCGTGAAGGCTTGATCACACTCACACAGGATAGAAGCTTCTCCATTTTCACTTTCTGATTACTTTGATCCCATTTTTTGAGGGATAAATGCATTGGCCACTCTCGTTATCATGGAATAAATCCAAGAGTCCTTTTCTCCACTGTGTGATTCCTGCTTTGCCCTTCTATGCGTGCATGAGAGATGGTTTGGCCTACTGGATCGAGAGCTGGAAACTCCAAGTTTTGGAAAGCTCTCCATTTTTGGCCTTGACATCATTACTAAAGTATCTGTGCCTCGGTTTTCACTTCTGTAAAATGAGACTGTGAATGTTTGAAGGCCCTTCTAAAGTGTGATGTCTTGTATTATTTGACGCATTTTTGCAATACAAAAGAGGATATAAGAGAGCATAAAACCTTTCCTTCTTGTTCATATAACTGATATTTAGCTCATTTTAGCAAGTTCTCTTTGGACGGTTAAACTGGGGAGACAGCCTTCATGTTTGGGGCAGGCATTCATCATCTTCAAGGTCTATTTGGTGCACATCGCGATGTGAACCTAGTGGGGTTCTCCTCTTCTCTTTGAAAGACCCTCTTCCACTGGCGTTTGCTTTAGTATTATTATCTATGAAACATTCATAAAATGCATGATGGTGAGACGTGGAGCAATGTTCCAGCTAAGCAAATGGAGGAATGAATCCCGTGATCCCTACAGAGGAAAATGGTTTATACAGAGCACAGAAACAGGCAGGGAAGGACTCCAGACCTGGCTCCAAAATTTTTGAAACTATGGGAAATATTCCCCTTAACTTCAGATGGACTGGAAGCCAAGTCACCAGCTGGGAGGATTAGAGATTCCGCTGCGGTGGGTAATTTGCTGCAGTTGCATCATTGCATCATTGGCTTCGATGCAGAATCCAGAAGGATATTGATGACACAGCTTGATCAGTCCTTTGAGCTCCTTTCCAAACTGTCTTTACATAGCAACATCAGGACTAGAAACATATGGTTTCCAGCACTGGTGATTATCTTTTGTATTTTTTCTGGAAAAGCCCTTCACATATTTCCCTGATAGGCATGAGAGAAACCTTTAAATGCTGATTGAGTCCACCATATTAAGGCTTAATGATGGCCAAGAAGGGGCAGAGCTGAGAAGCTGCTGATCCCTCTGCTTATAGATATCGCCTCCCATGTGTTTTGCATTTAAATATAGGGTATGTCTGCATGGATAGAAGCTGCTTTTGGGCATCTTCTTTCAGCTGGTCTTACTAAGCTGAAGTTTGTCTCCCTGTGAACACAGCTGCATAGCTGCTAAATCAAAGTTGGTCACACTGGGGAGAACTGGACACATCTGCACTCTTCCTGTTGGCTTTTCCTCAGTTGTCTGTCTTTCCCATCACCCAGAAACCTTAACCTCTCTTTTGATGAAGTCGTCTTGATACCAGCTTCCCTCACGCTGGTTCCCCGTATTTACACAGGATGACGAAGAGCAGAGCAATAGAATGTTGGCATGTTGCTGGAAAAACAACAGGCCTGGGACAAAACTGACAACAGGTAGAATCTGCAATGACTGGTCAGGGCTTCTTTTAATGTCATATTCATTTGAACATATTAGCTTAAACATCTGTGAACTGTTCATTGGAGTATGTATATATCATTCGGTATCCTAATTACGAACAGAGCATGTGCATCCTTGATGTATTCAGAGGTATTTCAATTTATAAGTAACCTTTTTAACTATATGCCACTTACAGCCTACTGCAAGTCTAGAGAGCTTTAGGAGAACTCCATTAGGTTTTTAGTCTTAGTCAACGTTATTCATCATCCCTTAGTTCAGAGCATGGTTTTTCCAGTCGCTGGGAGCTTTTATCCCAATCGTTATGCATGAGTTTTAAGTTTAGTTAGGTCTAAACATGTGTCCCACAGACACAGATCTTCGCAAGAGCTTTTGGGCAAGAGTTGTTATTTTGTCTTAGCATAGCACATGGCATCACACAGATCAGGCCTTGAGACAGGGAAAGACATCCCAGTTTTCTTCATAAGCCAAACTGGCAGTGTAGAAATACCTAGAAGATCAGCAAACATCTTAAGAGTTAAATTCTCGCCCACTAAAGGAGTGAGAGTTGTTCCTACTGGTTTCTTTTCTCTTCTCTTTCTAGACCAAAGAAGCTCTCTTCACAATTCTCCAGGACCTAAGGCCTGAAGACCACTTCAACATCATTGGCTTTTCCAACCGAATAAAGGTCTGGCAGCAGGACCGGCTGGTGCCAGTCACTCCAAATAATATAAGAGATGCCAAAAAGTACATTCATAACATGTCGCCTACTGGAGGTATGATCCAGAGATATGAAAGGGATTAATTTTGCTATCTGATTGACTACATCAGAATGGAGAGGGGAATGTGGTCCTGTAGCATGTAGCAATACAAAGACATTGGGACTCAGGTCATGGGACAAGGGGGCCCCTTCCCTACCTCCGCTCAGGGTTATGTGACAGAAGGCTATGTGCCCTTTATCGGTGTACATGATGCAAAGGTGTCCCCAGATCCAGTAATATGACCTAATATACTCATTAAATCCAAATTGGGTCCATTCTCCAATTTATCTGGTGAGACCCCTGGAGTAGGAAAGTTCCCAAGGTTATTTCTTGAGGACACAGGAAAAAATGCCATATCCTGGTGAAGGACACACAGTTCTTGCGCAGTTTCTGAAAACCTATGTAAATGCAGGCACATGGTTTTGTCTCGGCTGGAAACTCCAGGGATGGGCTACCCAGTGTGGACTGTGGGATTGCCTTCTGCAAGAGCTACTTTCTCACCTAGTACTGTTTTCTTCTCGTCTCTACCAAGGAGCAGACAGAATGACATTTAAGAATTTCTTGTCCTTTTTTTCATTTGTGCCTTGTTGCCAGGAGTGAAGAGGGGAGAGGAGGAGACTCCAGAACAGTGGCAGAGTGAATTTGAATCAGTGGTCTCCTATGAGGCTATGGACACTAGTATAAAAAGACTTAGTGAGGATTGTAATCATAGAATCACAGAATGGTTCAGGTTGGAAGAGACCTCAAAGATCATCTCGTTCCAACCCCGCTGCCATGGGCAGGGACACCTCCCACTAGATCAGACTGCTCAAAGCCCCATCCAGACTGGCCTTGAACACCTCCAGGGATGGGGCAGCCACAGCTTCTCTGGGCAGGCTGTTCCAGTGCCTCATCACCCTCACAGGAAAGAATTTCTTCCTATTATCTAATCTAAATCTCCCCTCTTCCAGTTTAAAACCATTACCCCTCATCCTATTGCTACACTCCCTGATAAAGAGTCCCTCCCCATCTTTCCTGTAGGCCCCTTAGGTAGCGGAAGGGGCTATAAGGTCTCTCTGAAGCCTTTTTTTTTTTGCAGACTGAACAATGCCAATCAAACATACTTTGGCAGCTGTGCCCATCCTAGCTGAGCACTCCCCAAGCAAGCAGAGAGCTGCAAAATGACCTGTGCAAATCCTTCCCCACGCAAACAGCCACAGGTGGTTGAAGGTCAGACAGGGCCTTCCCATGGCTGCCCCTGAGCAGTGACCGCTCCAAGCAAAGGAAACTCCCTGATGGAAAAACACGGCAAACTGGATGGTTTGCCGTACTGTTTGTGTTGCGAGAGGAAGAGTTTAGGAAGTGGTCATGGGCCCTGCCCAGTTAAACAATTACCAACAGTGGGACTAAACTCAAAGAACAAAGCTTTTTACTCCTGAAGTGCCAAAAACGCTGTGCAGGAACCAGCTGAGTTTGCCCATGAACCTGCCAGAGAACAAAACTAAAAGGAAATGATTAACTCAGGTTCAAGAGGAAGGTGCAGTGATTCTCCACCACAGGCCAGCGGTATACTTCAGTTTCGGCTAACTCTGCATTTTTCCTATAAACGTGCTGTTGCTTGAGTATCTTTCAGTGAACATGGACTCAGGCTCACAGATCACACACACGAAGAACGTGCTGTGCTTACACCGCTCTGTCATACTCACACACCAAAGAAATGGGGAAAAAAATATTGCTGCTAAATATTTTTGCATGTGGCAAAAGGCAGTTTTCGGTGCTTGGTAGCTCTCTGATGTGGCAATCTGCCACGTGGGATGGTTTTCTTTTGTTTCTTGGGAAAAAATTCTTTCTGAAATTTTGAGTCTGGAGACTGAGAGAATATTAGGATATTTAGGTGCAGGGTCTTGGTTCAAAACCATTTTGCAAAACACCAGTCTGGATTTTGAGGACTTTTCAGAAGTTTTAGCCCCTTTCCTGTTCCTTGTCTTGCTGTAGTCACTGGAGCTGTGGATGCTACATTTCTAGCTACATGATGCATGGTCAGACCTGCTAGCACATCCTCGCTGATATCTCCCTAGATATTTCCTTCTGGATCCCTAGGAGGAGTTTGTTGTGTACAGCTCAAGACATTTCACCTGTTTTTTTCTGAGAGGTGTTTTTAACCCAGACATACTAATCTTGCAAAGGTCCCACAACCAATCCCTCTTTGATATAGCACAAAAAATACAGCGAGCAAGGAGATACCCATACTCATTTTCCTGCTTTCTTTTTTTTTCTGAACACTCAGGAGGTTTGAATCCTTTTCATGGTTATTCTTCCAAAGTACATGTACTCCCTCATTTATTTTCTGTTTTGTCCCTCTCTCCCAATTCAGGCAGCTCTATTCTTCACTAGCCAGTTTTGTGAAAACACACTCTTCGGCTAACAAAGCCATTTCTCTTCCCTTTAAAATTTGTTAGCCCCTGGGGTTTGAGGAACAAACCAAACCACTTGTTTTCCCACTAGAAGTCTTTTTTCCTCTCTTCGAATCTTGTGCCCTTCAGACAAAATGAACAGAACTTGCTCTCCCAGTTCAGATACCATCTGGGAGAGTCCCTAATTAAGTTTAACTGTTTTTTATGTGCTGGCAGGACATGGTATGTGCTGTGACTCTGCTCACCATGGCTGACTATTGTACATTGAGACATTCAAGGATACAGCAATTTTACACAATAAACTGCAGTTCATAAGACTATAAATACCTCTGTTAAACTGGTGCTGAGTAACAGAGCTGAAGTGAGTTAAAGGGCTAGTGCAACCACGTGTAGAGAAAAGGAATTTCCTGATGAACAGAGATGCTGTCGTCATACTAATGGGAGCTTAGGAAATTATTTTTATCACTCTTACAAAGAGAAATGAGCTAATCATTTTGGTACCTTCCCAGGGACTAATATTAATGGTGCTCTCCAGACTGGTGCAAAGCTGCTAAATGATTACATTGCTCAGAACGACATCGATGCCAGGACCGTCTCTCTGATCATCTTCCTCACGGACGGGAGGCCCACGGTGGGGGAAACACAATCGTCCAAAATCCTCAGCAACACCAAGGACGCCATCCGTGATAAATTTTGCCTCTTCACCATCGGCATTGGCAATGATGTGGACCAGAAGCTGCTGGAGAGGATGGCACTGGAGAACTGTGGCATGACGAGGCATTTCCAGGAGGATGAGGATGCAGCCAGCCACCTCAAAGGGTTTGTTCTGCTTTTTATATGCTTATACTCTTGTCCTCTGGGCAGGCGTTTGGGGAAGGAAAATCCACTAAGGAGATATCACAAGAGATGGGAGTTTCTCTGAGGCTCAACTGTGGTTGAGAGAGGCAGAGTACGCTGAGGTACTGAGGATGCCTACACAGAAATTGTCTCCTGGTGGTTACGTGTGGACAAGAGTGTCTTCCTTTTAAATCCGATTTTGTAGATCCATCTGCCACTCCACCCATGTCATTTGCTTCTCAGAACGTGCGTTTTGGATAGCAAGTGGCTTTCGCTGGCAAATGAAGGATGTGCTGATTGTCTGGGCTGCAGGAACCCAGCACTGCAAGTACTTGTTCAAACACCTCTATCTGATTAAACAGCTCACTGTTTATCAAGCTCAGTGATGGCAAGCCCGTTTGGCATCTGGTGCCAAATTTACACAGAAAGGCACAATCACTTCCTGGAGGCCAATTCAAATCACTGTTGGAGGGAAAATCTACATGGGTGCCAATGTAATTTTGGATTTTTGTAGTCAGCGGCTTGTATTTTTACACAGAATCTTCCTTGCATTGTACTATAAGACAGATTGTATCCCTCACTCCACTATTCGTTATATCCCAGGAGTTATTTCACAGAAAATTCTCAGGTTTAATTCACTTGTGTTTTAAAATGCATCGAGGTTCCTGCATCAAAGACAGTGAGTGCTCAGAGAGACTTTAAAATAAAGCCAACCAATTCAGGCTTTGGGTTTCCTTGGAGAGAGAATAAAACAGAAAGTGTGACTTCCAGACAATCTGTTTGAGCAGATGTGAAAAATAAATGCAGCCTGATCTAAAAAAGGGCCGAGGCCAGTTCATTGTTTATTTACCAAATTATACTCAAATGACTTGCCAAGAAATGAGGAGTCTGGCATTTAAATGGGAAATATGGCATTCCTGGAGCAGGTTGGGAGCAGGTTGGGAAGACCCATCAAAAGCACATCACTGCAGGGAAAGCACGGTACTGTAAACGTAGGCCTTGACCCCTCGTGAAGGCTTTCTGGCCTGTCCAGTGCAATGGTAGGTCATGTTAATAAAACATTATAGGGTTAAACTCTCTGGTTCCATGGAATTTTGTTGCTTGCTCCGACAGAAAGTCAGCAATAAGGTAGCAGTGAGTTCTCTTCTGCCAGTCCTCCTGTAGTTAGGATTCCTCCATTCCTTGGGAATGTCCTCATTTATGGGGGCATAATGCGATTTCTTCTTGATTTTTTTTCTCCTCTGACTCTCAGAAATCTATGTTCCTGCCTGACCCACACTGACCATCCCAACCTACATTATCTAGGGCTTTTCTAGTGATACAGAAGCTTTGGTTCAGGTACTCTCCAGCTTTGGGCGTCATCTTGGTCTTACAGTTTCTGGGTCTGGAATACCATGCGTAACACAGCTAGAAAACTGTGTGTAACAGCATCTTTTCAAAGTATGTTTTGAAATAACTGGGGTCCTTTCTGTGAGCCTGAGCAGCCAAGAATTTACGTTTGATGGACGGGCCCTCTTAAGCACACTTAAGTGGTCACAAACATCTCCTTGGAGACCTCTTGAATCATAGTGGAATGTAGGTGACTGCCAGACCATATTGGGATGCTTCTGAACATACTTAGGAGACTGTTTCGATGCCTAAGAACCACTGAAAACTAAAATGAGGCAGAGAATACTTCAGGTTGAAAGGGACCTCTGGAGGTGATGTAATGCAGCCTTCTGCTCAGAGAAGAGTTAACTTCAAATGTAGGAGAGGTTTTTCAGGGCCTTGTCCACTCAAATTTTGAAAAACCCGTCTCTCTGCACCCAGTTACAGTGGATGCACTAGTTAAATTTGGGGCCTGGTAGCTCTAACTTCTCCTGAATGTCTTAGGAGCTACATTAGATAGTCTGACTGTATCCTTGGCCATGTATAAGTGCAAGAGTGTGTGCATACATTTGGATGAACAGTACTAACGGTAAGAAATCTGTCTTTGTTTCAGGTTCTATGATGAAATAGGAACACCCCTTCTCTCTGACATCCGTGTTGATTACCCTGAAGACAATGTGGAGCAAGTCACTCAGAACTTCTTCCCTAACTATTTCAATGGCTCTGAAATTATAATAGCTGGCAAACTCATCAATCGCACCTCAGATAGCCTCCATGTGGAGGTGACCGCTAGCAACTCTAAGAAGTACATCCTCCTCAAAACAGATGTGGCTATTGACCTGCCAAGCAGGAACGACATTAGAGGTGTCCCTGGCCTGGAAGATGGCAAAGGTGATAAAAATTACATTGAGAGGGCATGGAGTTACCTCACCATCAAGGAATTGCTTAACTCCCGGTTGAAGAGTGATGACAATCAGGAAAAAGACTATTTGACAGAGAAAGCCAAGTCAATGGCCCTGACTTACAATTTTGTTACTCCCTTCACTGTTCTGAAGATGAGGGAGGCTGGGCTCCATTCAGAACCACCTCAAGAGGATTTTATTAGCCCTTCGACCGATGGCATTGGTGAGAAGTTGCAGAGCTTGCAGGGACACAAAGCACCACCAGGTACGAGGGGAAAAAAAACCTGTGTACTGGTAAGAAATCTTTTTGCATAGGTAATGTCTCATGGCTAACTTTGGCAACAGGGATGATCTAGCCCATGAACTGCGGGGTAATAAACAGAAAGCTAACATCATATTGATTTTGCTCATTGTGGGATGGGTGACCTTGAACAAACCTTTCAGGCACCTGACTCACCCCCTGGAAGCACTTACTGCTCTGTAAAACTATTGAAGAAAAATTGATATTCTAAATGAAGCCTAAACTGCAGGAATATGTCCTATAATCTTGCTGAATAATATTTTGGGAATCTTATTATACTATGGCTCTTTCTGATGCTCAAGAAGTAATTGTAACAGCCTTCCTTCCCCACGTCTAGGTATACACAGACAGCAAGATAAACAAAGAATTAAAATCTCCAAAACTTCAGGTCAGTGCCTGTTTTCATGCTTTTAATAATTCAAAACAGTAGTGGTTGATTTATGGAAACCTCAGTTGCAAGCCATTGTGGTATAACTGTCCTGATGGATCAGCCAAAATCCTATTTACCAGACCTGCATCATAGGGAGAAAAATGAAAACAAAACCAAAATACAGAGAGGAACAGTAATGAAAAGAGGTGTGAGAAAACATAGCAAGGCAGATGATCTACAACAATTAATCCTCATGTTTGAGACTTCTGTAGATTAGGGCAGAACAGGAATCACATTCTTTCGGTACTAGAACTAGTCAAAAAACATTTTATAAAAGTAAAAAGTGGTGTTGAAGGAAAAAAGAAAAAAAAAAGAAAATTCAATAGTGCTTTCCTATTTCCCTGTTGGTTCTGCACCTCTACTTAACATCCTTTTCATACATTAAACACTGCAGAATAAGCCCAGATCAAGAATGTAGACTTGAATTTCACTGGATAAGGTCAAATTCACCTTACGGACTAGGGGTTTGGCTGGTCTTCTTTTAATTAACAAATATCTGGTAGTTGATGATAGGTCAAGGACTGTTGAAAAATGAAGGTCGTGGGATTGTTTAAAATCTGCTGTTGACTGCTCCAATCTGATATCGAGGACTAGGAAGGTTCAGCGTGAGGTGTGCCCATGCAGTAGTCCTTGGTTAGAGCTTTTGTGTGCTGTGGGGGATGTAGCCTCCCAACAGAGTATGGAGGAGTAAAAAACACCTGCATGACAATTCCCATAAATCACTGAAATGATATTCCAGGAAGAAAATATCCTGATTTTCACTTGGACTGCCTCGGGGTTTAAGTTTTCATTGAAAACCCAACCTCTTCTGTGAGAAAAACAAACAAAATAAAATAATCTTTATGAAAAACAAAGCAAAACATGGCATTTCCTGGCAAACTTCATCCGACCCTCTAAAAACAACAAACCAGGAAGTCTTAGAAAAAACAGGGACAAACACATTTTGAAAAGCTGTTTTGTTACATTCTTGGAACACTGCAGTTTTGTGTAACTCTCTCACGTTTGTCTCTTTTTTTCATGATTTCTCAGCGGATGGAGACCCTCACTTTGTCATTGATTTTCCTTCCAGCAAGTTCTCCGTCTGCTTCAATATTGATGGAGAACCAGGGGACATTCTCCGACTGGTCTCTGATCACAAGGAATCTGGTGAGCAGTCAAGCAAAGCAGTCGCTTGTGGAGGAAAGCTGAAGTGCAAGGCCAGCTCTCTAGCTATAAGACGGAGTACCAAGGTGCTTTCCAGGCAAAAAAGCATCAGGAAATTAGAAAGAGTTGCTTTTCTGGCCAGGCAATGGAAAATTGGTGCACAACAGTTTTCCAGCTCTAACAACCTGGATTAGATGGGGAGTTAGACCGTTCACTTGCACTTACTAACCTCCAACTTTATTATAGTTTATGGGTAAATCCCACAGCAAGCCTAAGCAAGAAGGAGGCCTGGCGACTGCTACACACACAATTCATCTACAGAAGTCTTTGTCAACAGATTAGACCTAACCATAGAGTGAACTGGCCTGTGTGTGTATACAAACTTTTCCTAGTTCAGGTCTTCAATGACTGGAATCAATGGAGCAGCAATTACATCTAAACAGCCCAAAGACCCCCTTGAGTGCCTGAGGACCATATTGGACCCCTTCAGTCCAGCTAGATTGGAGACCTCAGCTCCTGATGATCCAGTATGGTCTAGGGTTGCACTTGACCAGTGCTACAACAGCCACAGGCATTTTTTCAAACTGCATGTAGTGTTTGTGTAAACCACACAGCCACCTCCGTGCCGTGCAATTACACATGGGCTTCAGCTTCCTGGTGCAGAGACAGTGCATTTCTTTGATGGTGCAACTTCATCAGCCTTCTAGCTACAAAGTCACAACGTGCAAATAAAGAGATTTGGACTCACCAAAATTGCTCTGTTATTGGAACCTCACTCTTTACTTACAGAGCTGTTTGCTTCAGGGCAGAGCAAAGTATCAAAAGAGGCTAACCAACAGCTCTGAAAAAGCCCACACGATTCAGGATCTGCTTTGCCCAAGCCAGTCTGATCCCCAGGGGCCCAAACTGTGGTCTGGTCTGATCTGATCTGGAATTCTAAGCAGGGCAGCTAATAAGCGGATTATGTCCTCATCAGGGAAATGGTGGGAGGAAGGGGTGTCAAAACCAGAGACAATACACAGGATTGTTTTACAAAGAAGATAAACAACCCCACAATAAAGTTATAAGAATTCTGTTCCGTGTGGCAGTGCTCTCGCCTCCATATTTCTGTGTTCACGCCTGCCTTAGTGAATAAGGTCCAGCTTTTGGCAATGTTTCCCTTAAACATCTGTCACAGATTGTGTTTGTGCTACAGCTTCAGTGATTCTGTGGCTCAAACATGGAATCAGCTTGAGAAAAATAGACGGTGTAGCACTAGCAAGTTGAATCTATGAAGACAGAAACGAGAGATTTCCTCAGCAACAGTGGGATATGGAGATATTTCATCCCAGTGTTGATGGCTTGGGTCTAGCTTGGGTTAGCCCCAAGCCGCCTCCTTTATTGTTACTATCTAGTAGCTGTTCTGAGACCTGTGGGAAGTGAGACACTGTCTTAAGGACAGGAAGTAATGAAAATCATTAAAATGATTTGGAATCTTAGTGTGGACATCCAGGTTTCAGCTGACTCAGTGTGATCCAGGGAGGTGGTTGAGTCACCATCCCTAGAGGTATTTAAGAAACATCTAGATTTGGCACTTCAGGGCATGCTCTAGTGACAGAGATTGTAGGGTTTTTTTTGTGTGTGTGTGTATGGTTGGACTCGATGATCTCAAAGGTCCTTTCCAACCATGAAGATTCAATGATTCTATGATTCTAAGAGGTCTGCACCTTAGACTACTTAAAAGTGGTTCTTTTGGGACAAAATTGAGGAAAGCTGGAAGAGCAGCACAGGCGAAGCTGAAAATAACCCAATGGAAGTGCAGGCTTCAGGGTCCTAAACTGCAGTGATACAGAGAGAACTGAATTTCTTAACGCTGGCACCTGAGGAGGTTTAGCACTTCACTACAGGTCCTGCTCAGTCTTTAGCATGTTGACCAAAGCAGTACCCCTTCCTCTGGGGCTTCCCAGGCTAGTTCTCTTCTTAGGAGCCAGGTAAAGGGGGACATCAAACTCCAACTGGCTACTACCTGAGATACTCTGAGACAGCAGCATTCAGATACACCCAGGTCCTCTCCCTAGAAGTTCAGCCCCTATGCCAGTTGGTGATATGAGGAAAAGCAGGCCTGCCAGCGGCTCTTCTTAGTTCTCCAAGATCTGGTATGTTTGCCCAGGTTTGAGTTATGCATCAACAAATAGGTGATTGAGGTAAATCATGCCACAGTTGGTTGGGCTATAGCAGTCAGGAAGATAAATATTTGCCTTATGTGGCTCAAAGCCCCCCCAACATCATTGTCTTGTAGATAGGTAGGCCTAAGGTTGGATGGAGCTTAGGAAGTGGCTGTGCTGAGGAGCAGCTGATCCTCTCCCGTAGCACTGTGTACACAATGTTAGGAGTAATGGGGCTGGGGGCACCTGTCTCCAGGGAAGGCCAGTATTTCTGAGCTTGGGTAAATTTAGGCGCTCTATATAAGGTAATCAATTTATAACAGACTGGCCATACTGTTTTGAATAGCGGTAGGTGAAATAATTGAGCATGTGGTGGTGAATTTGCATGTCCTCGGTTGCAAAGCTCATATTTGAGACAATAGACCTATTCTTGGTTCCAGCTTTCATTTATTGATTATTTTCCTGCAAGGTGTAACTGTGAATGGGAAACTAATTGGAGCTCCTGCACCACCCAACGGCCACAAGAAGCATCGGACTTACTTCAGCACCATCACCATCCTCAGCAATAAGCCAGAGAGATCTTACCTAGAGATCACACCCAAAAGAATCATCCTGGATGATGGGGAAAGACTTCTTCTGTCCTGTGATCGGAGTGCCATTGTGCGGAGCAGCAGCCTCGAGGTGTCCATCTCTGCCAATTCCAACATCACTGTGACCATACGAGACACAATCAGCTTTGTCATCCTCATCCACCATTACAAGAAGCCAGCCCCATATCAGAGGGATCACCTGGGGTTCTACATCTCCAACAGCAAAGGCCTCTCTTCTGACTCCCACGGGCTATTGGGTAGGTAACAGGTTCTCAGATTCAGAGCTGTAAGCCAGAGAAAAATGATCTCCCAAACCGTTTTAAAGGGCAGAGACAAGGTTTAAGACATTTAAGGAGGTAACGAACAAGGCAGGTGGGGGTTAAATTCTCAGGTAAGACTTTTACTTCCACTCCCAAACAACTTCTTTTTTTTTTAGCATCTTTTTCTGTATGAGCTATTTCCCACCATCCTAGCTATGTGGCTGTGCCTGTTTTTCACATTTCTACTCTTTTTATGATTGTCCAATACAGTTGTCATTACAATACACATGCTTGATGTTCCCAATAAAGAGAAAAACCCCAGATGTTGCACGAGAACCCTGAATAAGGCATCAATAAGAGATTCTTTAACAGTAGTCCTAATTCAGAATAGCCTAGATGCTAATGTGCTGTCAGGGACACAGCAAAGTAGGGTCTGATTCTAGACAGAGAAATCAGTCAACTGAGGACTTCTAGATTCTGAAAGAGAGCTCTAGTCACAGAGCTAGCACATTGCCAGAGATCATTGATTTAGCCTTCAAGTGCTGCACTTGCACACGTCCACAGGGTCTGTTTTTGCAGGACTGAGCTGTTTATACCTGAGCCTGATTGAGATCAAGAAACATTAGTACTTTTTGTGGCCCCTTCCTTTCAAATGTGAAGTGAGAGAAGAACCATCCCCACATTTTGAGAGTAATGAGGCTTTAGGAAGGCTCAGAGAATGTCTAGATGGTCGGGTTCTTCCAGACAATGAGAAGTAGTGATGTTTACGGCTGTGTACAAGTGCAGAACTAGGACTGAAGCCATAGCTTCTGTGACGTTCAGGCCAGGCTAAACAGGAAATGATTCTTCGTGAGTGGAGTTTTGGATTTGGGCTGCTTGCATGTGCAAACCTCTAAATCCTTACTTAGGTTTGGCTGAAAAGGGCTTGCCCCCAAGAAAACAGGGGAAGAGAATTTGGAGCTTCAAGCCTAGATCATCTTTCTGCTTGCTGATGGGCTTTCTGTGGGTTATATTATCCTCTAGTAACCACAGCCCACAGAGAGGAACTTGCTACTAGCAGCTCAAACAGGTCTTTAGCTCAGCCAATGTATCTTGATGAGTGAAAAAAGAAACAGGGTTTTATTCTAATCTGTATCTCTGTTTGTGAGATTTAGAAAAGAATTGCAGGACCTAGATTCACCCTACTATTGCAGAGAAGCCCTTTACAACTCCATATGCTAAGAATCCTTAAAACGTGGCCTATTAAAAAACAACAAACCAACAACTTATAAAGAGGCACAAAACAGCCAGTCACGGACTCTATTTTATCTTACCTTGCAGGTCAGTTCTTGAACCATGAAGTTAAACTTCTTCAGGAATCTCTAAACACAAGTCGTCAACAGGTTGGTCAGAATCAAACTGAAGCATTAAAGCCAAACCCTACGAATACCCTGAAAGTGAAGGGAAGGCTCGTTCCTGTTGTGTGGAAGCAGCGGAGAATCTACAACGGCCAGCAGGAAGTTGACTGCTGGTTTGCCAAAAACAATGCAGACAAACTGATCGATGGGAGCTATAAGGACTATTTGGCTACTCATCCTTTCGACACAGGGACCAGCTTTGGGATGATTAGCAACGTTTAAGACCGATCATAGCAATGCATTGCAGCAGCATGTGTGACAGCGGTTCCCTTCTGAAGCCTCTAGAGCTAGGCAAATTATGAATATTTCTTTACTTTTTGGTGCCAAAGAAACCAAGGCTTTTTTTTGCCCTTGGAAATCAGCTGTCTCTCTTTCATGCTAGATGAACATTGTTGATCAAATTCCTGAAGACGAGGAGGTTGGGGGCGGGGGAGGCAAGAGTTGAGGACATGGTTAAAGGCGTGATCGGTGCTCTCCCAGTGGGAAGAGAGGGAGAAATGGTCCACCACTCATATCGAACCGGCCTTAAAATAAACCCGTGCAGGGATCTGTGCAATACCCGCCAGGGGCTGGTGAGTCACCCAGTGAGAGGCACAGGTCACACAGCACCGTGTCTATCTAGAGAGAGAGCCTTGGGTGATATGCTTTGTAAAGAAGTGATTTGGAGCACCTGCTCCAACCATGGTCCCTGGGGAAAGAAAAGAGCAAGAGGAGAGGTGGGTGGATATTCATCTGCAGTTACCCATTAGCACCAAAGAGGTAACAAAGAAATCAAAACCTTAAATCAACAGGTGACAAGCCGGTATTGCTTTTTTCGTTACTGGGATGGAGGTCTGGATTTGCCACTAAGTATGAGGTTCCCTGAACCACTATGGACCATGAAAATAGCAGTGAAAACCTTTATGTGGTTTATTGCTGTCTCAGTGCACAGGCTGCAGGCTTAAAAAGCACCTTCAGTCTTCAGCAGCGACAGGAGTGCCGCAGGCTCCCATTTCATGAAGCATCTCATTTAAATAACATTGCAGGCTTAGTGATTTCTTGAGTCTTGACTCCCTCAGAGAGAAACAAAGTTCCACCATGAGCTTCCAACAGACCTGCCACCTCCTTGAGCAGAGCATCACTTCTGCTTAGCAGAGATTTAATTTCTCTAAAGGATAATGAACTGGCACCTGCGATAGCTTATGAACCTACAAAGCAGACCAGACATTTCTAGCTGCTTTCCTAACCAGGGGGAGTCTTTATTTACTCCAAACTGCCAAAAAATTTTCATTCCGATTTCCCCTGGCTCCATCGCCTTCCTTACACTGCAGGAATTTGTACACAGCAGTAATTTGGCAGCAGGAGGTTACAGAAGGGTTCACCAGCCACCCCCACTGCAGGTGGTGCTGCTCTGCAAAGAAACCTCCAAACCCAAACTGCAAGGCTGCGGTTTATTTTAAAGTGAGACATCACTGACTAATGCTATAGATCAGCCACGGGAGAGTTTGCTTAGTAGAGAACTTGGCCAAAAAGGAGTTTGACAACCACAAACACATTTACATGGCAAGGCCAAACTGAGCTCATGTATACTCTCCCTTTCCAGAACTGAAAGGAGGGTGGGCGCGGAAGCATCTCCAGGAGCTAAACGATGTCCATGTGTTTGGAGAAAACAGACTTGCCAGAGACCGAAAGAAATAGGTTCAATCTTGACTGATTTTTTGCATACTTAACAATTAAATCATATTGTTGCCGTAGGAATTCCAGCTGCTGGGGGGTGGGGTGGTGATTTTCCAGTTGCTTGGTCATCTAGTTAGTCCTGCTTGCACTGCGGCAGCAGAGCAGGTAGCAAGCATGGTTGCCTATTCACACCACGTGCTGTGGGGAAGAGGGAAACAGCCCAAAGCAACCAGCTAAATTTAATCGCACTGTAGAAGATCCTTACAGAGAGCTCAGTTAGTGCAGAACTCATGCCAAGGCTCATGCTTTGGAACAAAACATAAAGAAAAAAAACCTACAGCTATCTTGAGAAATAGCTCTCCCGCAAGGGAGAACTGAAGGCAAGACCTTCAGCACAGTGCTGATCATGCAATAACCTAAAGGGGTTAATGCTCTGGAGCATGCTCACAGGCCAGAAATGAGATGAGAAAAAGCATCTGTGAAGTTGATTTCTCCACCCATGAAAACAGTGGGAAGATCATCCGGCCCATTTCTTAATAACCTCCCATTTCACTAGCAGAGGGTGAACGGGATAACAGCAGTGAACTTCTAGACAGTCCAGGGTTCAGCAGCTGTCTTCTTCATCCTGTCCTCACTGAAAAGAGATTTCTTTGAAATCTTCACTCTCCTCCTACATTTTGCTGTTCAAATGTATCGCTATGGGGAGCGATTGGCTTAGGCTCTCCTCTCATCTCTCCTGAATATAGATACGTATACACATATATATATATGCACACACACACGTATTGCTAATGCTTCAGGTGCATCATTACTCCTCCTCCAGCCAAGGAAACATATGTCTTTCAGGGCCTGAAAAGAACAATGATCAAATCCCTCTTCCCAGCCATGTGAAGCACCTGGAGCAATATACTCAAGTTCTCGTTAAGGCTCCAGTTATCCATTTCACAATAAATATTTTACAGTGGACACTGCAGTGAAGCTTTCATTCGGCAAAGATAAAACAAGCTTTGAAGCTAAGGTTATGTATGTTTTATGCTACTGGACAAGCTCATATTACCAGATGGCTGAAAGAACCACTCATGAGATAACAACAGGTTGGGAACCAAAGTAATTTCAGCAGAAAATTAAAGGTCAGTGACGTTCTTCAGCCTCTATACGCTTGGTAGGAAGCAAGAAGTGTGTTATATGAACAGACCCTCGGGGTCTACTCCCACATTAAACTGAGAATTTAATCACATGAAGACGACTGATCCAGCCTTTAAATACAGTAGCATAGGACATGGGAAATCAGAGTTTGTGCTCCTGCTGCCCCGAGAACAGTAAGAGCAAAGGCAAGTCACAGCCCTTAAACTTCAGCTTTCCCCGTCTATAAAGGGGGCATCACAACACTCCCCTCTCTCAGAAGGGGAACGTGTCCCGGCTGGTCCTCACGGTCCTTTGCCGCAGCACAGAGAGCTCCCAGGCACTGCACATACAGGCACACGTTTGTTCTCATCACAAAGAACATCAGAGAGCCCTTAATTTTGCAGTGATATGGTTAAAGGTTGCAAGCTGCTCAGATGGCTCAGGAATGAGGGCTGAGCAATCACTTTGGAGCGCAAGGGGAACAATCGCACACCCCCATTTCAGACAAGGGAACGGGACTCCTGAATTTAGGGTTGTTGAAACCGCACTGGCTACACACTGCTCGTGAGGGGAACCTCCCCCCACATCGTACTTGCCCTGCTATTGCCTACTCTGAGATTTCTCAGCCAGCCTCAACTAAGGGCTAAGAGGAAGACCACGTCACCCACCTTCCACTTCAGGACGAGGACTCTGCTGTGGCTGAATTCGCACTCTTCACATACTGCAGCATTGCACTACGCAGCCCTGTAGCAAGAACAAAACCTCGAATACCAGTACACCGCAAAATAAGGAGCAAGTTTCCAATAAGGCAGCTGTCTTAATCTGTTTTCAGTCAAGACCTTAACGGCCCAGGAGTTAATTCCAGCCCTTACCAGTGCAGAACTCCGCCAGACAAGCAAAAGTTGCACTGCGAAACCGATTTCAGTAAGCAATATAAACAATCTATCCAGAGGGCTGTGTGCCATGTGTTCCAAAAGCCATTTGACATGGCCAGCACAAGTAGGATTTTCACCCCTCATTTAAGTAAAGAGGAAACAAAAAGGGACTTAATTTCCAGAAATACAGTACAAGGCTGCACAGCTGCAAGCGCAGCCAGGCACATCCAGTTCACTAAGGGGCATGCAAGTCTGAGTTGCATCTAATGCTTCCAAACTACTTTGAAGTTAGGAAAAACAACAAACCCAGAAAACCCCACAAAACCAAAACATTTTCACACGCTCCTCAGCTCAGCTTTTAAAAGTCAAAAGCCGTCCACGTTCAAAAATCCAAATCCTTTATTTTCTACTGCCTAACAAGGAGCGTTTTCTTGGGAAAATACAAGGGAAGGAGGGAAAAAGAAAGGATAATTCCTGCCCAACAGTTCTGGGGACCATCTTGCAATAAGCAGAGCCCATCTATAGCTCAACCAGGTCTATTGGTGCAGTGGATCCTGGATCAGAACCTGCCCTGAGGACTATGCACCATTTGGACATCCCAGCTGTGTGTCTGCACTCGGTCTAGGAGTGCACTATGCAGCTGCTCTGCGCTCTCTCTTTCTCTCCCCAGGAGAGATGTAAAGTGTTTTGCATTTTTGTGTGTTTATAGATGAATACAGTACATTAACAAGAGAGCAAGGGCAAAGCATCTCGTGCTTGGAGCCTGGATCCAGGGGTCTTCTACAGCAGTCCTACCTGAGGCCGCTCCCTTACGCCCAGAACATCAGGGCTGGTTAACGGGGCTCCAGCTGACTGTTCAGATCTAGTTTTTGAACAAGGTCCTGCAGAGATTTTATATGTTTGTTTTAAACTAGGTAAAAGGAAAGTAGTCAGCTTCTAGTTAGTAAACGCTCACTTGTAAGGTGGTAACTGGGATTGATCTCCCAGTCTGTGCCAGCCTGGAGTGGGCACAGGCTGATGCTGCAGTATCAGGTCTTTGCACTGAAGTGGCTCATACAACCCATCCCCAGAAACCGAGCACTGTGGCTCAGCTCTTCTCCCCTAGGCTTACCAGGACAGCCCTGCTACAGAAAGGCAACCTGCCCTGTGAGAAACTGGCCAGGAAAGATTTCAACAGATCCCCTTCACAACGTTTGGGTCTTGCAAAACATTACGCACATGGAAGCATTTCAATTATGAAGCCGTTTTAGGTCAAATATTTATTGCATTCCTTATAAAACAGTAAAAAGCGTCAGATCCACTAAGACAATTTTCCCAATTCAAGACATTTAAATACATATTGCAAATCAATTCTTTTGAGTATGGTGCATATATAAAAGTGTCACATTTCAGGTAGCACACGATAGATCTATTTTTCCTTTCACCCCCTATAAAAAAAAAAAAAAGGCAGACAATCTTTTGATTTCAGTCTCTAGCCCTGACAAAGAGTTACACCCAGGGGCCAGCCAGGGGAAGAACATACCCATAATATCCCCAACTGCACCGTGCCTGCATGTGTACAGGTTAGGGTCAGGCAGCTAAAGCAGATACTGCTCAAGCTTGTACAGGATGCACAAAACACCATCCCAACTGCAGGAGATGACGCAGGCAAAAGAATCCCTGCAGATCCATAGGAACCAACTGGCATTCCCCACCCTGCCCTTCTTCGGCCAGCTCAAGGATCACAGCGCTGCTTCCCTTCCTCCACCTCCCGTGTCTCAGTGCTGTCAGATGACCACTTGATAACTGGGCTGCTTCATCTTCTGGTTCATTCCCTGGAGTCCTGAAATATCCTGGTCGCTTTCAGACTGATCAAAATCCATTTCTGGGGAGAGTAACACCTAGAAAGGAGAACAGACAGATGCTGTTGAGAACAGACAGAGTGAAAGCTCTCAGCTCTTCTTGATACTGCTTGCTGAAGGGGACAAGGACCCCTACAGGGGGTCTGTTGCAAGTTCTAATGCTTTCCGGAAGATGGGAAAGGTCTCAAGGTCACCTTGACCATCTCTCCAACAATAGCCAGACAGGTTTGGGCACAGACACCATGATGATCTGGTGTCCCACCATCCCACCCACCCCCTCCAAGAACAGAACAGGCAGCTAAAGATTCTGTTCACCATGGGACAGGACTCGCACATAGACATGCATGATCGGGCCAGGCTGTAGCCTCGGTGGAGACATACAAAAATTAGGCCACATATTTTGCAAACAGCTGTACCAAATGTAGACTTTTTCCCAGGCCCCCAGCTGCTTGCTATCTCCAGAGCTCAGCCAGGAGAGCAAGGGGAGCTACAGAGTCAGCTTCAACCATGGCCAGCAAGCTCAGGAGTGGTGTCCTAGCCTGGTAGCATCTTATTTCTCCCTGGCACAGCAGCTCCTGGCTCAGCCTAAATTGTGGGAGCCAAAATAGAGGACTGACCCCTCTCACTGGTACCTCTCCAGGTAAGAAAGCCCACAGCTTTGCTGCATGATCAAAAGGCTGCCCATTGCCTCCAGGAACACCTACGCTCTCAGTAGCTAACTTCAGACTTGAAGCTACCAACAGGCTGTTTTGAGCTAACTGGCTGCCACCGGCCTGGAGCGTTTGCATGATGCAGACAGAGCCACGGGTGGGAGATCCTCCAGCAACATCATCTGGAAGAGGAAAAAGGCCGGATTTTACTCAGGCAATAGCTGCACTGACTGCAGAAGAGCTGAAACCCAACGCCAGCCAGCAGGCTGGATGCATGAGCAGTTTGCACAGGTAATATTCATAGCTTGATAGATTGTTTGCTGAACCCCATCCTACCCCTTTTTCTTACCTCAAAACCCCAGCTTTGGGCAAGAAAAGCCCTACGGTCATTACCCCTGACAGCAGCTACCTCTAAGGACGGCTGAAGTGCAGTCAACCCTCGTGCTACAGCTTGTGTCATGCCCAGCAGTACTCAGGAGCTCAGTCAAATCATGGAATTTCTGGTAAACTTCAGCCACCCACATCAGAAGCCTGGCCAGGTCCTTGGCACCCAACTCTGCAGAGGGGTACAAGCCTAAGAGCAGTCAAGGGTCTCCAGTTTTATTTCCCTAGATGAGCAACGCCAACAACCCTTTCCCCCTCCTCTACTTGCCCATCACAGAACCCAGATAGCATCATTAGTTCATGGCTGATGCAAGGACAAAGACCAGGTACCACAACCACCCCCACAAACAGAGCTTCCTCCAGCAAGGCAGTGTAGACCCCCCACCCAAGCCTCAGCCCCATCTGACCCCACTTTGCTCCAAAGACTGGACCAACACGCTATGGAGCGACAGCCTTCCAGCTCAAAGGCAGAAGTCAAGGGAGGGTGTGTGGGCTTTCAGCCCAGTGCATTCACACACTGAGTGTCCCCAACAGCTCAAGCGGGAACCCAGTATTCCTTGGGCAAAACCAGGAGAACAGGGGAAATTAGTCTTATCTGTGTCTATCTCCGTGCACAGTTGTGAATTAACATCCACTCGTCAGCACTTAGAGAGCACCATGGGGCCAGTCACCACAGCAACAAAACAGGAAAAACAAACTCCAATGAGTCAATGACTTCAAAGGAGCAGAAGAGCCGCAGGGGAAGGTTTCCTCCCTACCCTCACGAGCTCTCCAGCCCCTCCATCTGATGTTTTTATCTTCACAGCAGCACGCCAAACACTCAAAGGATGGCAGTAGATCAGATTGAGCTCTCTTGTCCCCCCCTTATCAGTCTCAAGGAATTTTTTTTAGTTCAAGATACGCACTGGAAAGTTTCCATCTCTTCCAAGTGAAGATTTCCTTTGTTTATCATATTAATATTGTGATGCTGTTGAACCATGAACAAATGGGCAGGTAATTAGTCACACACAGCATTATAAACTCACTGAACTCTGACAGGCTGCAACAGGCTAGCTTTTGGGCCTAATGAACTGGTAATTTTGGTGGGTTTTAGCTGCAAACTCAAATCCCCTTGCAGCCAAGCATGGATGACAGAGCAGACATCGAGCATTGCGCACCCAGACCCATTCAGGCTGCTACCTGCCCACCACACAGCTCTCACAAAGCTGCTTGAGCCAACAGCAATCTTTCCACAATTCCCTGGGGAGCTTCTTCACAAGACGGCACCTCATCGCTATGACAGTACACGGGACATACCCTCAGATAGGGTTTTCAAGCCAAACTCCAGTTTGGGAGATTTCAGCACAACTTGGACAAGATGCTTCCCCTGCGGCTGCATCCAGGTCAGGATCACAGCAGGTCGGTGGCACAGCTGGGAATGAACCACGGTTTCCCAGTCCCAGGACAATGTGCTACTGTCTCACTCTGCAGTCCTCAAATACTTCATGCATTCCTCCCCACACCAGGAGGCCAGCAGCCTGCAAAACAACATGAGTCACGCTACCGAAACAGGGCTGCCCATGTGCTCTGCCAACCTCTCCTGTCCGGGGGAAGAGGCTGCCTACTGCTCTGGTACTCCATCCAAGCAGACCCTTCAGATAACTAAGTTCTCATCTGCCACTTAGATGGCTGTGACACAGGTTGTCAAACAAAGAGCTTCTGGAGACGTTTCCCTGCTAGCCGTGGAAACCTGTTTGCCTAAATCTCCACCAGCCTGGTCTAGAGGTAGGAACCATCCCACCATCCTCCTGTATCTGAGCTTAGATAGGTTCCCATGAGTCAGTAGGGCTGACAGGTGGGAGAATCTCCTTCCAGAGGCACCTCTATGCCCACCTTCATTTAGCTTCTCTGTAAGGACCAGGCATGTTAGTTCACTTTAAGCTATTTAAAAATCAGTTCAGTTAAGCAATGAGCAAGTCAAACTCGCTCTTGAAGTATTCTTCAATACTTAAAACCAAGCAGCACAGGTATTGGCATTCACCAGCATCTTCAGTCTAGGGATCTGCCAACAGTCACAGCTCCTGTGAAGGGAATTGGGATAAGGTGCTGAACTCCATGCTGACCAAAGGCAGACCCCTGTGTAGTATATTAGCTTTCCTTAGCTTTCCTCCCAACCTTAAACTAGCTTCTAGTTTCACTCTAATGGTTCTCGCAAGCACTACTGTTATTAGACCAAATTTTGCTTTAAGGCTCATCTCTGGAAATGTAAGCCTTCAGAAAAGGAGCAGAAACTCATACACCACCCTTGGGGAAAAAACTAGAAACAAGTTTAAAAAAAGATCAAATAAAACATCACTAAAACTGAGTTGTTTTCCTGAGTGGAGGAAACAAAGAAATCACTGATAAGATCTAAAGTTTATTGGCACTTGCAAGGGCAAGGGAAAAGAAACTTAGGTCAAGGGCAGGACACATACACAGCAGAAATAGGGGCCATGGAGATGAACACACTTCCCCAGCCTGAAGAGCACTGGATTCAGACTGGCACTCAGATCTCTTTCCATCCCACGAGAGGGCAAAAAAAGCCCAAACTGTGTGAAGACCAAGGCAGGGCACGAGTCTGAAACAACAGAAAGCTTTAAGACTGACTTGGAAGGAACAGTGAAATTCTTCCAGCTGTAAGAGCAGGTTTGTCCCTTTCAGTGCTTCAGTGTAAGAGTTCAGCGTTTGCTCCATTATAAGCAAGAGACCATCACCACATCTGTGGCTCACCAGAAGAGCCTTAAAACCCCCAAGAGGCTGCCAGTTCTTTGGTCTACACTGCAGCCACAGAGTCAGTAAGTGACATCAGTGGCAGAATTCCTGGTTGCTGGGTTTATTCTTCCTACCCAGCTGGTCTACCAAGCCAAGAACAAAGCTGAATTTTCCTGCTAACCCTAGAGAAAATACCGAGTGGGGGTTTTTAACAGGTTAACTTCAGCCCCCTCTTTTCATTCTCCTTCCTTTCCCCTCCTCCTTTTCCAACAAACTGCTAGTTCAAGTGAAAATAATGACAGTCTCTATTGGCAAGACAGGCAGAGGGGTGAAATTCAAGAAGGCAGCTTGATGGGGAGCTGTTGGCGCCTGCTGCTAGACAGCGCTGATGAACCCTGATAAACCACAGGACACGTTAGCCTCAGCCAGCTCTGCCCTGTACAGATGCTTCTCAGCCCCCCCTCCTTCCTCCTCCGTTGGGCAGCAAGGAGGGAAGAAATTCCCCCACTTGAACAGGTTATTAGCAGAAACAAGCCCAGCAAACCCTCATTTCCTGTTTTTGAGCCTAAATTCCAGCCCATCCAGCTGTAAGGCCCAGCCAGCCAAAATGATCTTTAATTTATAGCCTAAAAAGTTGACACACGAAGCAGGAGTCTACGCATCAATCACATTAGTTGATTGAGGCCCAGCACCAAGAAGCAGAATTGGAAACGCAGGTCACCCATTTCTGTATTTCTTCATTATCTTCCTTCTCAGGCCAAATTATTTATTGGGACAGATGCACAGGAACATCCCTGAGCAGAAAGGACGCAGTCTACATAGACTGCTCCAGGTACAAACTGGTCCCCTTGGTAGCTCCACTGCAGTAATGGATCAGAAGGTTTCAGGGTGGACAGATGACCTGCATGTTTAAGGTCTCAGTAGAAGTTCGTCTGAGAAAAGGAATCAAGTACTTGGAAGATGGGAGAAGCCTTTGGCAGCAGGAGTCAGACTGTGGGAGTTGTTTCTATCACTTGAAACAGCCTGTCTAGGCTGAGCTACCAGAAGAGTCTTTACTAGCTTCTGCCAATTAACAGGTATCTTCCCTTCAGATTATCCAGAACTGAGCTAGAGGCCACAAAACTCTTGCTGCCCGCTTCAGTAGAGTAAGGCAGAGGGCCAGCTCCATTTCCATGGAGGACCAGTAACTGTGACACCATCTGTGTATCCACAGCAGCCACCATCTATGGGATCAGATGCTGCCAGTTTAGGTTCAGAAGGCTGAAAAGAAGGTTGGTGTCTCAACTAGAGATGTTGCCTCCTCACCCTTGCTTCTGAGCTGGTGTAATTTTAACTGATCTTAAACCTTCAGGAACACACCAGCACATCCAGTCAGCAAGGCAGATCCTCACCACCAGCTTGACATTTTGAGCAGACCTCCAACCTAGCTCTTCTAAGGAAGTAACACTCTTGAACATCAGTCACCACCAAGAAATCAGGACCGTGCCTTAACCAGGGATAATTTCATGCCCAGAGGGAATCCACCTTAACATCCTAGGTATGAGTCCTCAGCTTCAATGCATGACCATCAAGACATACTGGTACTGCCCAGCTCAGGCCTCTCTTCCCTCCTCTCTCCAAAACAATACAGATTTCTTGAGGATGCCCTCGCCACTCGTGCCACTCAGGAAACTCCCTGGGGCACAACTGTTTCCATGTTTCTAGTGACCTCTCCAACCTACAGTTGTTTATCTGGAGGCAGGGCCAGGAGGAGTGACTCACTTGTCTCAACAGCTGCTCACATCTGCCTGGCCTTCCTGCCAGAGGGAGGATTCCTCTGACACTGCATCCCTGCGAGCGGTGGCCGCTTCTCCACTGCACCTTTGAGCTGTGGAAAGAAGCCACGGCTGCTGTGCAGACTGCCAAGCACACCATTAAACACTATCACCTCCACGTGTATTGCAATGTCACCAGTAACTGGCCATCCCACCCATCAGCACAAGAGCCAAGTTATTCTTTGTAAAAAAGCTCTCAGAGAGCAAGAGCTACTTCTGTTCATCCTAAATTCCTCGGCAGAAGCTACTCCAGGAGCCAGCCTGCAACTGCCATCTTATCTCAGCGAGTCTCGCCAGCGAACTGCAGGATACCAGCAGTCATTCACAGAGCACTTTGAAACAGGGTCTGGGTGCCAGGGGAAAGAAGGGAATTCAACCCAGTGACTCAGGTTGTGGTGTCTGCCCAAAAGCCAATGAGAAGCAGACACCACCTGCACAGCAAACCATGTGTCATTAATAAGAACAAATCTGCTGGGACTGGAGAATTTCCTACTCCCCATAACTTTTAAGTGTCAAGCTCACACTACACAAAATACAGCTTCCTACAGCCAAGGAACCATCATCTGGTTGAAAAAAACCCAAACAAACAAATGCTGAGAAAAATAGGCCTTGTCCTCTAAAAAGGATGCTACTGATTACAGTGAGGAAAGCAAGATTTTCTAAGCCAAAATTAAAATTTCCCACTATTAAAAATGGGAAAGTTGAGAGAGACCACGCAGAGGTACACGCCAGTTCAGCCTGCCACTCCAACAAGTCCACACAGCTTACTGCAAAAGCTAGCTCATACCCCATGAGATACCGTCATCATTTAGGGCAATATTTCAACAACACTTCATAGGCTATGATATTCCTCATTGTTAGACAGGATAAGATGCTCCCAGTAAACACCCCTCTGTTGACCTTAGCTGCATGCATGAAAAGTTTATTTGACTTAGCAGGCTCGTTACCCACATTCATGAAAGACGCCAGGTCTAAGCAACATGATGGCATCAACCATGGCATGTGGTAAAGCACTCCAGCCACACCACAAGCTTGCAGTTTGGTCTCAAAACACTGGACATCCTTGGTCTTACCTGAGATTCCTCAGTCCGCCTAGCATGAGGAGTTTCCATGGATCCATTGATGTCCAGGGTGTCCTTCTGCTTGTATTTCCTCATGATCAAGCTATCCACAACCCAGAACATAATGGCCTTGGGAAGAAAGAAGTTACATTAATGCATTGCAGAGACCAAAGTCATTCAATCACAGCTATTTCTTCTCCTTTTCTTTTCCCTAGATATCCAGCCTTGATCAACCTAATTTAATATCCAAATGAACCCTGCATTAAGTGTGTCCATGAGGGTTGGATGAGTCAAATTACTGAGGTCCCTCCTCATATAGATCTTACTGATTCCATAGCTGTTGAAGACCCAGAGGGGAGGAAAAAAAAAAAAAAAAAAAAGACAACTACGATAGGCCAAGTGTTATCAAAACACTGGAACAGGCTGCCCAGGGAAGTGGTTGAATCACCATCCCTGGAAGTATTTAAAAGATGGGTAGACATGGTGGTTAGGGATATGGTTTAGTGGTGGTTTTGTCAGTGCTAGGTTTACGGTTGGATTCAATGATCTGAAAGATCCCTTCCAACCTAGACAATTCTATGATTCTAAGTTTCCACCAAGAAATAACCATTGAACCAAGCTCCACACAACGTTCATCTGCTCTGTTTGCACCAGTCCCTGGTCAGTTCTTTGAGAACCAGGGTTTGCTTTCAAACAAGGAAGCACAACTGGTAGCAGAGGCAGATAACACCAACTTTGCCATTGCTGCATCCACTGCAGTGCTCATGGTATGAGTTGAAAAGAGTTCAACTCACTTCTTGTCCAGGGGCATCTGAACAGCAACACTCTGTTCTCACTTCCCATCTTAGCAGGAACTGAGCATCAGGTCAAGGATCAGGGGCACCAGGAAAAAAGCTGAGCTTTCAAGAGGTTTTGCTAAACTACTTTTGAGGAGAACAACAGTTTTGGGTAACCTGAACACCTTGCCCTGCTCTAATGCAATTCGAAGTCTAGCCAAATGGCTAGATTGACAAGTTGCCAAAGGTCACCACTGACAAACCATCCTGTAGGAACTTAAAGGGCTTTGGGGCATCCCCATGCCTGTAACTTGCTGCTGAGACACAGCCCTTAGCTAACAAGGTCCAGATTTCTTCGAAGACCTAAAGAGTCAGCCACCCAGCAGCTTGGACAAGGGAGTGGGTATTACAACCACGTCAGGGTAGTAGCGACAGATTTGTGTATTTGTGGCAACAAATATATTTGTTTCCACTCCCCTCCACCCTGTCCCAACCACTCCAATTACTCAAGGCTGCCCCAAGCCAGATTCTGTACATGCTCCCTATTGAGAGGGGACCATGATTTCCAAACCACACCACCCAGTGCTTCCAGAGGCATTACTTACATTGACTATAAAAGGCACAACAAACATGACCAGGACGAGCTCCAGCTGGGGGCTTGGGATGTAACCCAGGAGGATCTGCTGAAGCTGCAGAGGAGAAAGCATTTAGAAGCATTATTTGAACAGCTCTGTTGTGAGACCTCTGCTGCAAACTCGTTGCCTTCTTACATCAGCAGTCTCCTATAGCTAGGGCTCTGCAGCCTTTGCATTAGCCCAGCTCCTAGCAAGATTACACGGGCTATTCCTTTAGCCCAGCTGCCAAACATATGATTTTGTATGGAGCAAGAAAGAAGCACTGCTAGTCTTTCAATGTAACTACAGACCAAAACAACTGGTGGGACTGTTCTTGTCTCCTTGGAGCCTAGCTGCAAAATAAGGACACCAGCCGTGCGCAATAAGCCTGGAGAGGAATCCAGCAGCATCTCTGGATCTAGCAGTGTGTGCTGTGCAACATGTTCGTGTCCAAGTCTGAGGACAGCAGGCTGCTGGGTTTGAAGGACAAGCCCTGAACAGGAACAGATAAGTGCTCTCAGATTGCTGTAAATAACTCTTCAGTCAAGTCACATTAGCCTGCGCGGCACTCTGTAAATGCACTCAAAATGGGAGTTACCCATTGACTCCCAGAATTGGGTTTTATACACATCACACCTACCCACCACCAGGTATGTGGCTACAAGTGCCACAGGTAATTATTTTTAGTTTTTGAAAGAGAAACTCGTGATAAACACAGCTACCATCGCATGAAGTACCATACAGAAGGGGAGGGGAAGGACAACATACTACTTGGATAGTTCTTTCCAAATTAATCTCCAAGAGCCCCCCTAGTTTAGGTGTGGGATCGCAAAACACCAGCAGGAACTGACTTGACAGGGTAATGTAAAAATCCTCTGGCAGAACTGAGGTAGCTCAGCTGCCAGCCCAGCCCATTTCAACCTTCCAGGGATGGAAAAGAAAATTAAAGCAGCATCTTATTCCACTAGCTTTTGACTAGCAAGAGAACGTACCAAAAGCCAAACTGTCATGAAAGTCATGTTTCCCCAAGCTTAAGCAATAGCTAATTATTACAGAGAGATGTCAACAAGTCATGAGGATTAAAAACCTATAATGACGGCGACGACTAATACGGCGAAGCTGACAAGAAACAAGCCACAACAGCTGCGGCTAGAAAAATACAGCTCAGGAGCTTACCTTTGTCCAACCAGGGATAAACAAGACAAGGCTAATCACAGTCTTCTCAAAAGCCATTATCAGCAAGTAGAGGATACACTGGCCAATCCAGGCAGCGGCTTGTGGAGGGTCACCTGGGAAAACAGCACATTAAATCTGAGACAGAGGCCAGGAGGAGACAGCCTTGCAGAGGAGTCGCCTCCTGCTTGATACCTGAGCTGGTGAGAGGGACAGAGAAGTGCTTCCATATTGCAAGCTTTGCAGCGAGACAAATACTCAATACTAAACTTAAAGTTAGTGGAGAGATTTTCTATCTTTATTTGTAGGAGCACACGCTTGGGGTAGAAAGGTTTGGTGTCCCTGCTACAAGTCACTACTCCATTGAAGATCCAAACATAACCCAGATTTAGGCTCAAATCTTTCTAGTTTGGACAAACAAGCAAAAAAGTAAATCTGACTTGTATTAGAGAAAATTTAGCAGACAGTTGCAGCTCCTTTTGCATCTTTGCAAACTGGTGCAGAGAAACAAGCGCAGAAAGGGAAAAGTGCCCCCACTTCCATTTGTGCAGACTCCCTGTATCAAGGCAGCTATTCGGCTTTCATACTGCAGTGGTGCTTTTGAATTAAACTTGTCTGTAAGCAAGAGAGCTCTCCCTCATGAGACACAACATGCACCACTACCGCCACTTATATTCTAGAAGCTGGTTCCCTTCTTCTGCTCCTTTTAGGGCTGATTCCAAAATGGAGATGATGGAGATGACAATCAACCAGACCTCTGGTTAATCTGAAGGGCAAGCAAGTAACAAATTTCAGACATGACTCAAAAAGCCCTACTTACCTAGCAGATGCTAACACACTATATGTATTTATCTTTCTCCTTTCTGGCTCTCCATTCCACCAACCTGCCTCTGAAGTTCACCAAGAGGAGAAAACCACCACCAAAACCCATCTTGCCTTGCATCTCCTCCCCCATTGCCTGTCCTTCTTAGATCAAGGGCTTTACTGGAGCAAAAGTCCTACAAGTGACCTACAAGGCAGGCAGTCACCTTCTGTAAATGGGAGACACACAGCTCTGGCTCTGCCTGAAGACCTGGAACTCCTGATGTTTATCCAGCCACCCCAGCGCTTGCAGACACTCCTGGGCTCTCAAAGGCCACAGCCCAGTAGCATCACAAGCGCTTAATGGAAAAGTCATTCCTGGTAACTATAAGGGAACAGGATCAACTTTTACGAAACTTGGTTTGGATAACAAATATCCACTTGGGGAAAGGATACACAGCCTTTGAGATGCATGTTTTCCCTCTCCTTCAGACACCGGTGGACGTTGCCAGTATCCACCCCACAGTGTTGAGCTACTTTGAGCTGGATGGATACAGGGATTTGAGAGGTGGAAGCCCTGCTTGTACAAGAGGGTAGGTATCTCATCTCCTCAAAGTACAGACCACTAATATCCTTTATATAGGGAAATCTTGAAAGCTCAGAAATCTCAGCATCCTACTCAGATGGTTCCTTACAAGCATGTGTTGCTTTGGGGCATCAGTCACCTGGTTTGCCCCTTCTCTGGTACCTTTTTGCCAAGATACCATAGGTTTCATTTCTCTTCACCAACCAACCTAGAAAAGCGTGCAGAGATGTGTTCCCCTGACTTTTCCCCCACCCTTCCAGCAGATAGGAGTCTCATAGAAGTAGCTCACAAAATCCTGGAGCAGAACGTCAGAATCCAGAACAGCAGATCGATAATCCCTTCTGAATTAAAGCTAATCCCAATAGTAATCCTCAAGACAAGATACTACCGGACTGACCCTCCTCTATACAAGGACCAGTTACTACCCTACACTTTTCTCTATTAAAAAAAATAAAATAAATCAGTCAGTAAAGACATCACCTGCAATTTGTTCCCTACCGAGCCTTACCCACCCAGTTGCCAGCAATAGCACTGAAGTTTCTAGTCACCATTTTCAATACGAGAAGCATCGATTTTCCACCCTAAACAGAATTAATTTTTTTGCTGATGAAGTGAACAGCTGGTTATGTGATACTTGCTATCTGAGCAAGAGACGGGGGCTCCATCGCCCCATGTTTTAGAGCGATTCACTCAAAAAGAATCAATGCTAATTAAATATGCATGTTTCCAATGGGGTACTCACCAAGTAATAAGTAAAAGCATATTTTTACTGTTAACAACGATAATGGTACCATATCCATTACATGTGCTTGCTCCAGCCCTCCATAGGCACCCTGCCAGCTGGTTATCATCTTCCCAAGCTCGTCAGAATATCTCAGGTCTGCAAAACTGAGCTACAGTATCTGTCTCAGGAAAGCTGCAGCATTTCCTCTTACCACTCGAATATAGAGATAAGCCCTGGCAAACACTCGTTCCCCGTGTAATCGGGCCAGAATTCGCAATTGCATCTGTGCAAGAGAACCCAACCCACTGCGAGATGCCGATGCACGACAGGCAGCGGACTGGGAGCTCTGCCCCGGCTTTTCTCAGCACGATACTGTTGAGACGTGGCAGGGGAAAACGACACCAGCAGTTTGCAAAAGCACGTTTATCCAAACCACTCCGCAAACCTCCAGCCACAGAGACTAGCAGCACATACCAGGATTTAATAAGAGCTGGTAGCCAACCAAGGCCAGCTCTAAGGGGATCTGCTTTCCAGCAAGGGCAAAACAGGTTCACGTGTTTATTTGTCCTTATTCTGTCATTTGTTAGCAACGTCCCAAAACATTTGCCCTGTTGCAAAGCTTCAGTTAAGAAGTAGAGGCATCCAGCTAGTGTCTCCATGCCTCAGAGCGATCACCTTGCATCCCAGCTTTTTAATTGCTCAAGCCATGATTGAAAAGGAAACAAAGGAGGGAAGAGGGAAGGACCGGGAGGCCAAGGGTGCAGAGAGGCTGCTGAGCCGCGAGGCCAGCAAGCAGAGCATGCCAGGCCAGCAGGCAACCGCACGGAGGGAGAGAAGGAAGGAAGAGGGAGCCAGGAAGGTTACGTGTGAGTGCAAGCAGCAGAGCCCGCAGAGGATCTCAGAAAGCACATCTCCGCTCCTTGGCAGGCAACAGCTTAATGGGTGGTCTGCAGAAGAGACGGGAGCGGTGTTATAGGCTGCTGGCAATTAAAGGCCAGTGTCAGAGAGGCTTTGATCCTCCTGAGGCATGGACAGCCTCTCCCGATAGACGCAGATGCACAGTTGTCTCTGGCACAGCAGAGCTTTTTGCCCCACACCCCAAGACCAACCGATCCTCCTACAAACCCCCGGGTTACCATCACCCATCAGAGCTCCGAGTACAAACAAAACAGGAAAAACAAACACATCCATCGTGTCCTTCCTGCATTTGAACTCTTTCCCTTCTGCTCTGTGTTGTCAGCTGTGCTCCATCCCCTGTGGGGAGAGGGGGCTAATGGCCACAGCACCCTTTGCAAGTCAGCTCTTCTGCAGGAGCAGGCACGATGGCACTTGCCCAATACTTCCCTCTGCTGTCTCAGCTTGCCCAAGAAGCAACAGCAAGTTTGAGATCTCTCCCAAATACCTGCTCCCTCACACCCTTTTGGGGAAAGGTCACTACCATTCATCATGACAAACAGCTGTGGTTCTTAGTTTTGTATACTGTGCACTTGGCAGCCCTACCCCTCAACAAGCCAGCTTTACAGACAGGTTTTGGCTAACCAGCCTGACACACAGACCCTAAAGAAGAAAACCTGCTTCTTAACCCATCCTAGGCACGGACTTGCCTGTGTCTCCAAGGTTAATAGCTCCTCACCCCAAAGTTTTCCCTTTCACTTAGCAAGAAAGTCAAACTGCTCATGAGTTTTGACAACTTTTGGAAACGGAAAACCTTTTCTACCTTGACTAGCGAACAGTTTTTGCTGTGCAAGATCCCATTTAGGGAACACCACTTCTCCGGGACTAGAGTTCTGCCCCAGTTAGGCCACCCTCACTGGCTAGAGTATACACAGTACGGCAAGCCTATGCTACCGAGCGGGACAGACCTGCACTGCTTACTACCCACCACATCCCACCTTGTCAAGGGTGCCTCCATCAGGGCACGGAGCTTCAAATATTCATATTTCTCACTCTGGTCTTTTCTGCATCACCTACAGAAGATGCTGTGAATCTTCTCCACAGTTTGGGGACATCAACACTTGCACGTCCAGGGTAGACAGTGGAAGGATATGGAGACCCACAGACCTACACAGAGGCCAGATTTGGCCATCTGTTCTATCACCTTAAGCAGCTCAAAACTGCTACTCTTTTGCAACCCCTTCCTCCTCCTTTCCCATTCTGAACTTTGCTTTCCAATTATGGGATGAGATGTTTCTGTACAGGAATCCATCCTAGAGTACACAATTAGACAGGACTTCATTTCCACCCCCTGACAGGAAGATCAGAGGGCGTCTTTACAGCTACTTTTTACTGCATCTTGGTCTCCCAAGCACAAGAGGCCACTCAGTAACAAAATAACTCTGGACAAAGATGAAAACGAAACAGCAGCATGGCCCACAGTGCTACAAGGATGACTTCAGCTATAGACAGTGGCTCATTTCCTCTTCACAAAGGAGCTCAGCTGGCTTCTCCTTACTTCAGCAGGTTTGAAGTCACCCAAGGACCATGGATCCACCTCAGAATGGCCACCATCCAAGTCTAACTCACTACTAATTCAGCCAACTCCAACTAATGCCAGTAACACACAAGTCAGCACCTGTTGGCATCTCATCAGGGAAGAGGGAGCCTTTAGCGTAATCACTGGACAAGCCCATAAGATGGATTGGCCACATCATCTCCTCCTTTAAAGGCTAGATGGTATTTAAAGGTCCCTTCCCCAAACTATTCTGTGACGCTATGATTCCACAGTTAGGAAGTGAAGCTGGAAAACTTGAGCTGATCCCAGCTAATCACACACCTCATTTAGGCGCTGGCTTCCTACAGCGAGATGGTCACAGGCATCCTCAGATGCCACTTAATATCTTTAATGGATCAAGTGCTGTCCAGAGGTGCCCTGATCCATGGATGAGAGAGGATTCTTCTTACATGAAGTGTTTCCAATACATAAATCTAGGTGAGTACCTACAAGCCTGTTTCTGCCACACAATATTGCCAGGCAGCAAAAACCGATCTGCTACCTGGAGGGCTTAAAAAAAAAAAAAGTTCTCCTCTTCTGTGTATTCAAAGTTTCCCTTTCCTTGTAGAAGAGTGGGGAACGGGTCCAAAGGATCTTTGCAGCCTCCACATGACACCTGTTAGGAGATTATGTGTATCCTGCTCTCTTTGAACACTTCCAGTTTCTTGTCCCCAGTCCTAGCTGGAAGGTAACCCAGGACATCTCAGCCCTACGCAATGACTCTACCACCAGCCCCTCCTTTTAACTTAGTGAACACCCTTTGCTCAAGTCTTCTTGTAGCCACCTCCCACCCTTATAGAAATAAATATCCTCCTTCACCCCAAAGAACGCACACATTGCGTTTAGACTGTTCTCCTCCAGCAGCATTGCTGGTGCTCCCCACCCCACCACCAGCAAGACCTCCTTGGTGCAGAGCCAGGACCACTGGTGTCCGCAGCAGCCTCACACAAACACACGTCTCATTCGGCTTGTGTGTGGGAGCCCGACTGCTCGCCGAGTGAAAGCAGCACTGCTTGAGGTATTTGAGTTGTTACCACACAACAGGATTAGTTTTAATCCAGGCTGTGTAATGTACCAAGCTGTCAGCATGGCCCACATGTTCCTGGCAGACAGCTTTATTTACAGTCTTTTGGGAACTGTGCGGGCACCGAGCAGGTAGGGAAAAGCTTAACCACAGCCAAAGCAGAGCGTTCCGGTGGGGTTGAGGAAGAGCAAACATTTGAAAGCACTGAAAGTTGTACTGGGTGACATAGTGGGGATAGAAAAAGTCAATAAAACCCTCTAATGAGATACTCAAGTGGTACCTGCAAAACCAAAGGATCTAACTATCAGCGCCGAGTACAGAGAGGAGGGTAAGAAATAGCAATAAAGCGTCTGAATTGCACAGAAGCGCTCACTTTGAGGGCAAGAACAGGTTTTCAGAGATTGGGACCTGACCCATCAGAATGGCCAGATGGGTCCAGTGGACATCCCAGACCCTCTCTGGCACGTTCCACATCTGAACTAAAAGTGCATGTACAGCTGGAATCAGTCCCCGGTTTGCAGTGTCACACCACTGCTCTGGCTCTTCGGTCCCTGCAGACACTGCTATTGCAGTGGGGTAAACACTGCTGCCACCAGCCAGATTCAGGAGGTCCAAAGGTTTGTATCCCTGCTCAGAACACACACTCGACTGTTTGAGGATGGTCCTCAGTCCTCTCCTTATTTTCCCCGCCTTGGTCCTAGGGGTGGAAAGGCCAGGCTTGCTGAGGACAGGACAGACCCTCAGGTTAGAGCTATTTTCAGCTGCATTTCCTCAAGCGTTAGCAGCCAACTCCCTTGGCTGCTTCAGGACGTGGGAATATTTGTTATGGAAATTTTGTACAACATCACAACGGGGCCAAAAGCAGCCTACACAGGTCCTCAGTTAAACTCAGCAGCTGGCACAGAGCAGATTCTCCTATAACTAAATTTGACCAGCAGAGTTCAACAGGCCACTAAACAGACTTTAAAGCCCTCCAAGCAACATGCCTTTCCATTTCCAGACAGTGAATGAGCACAAAGCATCAAGCTTAGACTCATCAGTGACCGCAACCGCAGTCATACACAAGTCAGCATCCAGATGGGCGTCCAGAGAGGCATTTTCAAGCAAGAACACCCTCTTTTTCTCCCAGTCCTTTCTTAATGCTCCTCTTCAGCATTTTACTTGCACATTGGAGAAACCATCTCTTAATGCAGATTCATAACATTTGCTTACCTAAAAGAAATATTCCAGTATTTCTAGAGTAACGCTTTAGAGTTATAGACACATCTACAATGCCAGGACACCATGGCCATCCAGAGCTCCCCTCTAGGGAGCTGCTTATTGCCATGGGAATGGGGGAGGGAGAAGAGGGCTGGAGCATTTGGAGACAAGGCACAAAGCTGAACCAGGCTTCATCTGCATGCTCTGATTCCAGCCAGCTGCTCCCCTGCTCAGTCTGTACAGACCCAGCAGCACCTCCAAGACCTGGGGTATCCACCTCTCAAGACCTTTGCAGCTTAAGCTCTGCTCTCCCCCCTGCAGAAGTCCCCTACAGGGACAGCACCTGTAGACACGGCCTGCTGCTACCCTGCCAGAGCAATGGTGCACAGAGCATTCATGGAATTTGTTAGCTTTGAGCACGTGTAAGGCAGCCGTCATTCTCTAAAGTCTACTTGAACCAAGATGAAGAATAAACTTCTTCAATCTTTGATCTTCGGAGCCAAGCATCTGCAGAAGATTTTAAAATGCAGTTTCCTGTGCTTAGATGCAGTCCAAGGAGTAATGAAGAGCTGTTGGGCGACAATGGAGGAACATAAACATATAGGAGCTTTTGAGTCTCCACTAGCTAAAGACCAGGTCATTCCTGGCTGCAGCCGCCTTTGGCTACGAGCTCAGGCACAAGAGAGGCTGATCTCAGCATGGGTGTCTCCTGTGTTTTGTTTTGTGGTTTTTTTTTAAATACAAGAGTAATTGATTTTTCTAAACAGTTCTGCACAACTGGATGCTTAAAATAGTAGCGTAGATTTAGGTGCTTTTTCCCTCCCTTTCCTTTGCTTCTCCATTAATGCAGCTATTGCATTCACACAGGGAGAACCACCCAGGGCTGCGGAGACAGGCGTACCAACAGCAGGGCAGAAAGGACTGCTGGAGCCCAAAACAAAGGATAACTGCAGTGATTTGCAGCAGTTGCAGGGATGCAACAAAGAGCTGGAGGCTCAGAACGGAAGCAGTTGCAACATATTTTTTTTTTTTTTTTTTGCTCAAAGACCATGCAGGTAGATGGGTACTGGCTATACTGGGCAAAAACATAATTGGTTCTTTCCTGATGGTTGGAGAAATGGCACTCACCACTCTCTGCAACATGGATTTGGTGCTTTCCTGCCCCTCCTCCTCTGCAAGGCTGCAAGAGATGCTTTTGCTCCTCAGGAGAATTGAGGAAAGCAACATGAAGTCTGGTACAGCAATTAGACCAGAATGTGAATCATACTTCTGGAGTCTGTATCAAACTGTACAAAGTTTGCTAGCATCTTCCAAACTGGTTTGGAAGTTACTTAACAGCCAAGATGAGGATAGCAGTGCTTTGCTTCCCTAGCCCTACAGCAGGATGGCACTGGACATGCCACTTGACTCCTACTTAACTTTCCATCGTGGTCACTCTGGCCAGAGACCTGCACCAAAAGCAGTGCTTGGTGGATGCGATATTTAATCCTCAACTCAAGAGCTAAACTCAAGCAACAGCAGAAACTTTTTTCCTTTTATTAATGAAAGCAAGGTTTCCTCAGAGGAGTGAGCTGTTTCTGTAGTCTAAGCCAACCTTCACGAGGGGCCAACTACAGCTCAACAGAAGTTCATTACTGCTCTGCAAGGTTAAAACAAGCTGTCAGTACGCTTCTACATTTCCTTGCTTCTGCCCAACTGCAGACGTGGCACATGAAGCTGAAGCTGTGCCCTGGAATGGCTGCAGTTGGGCTTCGAGTCCTTGTTGCTCAAAAGGGAAAAAACGTCAGTCCCTGAACCAAGAACATCTGGAATTCCTCTATCACCTCATCTGAATGACTTCAGTGCTCTGTGCTTGGCTCCTCAGCTCTTTGAGAAACAGCCATTAGGGAAAGAAGACAGTCCCCACCAATTGCGTGCTGCCAGGATGCTGAACCTGCTCTGGGGACCACTGCAGCCTTTAAAGCCAGTCTGAGCTTTGATGAGAGCCAGCCCTACCACATCCCATCATTTCAACCCATCTGTTGTCATATCATTCCCAGACTGTAGCTGCTTCTGCTGTCCCACAAATGCAACCATCCCCTTCATCCTGGGCCATCGCTCATTTCCACATGCTGAACGTGAGCCCGAGTAAGAACTCACAAGTCAGTGGGGTCTCCAGACTCATCCTAGTTTGGTTCAAGTTCCACCAGCTCAGTTCTTAGACCAGCTGGTAAGAACACAAAGGACTGAGACTACCTTCAGAATAGACTTAATAATTAAGGTCTTAAAGGTGGGAGCATGATCTGTATGAATAGGATCTATTTTCTAAATTAAAATTGAATTCATCTTTATTAAGTATAACGTAAAATAGGTAAAGGGTTAATTTTTCCCTTTCCTGCAGCCTGGGAGCAGCACCACTCTCCCGGCAGCTGGCTCTGCTCTTTCTGAAGAGAGGTGCTACCCTCTAGCGGGACTGGCTGGGAAAGGCTTTTCTGAAACAGTTTTGCTTCCCCATCTCAAGACAGGAATCGAAGCAGAGAGGTTGCCAGACTGGAGCATGCTTAAAATTATTTTTTAACATCAACTGGTACAAAAACCCAACCAAACCAACCCCAAAGTCATTTGAGAACTCAAGTTTTGGGACCAGGCTGTGTCCTGCTGATGCCTACAGCTCAAGGCAAATGCAAGAACAACTCCACGTTCTGAACTGAGAGGCTAGGACAAAAACATAAAGATCACAGAATGGTTTGAGTTGGAAGGAAATTTAAAGCTCACCTAGTTCCAACCCCCCCTGCCCTGGGCAGGAACACCTTCCCCTAGACCAGGCTGCTCAAAGCCCCATCCAACATGGCCTTGAACATCTCCAGGGATGGGGCAACCACAGCTTCTCTGGGCAACCTGGGCCAGTTTCTCACCAAAGAACCCCACAGAAGGCACCACCACTGCACCCAAACACCTGAATTTATCATACACACGTCCTGGGGTACATTATCCACCCAAGGAAATGTTCAACCTTACATCACCAACTTACTGTGCCCAAGTAGCCATAGCAAGGCAGCAGGCAGAGCTACCTGCAACCTGGTGATGTCCCAGCATTTAACCTGCTGATCACTACTACACTCCGCGAGCTCCTTGGAGAAGGGATAACAGAAGCAGGCCGCTCACGTGTTTTCTCCCCAGATTGCAGTTTCTGCCATTTTCTTCTCCTCATTCAGAGCTGGAAGCAAACAAGCCACCTTTGTGCAGAGCAGCAGACACCTACCGTATTCTCCAAAGACCAGGTACGTGTACTTCTTACGATGCACCATCCAGGAGACAACTTTCACACCAAGCCAGATCAGCAGCATCCCCAGCGTGGCATCAAGGATGAAATTTATAAGGTAGCTAAGAGCAGAAGAAAATTCAGGTTTCAGTTGTGTTCTTAAGCCTAATTCTGAATCTTTTATTTCAATATGAGAATCCATAAAAAAAACCCCAAGATTTAGAAGATTCCCCACTTAATAGTCCAAGCTCACTTCCTTTGTCTTTTATTGGGTTTTCCCATACCCCGAGTTTCAGGGAAACAGAACAAAACATTTTTGGAATTTCAAATGGAAGCTTGCTGGACACCACAGCTGCTCGGCAAACTGCGCAACAGAATAGGCAAAAAGTCCATTTTCCTGAGCAGCTGCAAGAGGCTCCTGTGAGCAGAGATGCAGACAGTCTTGGGAGAGGCGACCAGCCCTGGCTCAAGAACAGGCATCCTGGGGTCCCCAAAACCCTCCGGATCAAGGTCCTCACTGCCGATCCAGGAGCTGAACCCATCCCTAGCAGGAGATTTTTGCCCAGCGGGTTTGCTCTGGATGTTTAAGCCTCACTGGACAGAGTGTCGGAGGCAGGAGACCTGCAGGGACCTTCTGGGGATTGCAGGGTCCAAGCTCTAATCCAGGGCTTGGTATTTTAATGAACTCCAGAGGAAAAAAAAAAATTCTCTCTCAGACTAATGTCTTCTGGCCAGTCTTCCATTATTGGAACATTTTCTGCCGAACCAGGCCAGATTTCTACAGCGTGAAGAAGATGCGAAGCACAGAGCTACAGGAACGAACATTTCCTTTTCCAGAACTTGATACTGCCTCTGAATAAATCTGCTTCTGATATCCATTTTGAAAACATGACATTAGGTTTTTCTACATCCAAAGGCTCAGACTAGGTTATTACAGTTTCCAGGTGCCAAAATCAGAGTACGCCAATACAAACATGAGGCTCTGGTGGTTTACACTGGGCAGCACGCACAGCATATAAGCCTCGAAGCCCAAGGACAGGGCTGTAGAGTTTTAAGCTGCCTGGTCCAGGATTACAAGTCAAACAGCATAGGGAAACATAAAACACACATTAAGAAAAAAAGAATAACAACAAAAAAAATCCTGAAGGGCACAGCATAGACACTGTTTTAAATTAAACCCTTTTGTGCTTATTTAAAAAAAAAAAACAACACACACATACAACAATGACAAATCATTTTAGAGGTTTGACCCAGCCAAACTTGTGTCTGTTCAAAGAAACATAACAAGGCGCAGCACTTTCATATATATTAAAGGAGATGGGCCAGACAGTTTTCAGCAGTATTTTGAAGCCTAGAGGAGTTTCTCAAAAACAGGATAAAGTTAATTCTGAAACTAAATTTGCAGCTGCAAAGCAGCTGGTCTGAGGTAGAGGTGGCACTTCTACCTTAAGTCCAGAGTCTTAAGACTTTGGAGAAAGACCTTAAGACCTTAGAAAGCCCTCGAACAGAATTGTATGAATACACCCAGTAACTGAAGTTCCAAAACTGAACTGAAGTTCCAAAAAAAAAAAAAGCCATCCTTACATTGGACAAAGGCCTTCACCCCCCCAGTTAGGAAAGCATCCTCAACACTGCTCTGAGCCCAGCCAAATTGCAAACGAATGGCACATTTAACAGTTGCAATTGCATGGGGACCACTGCATCGTTTCCTGCAGCTTTTTGCAATACATATATATATATATATATAGGGTGCTATTAGGGTGCTTTTAATAGCCAGAAAAGCACAGTGGCACTGCCTTATCTCCATCAGACCAGGAGACTACAAAGAACAGGGGACAACCCAGACCCTGAAAATAAGCTCAACATGGTTTAACCCTGCCTAGTACTTTAAATAGAACAGTTTCCACTGTATATGACGTTTTCCATAAGGTTGCTTCTTCCTTTTACAGATGTAGGACATGAATGCAAGCACCTTGCATACTTACAGAGAGCAAGGGTCCTCTTCAGTGAGATCCGACAGAAAAACATTGGCAAAGTGGATGAAGAGGGCACCTATTCCTTGCTTGGAGGTATCATAAAACCTGGAGAAAAGAAAAAGCATAAAGATCTGTGCCCTGGAGCACCAGCAGCCCAGCGGTCACCCAAGTGAAGGCCCTGCATGGATCTGCTTTCCACCCAAGATGCCCAAGAAGTTGCACATAGAGGAAGGGGACAATTTGGCTGACTCCAAATACTTAAAAAAAAAAAAGACAGCACATAGCAGCTCAGTCTTGCAGATCTGCACCGACGCTGCTGAGTTTAAGCCCACAGCGAAGGGCAGTTCACCCTCCAGTGCCCAGCCCAACCTCAGCTTCTCCCACCAGTAGTAGGTGCAGGGAACACGTTCAGCTACTTACAATTTTTGCACCCATCCACTGGGAATCGGATTGAATTCCTGAATTATTTTAGAGGGAGAACTAAACTGAGGACACTGACATGTTTTTCACCGCCAACATTGGCTGGTAGCTCCATGCTGGCTGACCATACTCTAGTCTCACCCATACACCCATCTCTCAGCACATGGTAAATCCTACAATACAGAGATGCTTTGTAGAGGTGTCCAAAGCTGATAATATCCAATTACCTTCCACCAGGACAGCCAAATACATTGCCTGGTCTATGCCTAAGTCCACACTTGAGCTGTGTCAGGGGACACCAACGTGATTAATTGAATTTAAGGACATAACGTGACCCTGTCTAGGAGACAGCCCATGCACAGGTATGCCAGCAGATCAGAGAGGATTATAACCCCTCGGTTCAGTCACCTCCAGTAAATACAAGCTGTCCTGGAGGAGCTAGGCAGGGAATTTTGCTTCTAAGGAGCACCAGCTACTTTATGGAGGTTTCCTTGGGAAGTGGCAGCACAGCGCTTCCATTAACAACTAAATACCATGCAGGATATTCAAAGGGCCCAGGAAATTGTTAGTACAAGAGAAAATATTAGATACACGGTCCTTTCAATCTCCAAATTAAAAATCTCACCATATCCTCCAGGGACGCCTCTCTTCCTTCGGTTCCTTAAATCGTTTTACTGCAAAGAAAATGAGAGAGGTTACGTCAAGCAGCAGAGCTGAACGTATGTGCAGTCTGTGTTGATCTTCAATGCAAAGGAAGACAAAAAACCCTGGAGGACCCTCAGCATTTGCCAGTCTAAAGCTAAGCAAAGCCAAAGGACCTGGCTCCAAGATGACCAGAGGCAACGCGCGCACCCACAGGTCAGAAGGATGAAGAGCAGAGGTGTTTGGGAGGTCGGTGTGTGCTTCTCGCACCCTTCAGCGGCAGCATTGTCGTGCCATGAGAAGTGACCCGAGGGAAGCTAGGGAGGGTTCATCATTACCCACCAGCCCTAATAATTCTTCCAGACAAAGAGAAATTACAGTATTGACAGTGAAATGATATTGCTCAGGAGTCCACTAAGCTTTTGAGTCACAGCAGTGCAATAAAGCCAACTCCTCCTTGCAGCTAACAGGACCACAGGACCTTCTGCACAACTCCAGCATAAAGGTACCAGTGCCAAGCGCCAAAGCCCTGCAAGCTGGCATGGCTCCAAGCTTGTGCCAATTAGTATTAAAACATTATTTCATCACACAGCACTTTGCATGCCCACTGGCTACGACTGTGCAGCAGTACTAGGAGACGCATGGCTTCACTACCACCGACCTGAAAGAGATATTTGAAGCAACTCTTCCTTCCTTGATCAGGTTGGTTGGGGCTCTGAGCAACCTGACCTAGTTGAAGATGTCCCTGCTCATTGCAGGAAAGTGGGACTACATGACCTTTAAAAGGTCCCTTCCAACCCAAGCCATTCTATGATTCTTTAAATGAAGTCCCTCTGGCCATAGAGGAGTTTGCTCCTTGCAGCCTCTCAGGTCTGTCCTGCTGTAAGGAGCCCTCAGGTGCTTTCTATCATAGTTGCTGCTCTGAGCTACCCCCTGTTACTGCCTGAAGATAACAGCAAGTTGGATTTTTACCTAGTTGTGCTCAGAGTGAGGTCTGAGTATTGCAGAAGCATCCCAAAGGGTCCCGGTTAGTTTGTCAGAGATCCGATGCTCTCCTTGGTTTCAACCAGCTTTTACACGCACAAATAGGAGCTGCTAACAGAAAAGTACCAACTACCACATCCCAGGCAGAAGTCATTTTTCCTCTTTTGCTGTCAGTCCAGCTAGAAGCCCATTTTAGAAAGTACCAGCTACCAGGCCAACTCTTCTCCCTTTAAACCTACAGCTACCAACGCTCTGGAACAAGCGGACCTGGGAGAGGCTTTTCTGCTACATTAGCCTTATTAATTAGAAGAAAAAAAAACCCAAACAAACCAAAAGCGATGGGCATTCAGTGGCACTGTCTTGCTTTGTGGTAAGGCTGCTAACAGCGCTACATCTAGAGTAAGTGACATCACCATCATCACAGCTGCTGCCTCCAAACTCCAGGCAAACACAGAGGCTGCAGATCCTTGACCTCACCTTGGCCACTGGAAGCATTCTCCTCACCACTGCTAATGAGCTCAAGATGGACTGGGAGTTAAAGCTGTCACAATCAGCTCCCAAACACACCGTCAGCTTGAACAGGATTCAGAGTTAAAAAATAACTATCTGTGACTTTTTTTTTTTTTGGAGGGAAATGGAAAAAAATAATAATTCAGTGCATCCTCTCTAACTCCTGACAGTCCGGCTGCCTGGTGGTGCCATCTAGCGAAACCAGGAGCCTGAAAGCAGCAGGACATGCGAGTATGAATCAACACGCCATGTACAGCCCTGTTAGAGAAACCACCCCAGGAGAATATATTGTGTTAATCACCAAATCCTTCTGCACATCCCAGCTGTGCCCCATACCGGGCAGATCACTGCCATGAGCACCGAAGAGTACGCAGACCACAGAAGTCCAAGTGGACCATCAGTTAATGTATTTTATCATCACTAAGTCTTCACCCTTGGGAGCCCTGTAGCCTAATTTGCTCCTTTAGAAAGCGACCAAAACCCAGAACAGACACACACCATTCCGCTTATCACAGCTATTCTTTATCCCCCTTCCCTGCTCCAGCTACCTGTAATCAACCACCGCCTTCAAGTTTACACCCAGCAAAGGGATTTTTCTCACTGCTGACAATTCTTGGCACATGAGGACCCTTCCCAGGACAACCTGGGGATATGGAGACAGGGACCAAGAATGCCACGGCTGAAAGAAGGGGCATCACAGCCATATGCTTGTGCCTGCTCTCCAGTGGGGTAAGGAGACGCACTTTTACAGGCACGAGTTTCCTTACTGCCCGTGGGAGGAACAAGGCACAAGCAGCATCTCTGGTCTATTTTAGATCACCAACACTGCCGATAAGGCCAGCACGATTCTAAACATAACTTGGTATCCAGCTCTCTTCCGAGATTTACATTCCACCCACTGGTTAGTCTTTCAGTTAATGAAAACGTGGAGAAGCTAACAGCTCCTTTCCAATTAAAAACTGCCCTTTTAGAGCCAGGAACTGACCTAAATCCATGCACACCACAGTAGCTGGCCCCGTGGGCATCCCATAAAACACCCCACATGGAATCTGAATGACTCGGGTTATAACCTGAAAGAAGGGGTTTTTCCTCCCCTACCCCGGGGGGAAACACACAGCTTTGACGGCACAACTCGTGCAGGCTCCACGCACCAGGACTCACACCCACCTCCAAAAGCAGAGTCAGCAGCAGGCTCCATAAAGGCTAGGAAGAAAAACCAAAACATTGGCTGGATACAGCCCGTTTCCAAAAGAAGGTCTCTCTGCTGTTCTGCATCTAGACGGTAATTAACTGATCTGTTCAGTCCGGCTGTACTTGAGCACTCAGCCTGCCAGCTGGAGCCCCACCATCTGCCCTGGGGGACAGCCTGCGTTCCCTTGGGAAATGCCGGCCCGGTCCAGCCTGGAAAGATGCAGGAACTGCCCTGCCAGGAGCCTTGACATTTTAGAAGCATGTTACGGTTTGAGAAACCCACAACAATTTATTGCCATTTAGACAATTATTCTCTCACTCAGACCCTGCCCCCCCCCCCCCCCCCCAAAACTGGGAAGGGGAAAAAACAAGGAAACCCGAGGGTTGAGATATAAACAGATTTAATAGAATAAGACTAAATAATTAACATTAATAATACTAAAGAACCAGTATTGATCCCAATACCAATATAAAACATGCAAGGATTACACTCTGCCAACTCCCAGCAGGGGACAGCAAGTGTGGGACACTGCGAGCGCTGTGGCTTTGGGAGGAAGGGAAGGGCTCAGGGTTCCGGCACCGGGGCAAGATGTTCTCTGGACCACCACCACCAAAGAGAGAGAGAGAGAGAAAACTTTTCAGCAAACTTTCTAATTTATATTGAATGTGATGCTCGTGATATGAAATAATCCTGTTGACCAGTTTGGGTCAAGGGCCCAGATCTCGCTCCTCCTCATCCCTGCACCTGGCAAGCTGGAAAACACTGAGACCTTGAATCCTGCAAAGCGTAGCTGGCTATAAAGTAAATATTTTCATGAATTCAGACACTAGAGTCTTCTAAAAGTGCAGTTTTCCCAAGCATTAGAAGAAAAATTAGTCCTGTGCTGCTCAAACCAGGACAAAATACAACTTTGTACTTCTTTTACTGGCAAGGTGAGAGTGATATATGACAAGACGATCCCCAGCCCCAAGACTTTGGTCAGGCACGTGCAGGGGTTTTGGTGTCACTCTCAAGCCCACAGGAACACCAGCACTCCAATGACCTGATCAGCTATTGCTGTTAATGGGTAACAAAGCAGCAGTCAGGCCAGGTTATGCCAAGCATTTCCACAGCAGTTTGTGGCCTGTCCCTGTCCAGAAAAAAAACCCACCTGGTTTCCCTTACCCAGATGAACCCCACCACAAGATATCCCTGCAGCAGTGACTTCCATCAGCACAAACAAGGTCCACCAGCACTGATGCTTTTCACCCACCCACAAGCAAAAGGCCCATGGACCAACCAAGCCATCTGAATAGCCAGAAGTATTTAAAGTAACCCAAACCTAACAAGCTTGCCCAGCTCACGGGGCAAAGAGCACGACGATGCTGCAGAGAAGCTGCTGAAGGGGTCCGCAGGCCACCAAGCCAGTCAGTTGACCACTAGCCCAACTGCGAGAACACCAGGGATGACTTCCATCATCGTCTTAATGAGAAGCGACATGTCATGTATCCACAGCCACTCAGGCTAGGAATACAGTAATTCAGCGTGATAAGATGACAAGTGAGAGGTAAGAAGTTAATGGTGTGGTGCCTTGTTGAACACAGCTTGTCTTGCCTCATTAGATTTAAGAGAGTTATCCGAGACTGTGTAATTATCAGAGACAGTAAAACTGTTGTATTAAAGATAAAAGCTAGTATTATAGAGAAATAATTAACTGCTTAATAGGGCATTTACTGGGAGAAGCTGCAGCAGGCTGTCTCCAAATTAGACCAGAAATCCAGCCAAGATTACTGGAGCTTAAACAAGGCAGCAGAGTTGTTTGGTAGCTGTGACCCAGAGGTTAGGGGTGATGCTAAATCCACAGGAAAGTAGCACCAGGTCTTTGGAAACTCAAGGAGCTAATGAAGTCCTCTTTGAAGCAGCACTTTGGGAAGCACAGTAAGGCCCTAGAGAAACAGGCTGAGCAGCAACTGCAAAGCATCCCTCTCCTCTTCCAAGCCCTGCAGAGAGCCAAGCCATGGCATGCACGGCCAGAAGCTCAGCTGGACAGGGCTGGAGAAAGGCTGAAGTCTCCTTTCACTCTTCTCAGAAGGTGTCTCCACTCACTGGGGTCAACTCAGTTTTCCACTGGCTGTAGGCATGGGTTTGCTAACATGGCTCAGGCAGACCAGTCCACCCTGAAGACTTACTTTAGGAAGGGTCGTGCATGCTTATGCATGCATCAAGCAAACAAGAAATATGTGAATTTTCAGTTCTAGCACCTACAACCAATTAAAAAAATGAGTTAAGTGTACACAGAGCTGCACAAGATGCAAGAGAATCCCCATCCAACTAGACTAATAGTGCGACTAGCACGTACTGATCTACCCCAGAAGACATCAGGAATTTGTCTTACCAACAGCACTGATTATTTTAACTCTGCTTCCCTTCTCAGCTTTGTCCATTTGTAAAGCGAGCTGGCTTTTGCAAGGGAGCAATGTTACTGCACATCTCTACAGCTGAGTGATCCCCCAAGCTGCCAGCCACCTGCAAGCCCAGTCAGGGCAGCAGCCTGGACCACCCCAAAGGCCAGCAAAGCAGACATCCCCCTGTCTACTGGCACACGCTTGCTTCTCACAGACCCACGTGTTAGTCACCGCTTTTGGTGTCTTTGCAAGTACACACACAGTAAGGACTGCCGATCTCATTTCATACCTCTTCATATCATCACGAAGTAGGAAACTAGTCCTAGTAACATATGCTGCACGTAAAATTCACATGAACCTCTAGATTGTCTCCCCACATCCTTCTAACAGGGAAAAAAAAAACACCAGTGGAGGTACAGGCAAGCTTTCAGACAAATCTTTGAAGTCTAAAAGAAGCAAGGAACCTCAAAGGTGAACGCAGGCTGGGAACAATTGCTCTAGGGTTGACTTCAAGCAGGGAAGCTTGAGAAATCAGCCTCAACTCCCATTTCCACTGGTGGTGTAAAGTCTGAATGTTTGCAGCATGTTTAAGGCAAGTCCTGCCTAGTGTCGATGGCCTGATGAGTTGTGCCTTTTATCACAGAGCAGCGTTCTGAAGAGCAGCAAGTTCGGGAGTTGTGTCAAGTCAACTACCTCTTTGACAGCACAAAACCACCCAGCAGTGCTTTCTGCTGCCGCAGAGACGCCACAGGTTGATGGGAGATGCTGGGTGAAATAGAACCGTTCATGGCTGAGGGTCCTTGTACCAGGGCCGGATGCTACAGCAAGCACTACTGAAAAACCCAAGCTGCTAAACAGAGGAAGATGGAGACTACTTGTCCAGGTTCTTCCTGCAGGACCCAACCCTGCACTGAACCTAGTTCAATCTGATCCTGACTTATTCCATTTAAATTCCAACTAACAGTCAAGTGAGCGGCTGCCAACAGTAAAATAGTTCACACTGTAGAAATGAAGCCTTTCTGAAGGAAATGCAAAGATAGTCCTCAAGAACAACAGAAGGAAGCATCACGAAGTCCCAACTTGAAGCATACAGGCTGTTGCAAGCATAGGGGTGAAGTGCTGTGTGACCGTTTAGACTTGCCACATGGTCCAAAGCACATCTCAGGAAAAGGCTAGGCAGATGGGAAGATGCTCCTAGAAGAGTCAGGAGAAGGGGACCCAGGTCCATGCCATTTTTGCACCCAGGAGCAAAGCACCAAGCACCAAAGCACTAAGGCTTTTGCACCCAGGAGCAAAGCACCACTGAGATGACAGCCTGCCTTCTTGAGCTGGTGTCCTCATGAGTCACCACTCTGCCCCTACTTGGCTCCAGTTACTGCAGATAAAAAAGCCACGAAGTTAAACAAAAGTGAAGGAAGATGAGTGACAATTTGAGAGATGTATCCTGCCCGTGACTGAGAAAGGGCAGGGCAGGAAACAAAATACTCCCAGGCCCTTCCTCTTCAGTCAAGGACAATAAAGATCACATATTCCCTGAGGGTACCAGGCTGGGTGGAAGTTGGACATCTGACTAAGAACCTGTGAAATGTAAGAACAAAAAACCAACCAACCAAAACAAACAAACCCCATAAACGTTTGGGAGGAGAGTCTTTCCTTAGATTCATAGATCTGTAAATAACAAGAAAACTAAAAGACAAAAGCTCAGTGACAGCCATCATCAAATTATTATTTTTTTTCAGTCATAAGAGGTAGACATTTATTATAGTGTTTTCTTGATGCAGTAGAAAGGGGACAGCTTTGCCTGCCCTAGACACATACAGTTCCCTGAAGTTGCCCGAGCCTGCAGCAATGCTTTCCCATAGTCCACTTTTGTTTTTAAAAAAATTCCCTGATTATTATAATCAATTAAGACAAGCACAGCACCAACCACTCAACTCCCTCATGCTGTTCCTCAACCCATTTATGGAGCATTCCCACATCAACATCCCTCCTTTACATCCATTGACCCTACATTGTGTTCAGACAGCTTTGCTGCACACGTCTGTAGCAGCACAGGTGTCTTTTACCTCTTTTGGACATAAAAACCTTAATCCAGGCAGAATTAGCTGCGGTAGCAACGAGCAGTCGATTAGCAAAACAAACTACTACATCAGGTTTCTACAAAAATTAAAGGGGGCAACTTATTTCCCAAGGAGAAGCTTAGGTGTGCTTGGCTGAGAGTCAGACTATCTCCTTGATAAGCCTGACTGCAATCATCCAAAGGGCTCAAAAGTTGAGTCATCATCTCCCTTCCAAACCTCAGACAAAGCTTTTAGGACTTGATTTAAAGGAGATGCAAGCCTGACCCCACCGAGCTCAGCGACAGGCCCCAGAGGATGAATACAGAAAGTAAATCTGATACTAGAAGTACTCAGAGAAAGTGCTGCAGCCTTAAATTGTCAACAGTCCACCAAAAAAGGCTGCAATGCCCAGAACTGGTTACTCTGTCACCTGTTTCTAAGAGAAGGGCCTACCTCCAGGGCAACATCATACTAGCAAGAGGAGCAGGACTTTATTTCTGGCCTTTACAGAAGGGGACTCAGAACTACTGTACCCAGGAGGAAAGAGCAGCTCTCCCTCTGCCCAACCTCCATGTTATTTATAGGCAGTATAGTCTCCAATAACATATTTCAACCTATTTTGCAGGACACACCCTTTCCCAGGCTTTTTCCAAGCCCCAGGCAGGAAAGAAGCCAACATGCAGGATACAGAGGCCAAAACCCTGGGGTCTGCACTATTCTTAGCCTGAGCATGCAGCGACTCGGACAGCTCGGCCTGAGACACAATGGGAGGAAGCAGCAGCCACTGTTTGCAGACAGCGGCCAACGCGCTGCTTGTGAGATAAGCGCGCGCCTGAACCGAAAAGGCTCAAAGCCTGTATCCTCCGTCAGTTCTGGGAGCAGCAGCAGCCCTATCGGTGGTGCAAGGAGACAGATTGCTCCTGACTTACATCCTCTAGTCTGCACTAGATGTATTTAGTCATGCCCTCCCAAACACCCTTGTACCAACGCTAGAGGAGCCATAGAATGGCTTGGGTTGGAAGGGACCTCAAAGATCGCCTAGTTCCAACCCCCCGCCATGGGCAGGGACACCTCCCACCAGCCCAGGTTGCTCAAAGCCCCGTTCAACCTGGCCTTGAACACCTCCAGGGATGGGGCAGCCACAGCTTCTCTGGGCAACCTGTTCCAGTGCCTCACCATCCTCACAGTGAGGAATTTCTTACTCATATCTCATCTAAATCTCCCCTCTTTTAGCTTAAAACTGCTACCCCTCGTCCTATGGCTCCCCTCCCTGATCAAGAGTCCCACCCCAGCTTCCCTGTAGCCCCTTCAGGTCCTGGAAGGGGCTATAAGGTCTCCCCAGAACCTTCTCTTCTCCAGGCTGAACAACCCCAGCTCTCTCAGCCTGCCATCTCTGGGTCTACAAGACATAAGGCAACAGGAAAGCATATAGATTGGACTAGCTTCTACTGAAGATATCCAACTATTGCTGGGCTACTCTACAGCATCTTTCAGATAAAACGATTTTATTCTGGGTTAGAGTGCTATGGCATGCAAGAGGAATATGCATGAACAGCAGGCACTCAGGAAGCTGCTGCTAGAGCAACAGCCCTGTGAGAAGTCCTGCATGGTGCTGCATACTGGAGCTCCCAGGCTGATGCAGGTGGGCCACAAGAAAAAGAAGTAGTTCTGCTTTTTTCTAACAAAAAAAAAAAAAAAAAAGAAGAAAAGACTTGGACATCTTTCCTCCCTGAGATCTCACCTAACAGCTGCTCTTCTCCCCTTTCTTGTGTAGTTCCTCATGTTATTTGGCCCATCTATTCCTATTCCCCACACAAATCAAGAGTCATCTGCAGGTCCAGTGCAGGGGAAGCTCTGGAACTCACAGAGCAGCACCACCTCCCCATCCTCTACCTTGCAGAAACATCCCAAGAGCCTCAGCTGGAACACTCATCCACCTGGGGACCCTAACTGCCTAAATGAAGGCCACATTGTACTTTGGTTTGGTTCTCAGTTTTAAGCTCTACCCTGTATGTCTTGTTTCTAATGGGGATTTTTACAGCTGTCATTACAGCCAAGTGCCAGGTGGTCACAAACCATAGCTTTGAGATAACAAGCATTAGTCACGCTCTGCACTTTGAGGACAGGGCACGTTATTTGATGAAACAGTAGGGTTTATAGGAGACCTGGAGTGGGGCTGGGCTCTAGCCCCAACGCAGAGCGTTTTATTTAACTCTGTCCTGGGGGAGGCAGTAGCAACTCTCTGCACATAAAACATCACTACATTTCGAGTCAGTCCCTTGAAAATGGGGTTTAGACAAGGAATGCTTTATCTTAAGACCATAAGATCTGAGATCGTTAAGAGAATACCACCTGACGAATGAAGTGATGCAACAGGGTTAGTAAATTACCACTGATGTCTATCTGCCATACACTTTTCTCACAAGTGCTGTTAAAAAAAACAGCTGGAAATTTAACAGATTCCATCTGAAAGCTTTGCTTGCTCTATCCCTGAATTACAGAAGACTAGTTTCTCTGTGAAGTCTCTTGTACAGGGTTAAAAGACACTTATAATATCAACTGTTCACCACCTGTTGCAGAACTAATTCAGCAAGGTGCTTCGCAGCTCTTGGGTTACTGGTAACTTTTCATGCAGTTCTAGTTTGCCAGCTCATTTCTCAGCTCACCCAACCCATTTGTTCCTTCAGGAACCGCCCAGTCCACGCGGTGCTATACGCCGCTTCCACCGCTTGGTTTAGCTGTTCAAAAGGTGACTTCCATGAAGAGGTCACCGTAATCAACAGCTGAAATTCAAAAGCTTTGTAGAAAGCTGCGTTCAGCTTAATGAAGCACAGCAAGTGCTGCGCAGCCCTTCCAGCTTACAAAGCACAACGCGCGTTTTCAAGCTCAGACAGTTTTCAGATGTACTGAAGCAGAAGAAAAATGTCTTGAGAGTCCTGCCATATGTAGCTTTTTGCTTAACTCACAAACCGACATGTAAATTGACTATTAAGCCCCGTGCTTTGCACCTCCAGAGACACGGTTAACCTTTGTGGGTTTGTTTTCCCCTAGAGGGAAAAGCATCTGCAGTGGTGAAGTTCCCATTTAAATATACATGTGCGTGAATAATCAAACACCGTTACGCATTTCTGTTAGGGGAAGCAAAGCCAGCGGATCCCGTCTTGGGCACGGTGAGCCTGTAGCGCTCTCACGTGCCAGGCAAGTTTATTTCAGAACAGAATGGAAGTCTGGACAGATCAAGTGCTCTACCATTTCTTTCTTCTCTTTCCTGACACAGACTCACACTTCCACCCACCCTTATGAGAGATTTTCAGTGTAAAAGTCAAAACACAACAGAAAGTACACAGGAAAGTTTTGAAGCCCAGAAACAGTGCAGCAGTTCAAACTATGTACAGCAACAAACCTAAACTTAGCACTGGGGCAGGATCATACTATAGTTTGGGTTGGAAGGGACCTTTAAAGGACATCTAGTCCAACCGCACTGCCATGAGCGGGGACATCTTCAACTAGAACAGGTAGCTCAGAGCCCCATCCAACCTGACCTTGAACGCTTCCAGGGATGGAGCATCTCCCACCTCTCTGGGCAACCTGGGCCAGTGTTTCACCACCCTTAGCATAAAAAATTTCTTCCTAACATCTAGTCTAAATCTCCCCTCTTTTAGTTTAAAAGGCCCTTGTCCTGTCGCGACAGGTCCTACTAAGTCACAAAAGGTTGCTTAAGTTTGATCTATCTGATGGAGATGAGTAGCATGGCTTCCACCAATCCCTCTCAAACTTCAGACACTTCCGTTCACTGGGAGACTGTTTCCTATTTTCACTAACCAATTGCCCACCATTCTGGAGAAAAATGCATTGGAAGGTCAGCTGTGAAGTCCACAGGGACAGGAAAACATGGACCATGGAGCAAGGGGGTACTTATGTTCTTTACCAGGATCAAGACGTTTTCAAAAGTCAAGCTGAAAACCAGGTTTCGCTGTGTGAACAGGGCTATGGAGATCAGTCCAGTACAGCTCTCCTTGCCTGGCAGCATGAACTCTCTCCAAGAGCTAAGTCTATTTTGACACCTGCAGCACAAGTCCTACTAAAACTCATTGAGGAGCTCAGAGGGTTGCCAAGGCAACTTCAGTAAGAGAGAAAGTTGGAAGAGACTTAGATGCTCTTAGACATCCTCCACACTGTTTGTGATGGGGTAGAGAACAAGTATACCAGCTCCAAGGAAAGCCTTTTCCATCCACAATGGAGAAAAAGCTCCATTAACTCCCCAAATCTGTTTCTCTTGCACTCCAGTTAATGCACAAAGGCGGCTATGGCTAAAATTTATATACAAGATATATCATATATATCATATAAACCCTTAATATCATAGGGTTTTGCTGTCCAAGGTGCAAACGTGGACAACCTTTGCTATCATATGGCCCCTTCCTCCAAAAAAAAAAAAAAAATTTAAACAAATAGCAGGGACTCAACCCCCAAATCACACCCAGCATCTGCAGCTGAGATAACTGCAACATGCTTCTTCCACTCAGCTGAGTGATGCTCATTAAAAACTACTTCAGATGGGATTGCGCAATTATCCCTGCTCCTCCAGGTCACGACCTCCCTAAGGGCAAGTTCCTGCCCACGAAAAGGGATTGCCACACACACACAGCTGCTCGGTGTTACAGCATCTTGCTACAAGAACTAAGACACAGACACTTGAACGAAGTGTCCTTACAGCCAAAGTGCACCCAAAGCCACCGCAGGCAGGTGGGGAAAATAACAACTCATTTTCATTCGATTACCAAAAGGGGCAAAATTGCAACCAGAGCAAGCCCTGAACCGTATCAGAAGTGGGTTTGATTCCTCAAAGACCTTCTTGATGGAGAAGTGAGAGAGTGTTTGTAGACTCAAACTCTGTCATCGCTGTTGCTCATGGTAGCTGGCAGACTAATACAACCACACTGAACAGCTTTCCTGATTCCCCACCAAGGCCGGGCATCATTTACTTCTGGGTCCTGTTTTCACCACACAAAGGACCCATTTCTCATCCCCCACAGCAATGGGGAGCAACCACCCCATGCATCCCATATTCAGGCAGTCAAGACTAACTTCCTCCATTGGGTCTTCCAACCAGGTTATCAGGATAGAATCTTTCCACAGCCCCAAGAGACAGAAATTCAAGGATACAAACTCTTCTGATAACAACCTATACTGCAATGGGCCATGCTTGGGACCCACAATCACACCCCGTGCACATGGGCCTGCAAAACTTTGCAGAACACCACATTATTGTTTGACCAAGTTCCTCTAGATGTTTTCAAGTGCTCTGAACAATATCTGCAAAATTTGGAAATCTTATCTGTTCAAGTTCAGGCGCCCCTATAGCTGAGATGAACTGGGACTTTAAAGTAGAAGGAATCCAACAAGCATTGGCTTGGGTTCAGATAGGAATAGGATTTCCACTCATTGACCTGTAAGACGGAGCAAGCCGGCCTGCAATATTCCATTAAAGCCAAAATCGCAGACATACAAGTGACAGAAATACGCACACAAAAAAGAAGTATCAAAGAAGGGCTGACGCTGACTCCAGTGACAGCAGCATCCCAAGATCTAGGTGAGGCAGTCATCCAGCTGGGACTGCCCAACTTGATGCTGGGCTGGAAGGAAGATGCAAATCAGGTTCTCAGGAACTTTTTCAACTCTGAACACACATCACCAACCAGCTCCAGAGGCTCCCACACCTTCCACCTGCTGGAACCTTCTCCTCAGGAGGCTGCCAACTGAACAGGCCACATGGATAGTCCTAAAGCAAGTTATTACCTAACATAAAGTCATTGGTAAACCCACTCCCACTGTCATGGATTAAACGTCTGCACACAAACAGCCCCAAGAGCAGATCTGAGAAAGCCTCCAGATAACAAACAGCTGGGGTGAATTAGGGACCACCAGCCCAGCTGCAGCCAGAGGAGGTGCCGCGGTTGAGATCCCAGGGCTGTAAACACATCTGCTTTTGGGGTCCCAGCCGGCAGTTCCCTTCACAGGTTTAGTCATTGAGCTGATTCACAACGAAACCACAGCAAATCAGCTTTCGGTTTCATTTACCAAGAGGATGTTAACGTTCAAGGCAATACTAGCCCTTGCACCAGGGGGAGAACAGTTAGCCCCGGGATGATCATTTGCTACCAGGAATTACAAAGCCTTCATCCACAGGAGTATTTTGATATGATTAACTGATGTCCTTGATTTTATGGGACACCCCATGGAGTTTATGGGACACCCCACGGAGTTTACGGGACAATTAACCCCCACACACACATCACTAAGGGGACCAGACACACAAAATTAATCTACTCTTACTGTCAGTATTTGGTGACACGCAAGCAGCGAAGTGTTGCCAAGTGGGCTACTCCAGCTGGAAAAAGCTATCAGTTATCGCAGGAAGAGCTTGTTGCAGTTTTCCCTGGCAGCTTGGCATTAAACCGCAGCGCTGGAGCCTTTGAAACTGGTTTCCAGAAGGCAGCGAGGGGCAAGCGAGCCTCAAAATCTGCAGCTACTTAGCCAGAAAACTTGGAAGTTTGAGTTCACCGTCACCACTGGCTTTTAAACAAGGAAAACAGATCGAGTTCTGGCACGTTCTCCAACTTGTGTTAAACCACTTAACCCTAAAGGGAAGCGGCGCACACGCTGCTCGGAGTGAGAGGCAGCTGTAGCACGAAACAACAGCAAGTTTTCTCGGGTCTTTCAGTATTAATTCTCCCCACCTTTACTCACTACTCAGCTGCTTTCTCCCATCACCACCCTCAATCAGCAAAACACATTCTCTCGGTAACCTCCCTCCCTCCCTCCCCAGCCTCTCAAGCCCTAAAAACTTTACAGTTGAAGCAAAGTTAAACAAAAGAACATCACAACGCACTTACGGGCGCTATTGCTGTAATCAAGCGGCACCGCATCTGACACCCGCCCTATTTTTGTTAGCGTCTTCTTCCTTGTAAATCCTCGGGTTTACACCATTAGTTTTCATCATTTACATCATTAAAATTTTCTAAGTGACTGAGTAATGGCTCGTACGAGCGGAGCCAACCTTTACAGATTATAGCTGCCAGTCCGCGGTGCTTCATTACCACCAGATTAAGGCTGGAAACAAGAGTTTTTTAAGAACAAGCATCTGGCGCCGTAACTGCCAGCTCGGTACAGAGCGGCAGCCACAAAACACCGCGCTTCGCTTTAAATCCTACAGGTAGATGAACGCGAAACTTGGGGCTTGTTATAAATAAACGGGTACCCAACACCCCCCCCCACCCGCCACCTCCGGGCGGAGCCGGGCGAAGGCAAAGAGGGTCCCCGGCGGGGCAGAGGGATGCCGCCACCCCCCCGAGCATCCCCCGGTACTCACGCATGAGGGTGCTGAAGGCGCAGAGAGCCAGCAGCGCCTGCAGCAGGACGCCGAAGCGGCCCAACAGCGCGCCGCTGCCGCAGCCGTGCGCCGGGCGGGGAGCGGCCATGGCGGGCGCGGAGGGACGCGGAGAGGTGCGGAACAGAACGGTCCCGCCGCGCACAAAAGCGGCCCCCGAACCGCCCCCGCCTCCCGGGCGACGGACACACCCCGGGGCGGGGGCGGGCGGGGCGGGGGAGGGCCCGGCCGGGATCGGGATGGGGATGGGGATGGGGATGGGGATGGGGATGGGGATGAGGATGAGGATGAGGATGAGGATGAGGATGAGTAGGAGTAGGAGTAGGAGTAGGGAGGTGGAGGTGGAGGTGGAGGTGGAGGTGGAGGTGGAGGTGGTGGAGGTGGAGGTGGAGGTGGGTGGGGATGAGTAGGGAGATGGGGATGGGGGTGGAGGTGGAGATGGATGGGGATGGAGGTTGGGATGAGTAGGGGGATGGAGGTGGGGATGAGTAGGGGGATGGAGGTAGGGATGGAGGTGGGGGTGGGAATAGAGGTGAGGATGGGGATGGAGGTGAGGATGGGGATGGGGACAGCTAAGGATAGGGATCGAGATGGGGATGGGGATGGAGATGAGGGTGGGGATAGAGGGAGGTGGGGATGGATAGGGATGGAGGTGGAGATGGGGATGGAGGTGGAGATGGGGATGGGGATGGAGGTGGGGATGAGTAAGGAGATGGAGATGGGGATGGAGGTGGGGGTGGGAATAGAGGTGAGGATGGGGATGGAGGTGAGGATGGGGATGGGGACAGCTAAGGATAGGGATCGAGATGGGGATGGAGATGGGGGTGGGGACAGAGGGAGGTGGGGATGGATGGAGATGGAGGTGGAGGTGGGAACGGGGATGGAGGTGAGGATGGGGATGGGGACAGAGCTCAGAATGGGGATAGGGATGGAGATGGTTGGAGATGGAGGTGGGGATGAATAGGGAGATGGGGATGGGAATGGGGTTGGAGGTGGAGGTGGGGATGGAGGTGAGGATGGGGATGGGGACAGAGCTGGGGATAGGGATTGAGGTGGGGATGGGGGTACGGATGGGGATGGAGATGGGAGTGGGAATAGAGGGAGGTGTGGATGAAGGTGTGGATGGAGGGAGATGGGGATGGGAATGGGGATGGAGGTGGGGATGGAGGTGAGGATGGGGATGGGGACAGAGCTCGGGATGGGGATGGAGATGGAAATGGATGGGGATGGATGTGGGGATGAATAGGGAGATGGGGATGGAGGGAGATGGGGACGGGGACAGAGCTGGGGATAGGGATCGAGATGGGGATGGGGGTAGGGATGGGGATGGAGATGGGGGTGGGGATGGAGGGAGATGGGAATGGAGGTGGAGGTGAGGATGGGGACCAAGATGGAGAAGTGAGTGGGGATTGGGATAGAGGGAGATGGAGATGGGGATGGGAATGGAGATAGGGGTGAGGATGAAGGGAGATGGAGATGGGGATAGAGATGGAGATGGGGATGGCGATGGAGTGTCCTGGGAGGGACTGGGGTGCTGGTTTGGGGGAGCCCTGGTGGGGATAAGGGTGCTGGGGAGGGTGTGTAGGGGTCCTGTCAGGGTTGGGATGCTGGGCTGAGGGAGTTCCAGAGGTGTTTGGGGTGCCAGGATGGGTAGGTCCTGGCAGAGTTCGGGATGCTGGGCTGGGGGAGGCCTGGCGGGATTTGGGGTGTCAGGGGAGTTCCAGGTCCCAGTGGTGTTTGGGGTGCAAGGCTGGGGTAAATCCTGGTGAGGTTTGGGGTGCCAGGTTGGAGGAGTCCTGGTGGGGTTTGGGGTGCCATGGCTGGGGAGGTTCTGTCAAGGTTTGGGATGCTGGGGTGAGGGAGTTCTAGAGGTTTTTGAGGTGCCAGGCTGGGAGAGTCCTAGCAAGGGTTGGGGTGCCAGGCTGGGGATTTTGGATAGGGATTGGGGTTCCAGGTTGGGAAGGTCCCAGTGGGGTTTGGGGTGCCAGGCTGGAGAGGGCAGGCAGAGTTTGGGGTGATGGGTTGGAGGGTGTTCTGGTGGGATTTTGGCTACCAGTCTGGGGATGGTAGGAAGGTTGCCAGGAGGACTGGGGGTACAGGGCTGGGAAATAGAATCAGAGAAGAGAAAAAGAAAGAGAAGATAGAGTGAGTCCCAGCAGGGCTTGTGAGAACTGGGCAGAGGGGGCATGAAATCACCCCAGCAGGTTTTGAGGGTGCTGGTCTGGGGGCATGGAGGTGGGCAGCAGGGTCAGGGGTTCAGGCATGGGGTGAAGATATGAATTGTCCCAGCAAGGCTTTGGGCATACCAGCGTGGGAGAGGAGGGGGATAGTGCTAGTCAGGGATTTGGTAGTCCTGGTCTGGGAGAGCACGGAGTCAGCCCTGGGAGGTCTGGGGATGCTGGGGGCTCCCAGGATGCTCAGGGCTGGAGGACTTGCCCAGGTTAGAGAAGCTGAGGGAGCTGGAGATGAGACATCTTTGGGGACAGCCCATAGCAGGCTGCTCATCCCTATGAGGAAGATAGAGCCAGGTGCTTCTCAGTGGTGCGTGGTGGGAGGACAAGGAACAACGGCATCAATGGAGACAGGAGAGGATCTTGCTGGATGTAAGGACAGCAGTGACACAGGCTGCCCAGTGGGGCTGAACAGGCTCTGTCCTTGGAGTTTTTCAAGACTGGATTAAACTTTGAGCATCCCGATCTGATCTCAGAGCTGACCCTGCTTTCAGCAGGAGGTTGGACCAGACACCTCCCCAGGTCCTTTCCAACCAGAATTATCCTATGCCTCTATTCCTGTGGTGCATGGCAAGATGACCTGAGACATTGCAGGGTCTGCTGATGGGTCAGGATCTCAAACTGCAGCCTCAAACCTGTTTTTTATTGCTACTCTATGTAATACTAGTTCCATCCCCCTTTACCGCCTCCTCCCCAGAGGGTAGGTTTCATTTTCTCTCTCTTTTCAGCATACTTGAGGCCGTGTTTAGGGAGCACCGAGGTCACACGCCGGAGTTTTCTTCCCCGACTTTGAGAGGTGGGAACTTGTGTTTAGTTACAAAGCCAAAGAGGCTGCAAATCTCATCATATCATATGATGCTGAGCAATGGCCTTAAAAACAGCGGTAAATGTTGTGAGAAAAGAAAACTGTGGGAGCTGACGTGCTTCCCAAGTAGGTCCTGTTTGCAACACAGGAGGGAATTCTGTTATCATGGGCTTGGGAATCCCCTGTCCTGGTGGGGTCATCAGTGCCAGGCAGTTTGGGCAGATGCCTGTTGCTGCCTGCGCTGAATCTCCCCAGCCCCTCAGCTGAGCCAACACACCCCCTGGTGCCAACGTGCTGGCTCCCCATGGCTGAAATAACCCTCGTCAGAAACAGTCCTGCCTGTATTTCAAGGCTGAATTGAATTTTGGGTTGATAGGTGTTCATTTAGCTCACCGGCTTCAATCATGGTTTAATCATGAGTTCGGTCAGCAAGCTGGAAGTTTGCTCTTGCTAACTCATTTTTGGCTGATTTTATACGTGTAACTGTTAGTTTCATAAAAAGGCTTCATTCCCCTGAGTTGGTAAATCCGATTGTGTTTTGCAATCAGTCGCCTTTCTATTAAATTCTAAACCAAATATTGAAGTTTGTGCTCTTACATAAGCTGGTTGAACACACTATACGTGGAAGCACCTATTAAGCAAATCCGTATCTTAACACAGGTTTACTCAGGCTCTAACATTTTGCATTTTCTTAGATTTTCTAGGCTGCTGCTAAAGACCCATTTTCAAGAATTGGTTGCTGGATGATAATTTTCCACCTGGGAATTGCCTCAGGCTCTATTTGCCCAGGTACGGCGCAGCAATTAGTGAAAACACACACACACACACACGCACACAGACACACACACACACACACACAAAAGACATTTAAACTAGAGAGGTATTTCATAAATAAAATTTTATTTTCTATGAATAACCTGCAAATAATCTGTTAAGAGATGGTATCTGCGATGCATCGGTGGATTGCACGCGTATGCACAAGGGGACAGTTTTCCTGAGGCTTTCTGGGAACCAGTGGTGCCTCCTCCCTTTTCTTGCTCTCCCAATTAACGGTAATTTTTCCCTGCTGCTGCATTCAGCAGCCCAAAGTTGTCCGAGGCCTTATTTTCAAGTGCTGCTACATTTACAAGAGAGCACAGTATCTATCTCACACGTGTGAAAACACACAGCCGTAAAGGCGGGCAATAAACACCCCCCCACTCCCCCACCCCGATTTCACCCCTCCTTGCAGGAGGAGGCAGACAGCATTTAGCAGTTATTATCATAGAATCATAGAATTGTTGAGGTTGGAAGGGACCTTTAAGATCATCGAGTCCAACCATTGTGGTTGGACAGTGGTCCACCAAGCAAGCAAGCTGTGGGATGGCAGGACTTCCCAGCCAAGCTCAGCAGCAAGAGCAACGTGATGACAGGGAAGAGAAGACAAGCGCTGCGCCCCTTCTCTTTTCCGTGAACCTTGGCTGGGTAAACGCCTGGAGAGGCCCACAGTGCATTGGTCAATTTATGCAGTTTTACTTCCATCTATCCACTGATCTTCGGGAGCTCGCCCAAACATTGATGAGAAATATTGATGATATTTGCCAAAACAGCAAAGTAAGAAAAAGCAAACCAAGTAAGCACTTATGCTGGAAATTTCCTAAGAATTAGAAATTAATAAAGGAGTCATTAAAGAAAATACAGACCCAAGAAAACAGAATTTAAATATTAGGCCATATGTGTAAGCTTAAAATCAGAAAAGCCAAGACACCAAAGCGGTTTCAAGTGACAAGTGATGCAAAAACCAACCCAGGCAATTCTGTACGTGCATGAAAGCAAGAGGAAAATGGAGGATGGAGTAAATCTGTGAATTCTCCGAGAGCGGAAACCCATATAATGGAAAACACAGGAAATACCTTCCTTTCTTCACCCTTCAAAAAAGGATTAGCGAGTGAAATTAATTTTGAGCAATGGGAGCAGAGATGGAGCTGGGCAAGAACAGGTTAAAGATGGGAGGAGGTGAGTCTGATGTATACAAGGACCTGAAGAAGCCTATGAAGGAGTAGCTGTGAGGTGGGAAGAGTAAAGCCTGGCTCCTCTCAGAGGTTATCCTCACAGGGGATGTGGTGAGGAGGTTTCGGGGGACTGGAGAAGGGCAAACACTGACCCTGTCTCTGAGAAGGAGGGGAATGAGCATCTGTGGAATCAGAGACCGGCCAGCTTTATTCCAGTAGCCAGGAACGTACTGTTAAAAATTATCAAGCAATCAATTTATAAGCACCTAGGGGATAATAAGGTAATAAAAAAACAGCCATGGCAAGAATAAATCATATCAAGGCAGTTTTATTTTCTACTCTGGCCGTCTCTTTGACTTGGCGAAGGCTTTTCTTGCCACCCCAGTGGCTCTCAGAAAAAAGCAGGGAATGTATAGAATCGTAGAAGGGCTTAAGTTGGAAAAGACCTTTAAGATCATTGAATCCAATTGTTAATCTAACACTGCCAACTCCACCACTAAAATATATATGGCTCCCGTGAGCTCTGCAGGAGAAAAACCTCTAGATAACCCACCCCAGCCACTCAAAAAGACGTTTTCTGCTGCATTGTAAGAGGTGCAATGAGTCCGAGGTAGGCATCTAAAGTTAGGTGAGGTAAATCCCACCCTCAGGGGATGATCAACAGTATCAAGCTAGAAGAGTCTGCAAACATGTGTGAGGTTAGGGTGAGAACTGGAAATGATTTTATTAAGCTGGAGGGATGGTCCCGAAGTTAACAGAATGAAATGCAACAAGTCATATAGGGAGGGAAGGAGGAGGCAAGTGGCACACCTGGCTGGAAAGAGGATCAGGAGACGTAAATGGCCTGCAGATAAAATGCGAGTCAATAATAAAAAAAGTGTTGCAAGGAAAGCACATCCTGTTCTGGGAGGTTATCGGGAGTGTTTTATGGAAAATTTGGGGTAGTTGCTCCATTGCCTTCAGTGCCTGGGTTTGGCTCAGTTTTGCTATCACACGAAGATGGGTCCATGCTGGAGTCTGGAGGAAGGCAAGAATGACAAGCATTTCAGAGAATAGGAATTGGGAAGGAAACAGGATCATTTCTTTCCCTAATAGGTGACATTGGAGGAACAGGGTTTGTGGCAAAACTGTTCCAGTACAGAGAAAGTTATCTGAAGGAGTCATTCTTCACAGCTACCTACTGGTTTCTCAAAAGGACAGCACCATTATGAACCATTTATGTATGTCTGAGCCATATATCATAGAATCATAGAATTGTTAGGGTTGGAAGGGACCTTAAAGATCACCTAGTTCCAACCCCGCTGCCATGGGCAGGGACACCTCCCACTAGATCAGGTTGCTCAGAGCCCCATCCAGCCTGGCAGGGATGGGACTTCTACCACCTCTCTGGGCAACCTGGTCCAGTGTCTCACCACCCTCATGGTGAAGAACTTCTTCCTAACATCCAGTCTGAATCCACCCATCTCTAGTTCTAATCCATTCCCTCTAGTCCTACCATTACCTGACATCCTAAAAAGTCCCTCACCAGCTTTCTTGTAGGCCCCCTTAAGATCCTGGTAGGTCACTATAAGGTCTCCTCGGAGCCTTCTTTTCTCCAGACTGAACAACCCCAACTCTCTCAGCCTGTCCTCACAGGAGAGGTGCTCCAGCCCTCTGATCATCCTTGTGGCCCTTCTGTGGACATGTTCCAGCACATTCATATCTCTCTTGTAGTAGGGGCTCCAGAATTGGACGCAGTACTCCAGGTGGGGTCTCACGAGAGTGGAGTAGAGGGGGAGATGCCGTCCAAAGGGAGTCTTGTTGAACTTCATGAGGTTGGCATAGGCCCACCTCTCCAGCCTGTCAAGGTCCCTCTGGATGGCATCCCTTCCCTCCAGCGCGTCAGCTGCCCCATGCAGCTTGGTGTCGTTGGCAAACTTGCTGAGGGTGCACTCTATGCCACTGTCCGTGTCGCTGACAAAGATGTTAAACAAGACCGGTCCCAGTACTGATCCTTGAGGGACTCCACTTGTCACTGGCCTCCACTTGGACATGCACCCATTGATGGCCACTCTTTGGGTGCAGCTGTCAAGCCAGTTCTTTATCCACTGAACTGTCAGTGCATCAAACCCATATTTTATCAGCTTGGAGACCAGGATGTCATGCGGGACAGTGTCAAAAGCTTTGCTCAGGTCCAGGTAAATATAGATTAGATAGAAGGAAGAAATTCTTTACTCTGAGGGTGGTGAGTTACCCAGAGAAGCTGTGGCTGCCCCATCCCTGGAGGTGTTCAAGGCCAGGCTGGATGGGGCTTTGAGCAACCCGGTCTAGTGGGAGGTGTCCCTGCCCATGGCAGGAGGGTTGGAACTAGGTGATCTTTAAGGTCCCTTCCAATTCTAACCATTGCATGATTTTATGATTTATGCATCTTTACTGGCTGAGGAGACAGCGATTGAGAAAATCAGATGTTCAGTTTGGGCTCAAAGAGAACTTTTTCAATCACTTGAGTTGTAGCAGTGATGGAGCCTATCACCACTGGAGTCAGGGCAGGAAAGGACATCTCGTTACTCATTAAAACTCACCCTTGACCAAGGATGTCACAGCTGTGCCTTTCCTGTGCTGTGTGAGCACGGCACATGGCCTCAACACATCAGTGAAGAGCAGCAGCAGTAAGAGTAGCACTTAGCAGCATGGATCGGTGCAAGCGTTTCGGGCTGGACAGATCTGCTAAGAGAAATCAGCCATGGAGGTTCCAGGAAACAAGTAAAATAAGTGCAAGGTGCTGAGCTAGATTAAAGTGCATTTTTTTTTTTTCCAGTAATCCTGCTCTATTTCACCCCATGAGTGTTGAGACCCTGCTCATTTTCTTCCTGACCTTTGGTGCTTATCTTCCATTTCAAAGGGCTGCCCATGTTCCTTGAGGATAATATGCTTTTTCCCTTGCCCTTGTTTAAAAAGCCAAGTCAGCTTTTTTTTTTTTTCTTTTGGTGACAAAAAAGGGTGTCTTGGAGTGCTGGGAATAGCCCAGCCCATCACAATGGCTAATGACAGCCCTCTGCGTGTCACCCTTTCCCATGTGCAGCTGCCTGGGATGTCAGATACGCAACGCAGGTACCAGCTCACACGCAGCAGCCCTCGGTGTGGCTGGGCTCTGATTTCAAAACAGACCTGGGGGGAGGACACGTTTTTCAAGGTTTCCTCACTTCAAGGGCACATAGTTCTGAAAAGCTGCTGGCTCAGGATCAGGCGGGATGCTCGGCACTGGGCCAGGGGCTCCAGCTTATTTGCATTTGTTGCTCCTTGCACCGAGCTGAGAAGGAAATAATAGTGCAGGAAACGGCATTCCTCTCCACGTCCAAAGCCCCAGTGGTATTTTTTTAAGTCTATTACTTTTTTTTGTAATGTTGCCATGGCCTTGGATGCCCTTGTAACAGTCCTGGTACAATCACAGGACGAAAAAGCCAGTGCCTGTCCCATACAAGCTACTCTTGGGTGGGATCCATCTCACCTGGCTTTAGGTGTCCCCTGTTGAGGTGCCTCTTGGCCCCTTTCGTAGCCAGTGGAGAGCAATAGCCTCTTGAAGGACATCTACCTCTGACCCATTCTGGTCAGCTCTCAGATGAAGTTAAGTCTGCTCCATCTGCAGGCAGTTCAGTGGCGGCCCCGTGTTTCAGAAAAGAGTCATAAAACCACGAGTGCTGATTTTTCACACTGCAACATCGTTTTCTTCAAGTCACTTGCCCCATAAGCGCTCAGGTGTTTTGTACCCCCAGGGTCCCCAGTGTGATGGTAGGGATGAAGAGGGGGCAGTGGCAGGTCTGCAGGTGGTTATGGTGGTAAGTTGGAGGGGGCCACAGGAAACTTCCCTTTCCAGGATGACACTCATGTAAATTATTCATCTGATTTCATTTCTCATCTGATGGAGAAATTGCTTCTGAAAACAAAGTCTCTTGAGAAAACTTCTTTTAACTGATACTTGGAACAGACTTTATTCATGCTGCCAGCAGCAATGATCCCTGCTGATTAAATAGTAGATAGACCTTATTCTTGCTGAATTACCCATTTTTACAAGGCCTGGCATATTTAAGAATCAGTGCTAGGTTATATTCATAAGCAAGAGGCCAACAACAATTTTTATATCAGCCAAGACTTTGTATTACAGGATACTCCAAGGAGTAATTGTCGAGATAATTCTTTTGTATTTTCAATAAATGCTTTAGCTGCGTTATGATGAGAAGTTCAATGTTTTGCTCTGAATAAAAGGGAACAATTTCACGCCTTAGAGGGCCTGTGGTATCATTGGCATGCTGTGTTTGGCTTGGAGCTGAGTCTCTCAAACGTTGTTTGCCCAGCTCACCCCTGGCCATGTAAGCGAGAGGGACAGGTGACAGTGGCTTTCAGGTCTGTGCCAAGCTGTGTTGATATGCAGAAAGAGGCAGGTCTCAGCCTCCCTTTTTCTCTCCTCAGCTGTGCAAATCAGCCCTTTGAGCACATCCCATTCACCCTGCATAGTCATCCCTATGGTAGCAGGCAAAAGTGGAGGCTCCTACACCACTGCAAAGGAACCTCCTGCAGGTCCCACCATCCCTATGGGGATGATGGTCCTGCATCAGGGTTAACCCTCACAGGGTCATATTATCACCCTACATCCCTACAGATATGACGGTCCTACACCACCTCAGCAGCTACAGACTTCATTTTTACTGGTGCTAGGAACTAGAGGCCAGACTCCACTCCTCAGTCCTGCACAGAGCTCTCAACAGCTGAGAAATCATCTTTCTGCCTTGCTGGTCCCCTGGAGTGCAGAGCCCATCTTAGACTGACTGGTTCATGTACCATTGGTAAGACTCCAGGTTAATGGAAAGTGGACTGAAACTCCAGTTTCAGTGGCTGGCTTTGCTGCAGTACTTGTACACTACCATGAGCCAGTTAATAAATCATTCTGCAATTTCCTCTTCCTCTGAATAAACTGGAGGACAACTACAATTCTTCCAATTCTTCACATTTTGAGGACACCTTATAGGCCATGGATCCCAATTAGACCATTACAGTAGCAAGTGAGATGAACTTATTTGAACCACCAGAGCAGATGGTTTGCTTGGCCTTATTTTATTCTGTAATGCAGTAGCTTGGACCTAGCACAGAAGGGGCAGCAGCCCTGCAAGTAATTACCAATGTGATTTGGTGCAACTTTCACTCAGATCACTCTGCTGATCTTGGGTGTAGGGAAACTTCTAAAAAGTTTAACCTGGGCCGACTGATGAGAGTGGTAAACTGCAGAGCTGGGGCAAGAGGCAGGGATTTCTTAAATCAACTTTGCCACTGACATCATAGAATCATAGAATGGTTAGAGCTGCAAGGAACCTTAAAGATCATCTCGTTCCACCCCCCTGCCATGGGCAGGGACACCCCCCACTAGACCAGGCTGCTCAAAGCCCTGTCCAACCTGGCCTTGAACACCTCCAGGGATGGGGCAGCCACAGCTTCTCTGGGCAACCTGGGCCAGTGTCTCACCACCCTCAGAGTAAAGAATTTCTTCCTAGTATCTCATCTAAATATCCCCTCTTTCAGTTTAAAACCATTACCCCTCGAAGTGGAGGTATCCTCTATACCTGTGTCATAACAGATGACAGGAGAAAGCCAAATGGAGTGCCTAACTGAAGTACGAGTGCCCACCTGAGCATAACCAGAGGCAGCTCTAAATTTCCTGAGCCGTTTCATTTTGTCAGGACATTTAATTATTATTTGTCATACTGCAATGCCAGGAAACACCACCCGAGATCAGACTTCCCTCAAGGGTGCTGTGCAAGTGCATGGGGGACAGTCATCACAGCAGAATTTTAGACCTGCAGCGGGGTGTTTGTGGTGGTAAGATGATCCCTTGGTTTGTGACTATTCAGATAAGAACTGCTTGAAAAGCTCAAAATTTGCTTTTCAGATCAATTTCTTTCTTGAAAATTAAACTTTCTTCTCAAACCATAAAAGAAAAATTACAGTACAATTTCAGATTGGTCTCTGTATCTCCTGGCATGGGGCTGAACTTTGGCTGCATGCTACATTCAGGTTCATGGCTCAGGCTCATCTTTCGTAAGAATGGGATGGCCAGATACACGTTCCTTCAAGCCTGAGATGATGTTTGAATTTATGGCTGTTGTGGTCCAGGCAGAGCACCCTAGATCTGAACCGCAACAGAGTGTATTTAGGTTGGCATCAGGACACCTTTTTCAGGGGTAAGGCTAGTTAAGAGATGCAATAAGTTGTTGGGGGAAGAGGGAGGAACTCTGCCACTGGAGGGTTTTAAGAACATCCATCTTTGTATAGAATCATAGAATCGTTTAGGTTGGAAGGGACCTTTAAGATCATCGAGTCCAACTGTTAATGTAACACTGCTAAAACCACCACTAAACCATGTCCCTCCGCACCATATCTACCCATCTTTTAAATACCTCCAGGGATGGTGATTCCATCACCTCCCTGGGCAACCTGTTCCAATGCTTGATAACCCTTTTGGTGAAGAAATTTTTCCCCATATCCAATCTAAACCTCCCCTGGTGCAACTTGAGCCTGTTTCCTCTTGTCCTATCACCTGTTCCTTGGGAGCAGAGACTGACCCCCTCCTCGCTACACCCTCCTTTCAGGTAGCTGTAGAGAGCAATAAGGTCTCCCCTCAGCCTCCTTTTCTCCAGGCTGAACACCCCCAGCTCCTTCAGCCGCTCCTCACAAGACTTGTGCTCCAGACCCCTCACCAGCTCCGTTGTCCTTCTCTGGACACGCTTCACAGTAGCCTTCTCTCGGGGACGGCTAGGTAATTTCTGCTTAGGGTTTGAGGATGGATGAGTTGATCTCCTAAGTTCCCCATTAACTCCATTTTCTGGGCTGCCATGCTTTTTTTATCCAGCCTGTATCTCCAGCCTCTCGCTGTGATGCATCGTTATTTATTGGAAAGACAGGTAGTGTCCTAATCCTATGCTTTTGGAGATCTGTCTCCTAATCCTACTTGGAGGCACTACTGACAACATTTCAGCTTGTCAGTCAATCTCTGGTGGTCATTGAGACATGTGGTTACACCACTATCCTGTCACCCCCCTCTGAGGGCAGACCCCCGGGCTAATTTCAGGCAAGGGTCACATTGAGACAGCAGCACTTGCCCATCTGCCTGTCTCACACCTTTCCACTTCAGGGGGATCAGACTTCTCCTCAGGCAAAAAAAAAAAAAAAAAAGGGCAAAGAGAAAGAAAAATCAAATCAAATACGTTTTTGTTCTTCACAGCTCTTCTCTCTTTCCAGCAGACCCGAGGTTTCCCCAGGGAAAAGGAAGCCTTTTGCTCTGCATGGTCATGAGTTTGGATGAGTCCTTTCAGATCTTTTTGTGGATGTGGGAATCTGAGCGCCTGGGTAACTATTTATGCGAAAAGATCAGTTAGGAAATGGAGACCTACCCAATTGGCGAAATGTTAAATATTCACAAAATTCATGTAGCATGAACCAGAGAGGACCTTGATTATTTTCCCCTGAGTTCTATCACTCATCGTGAGTCTTGAAATAAAATGCTAATTTGCCAAATCCTGGTGAATATTCACCGCTCCCAAGCCTTTCTTCCATTAGCACTTGAAAATCACAGGTTCCCTCACAAGCCATCCTTGATGTTTTATAAATGTTATAGCTAAGGCATCATTTCTGCTTCCTTTGATGCATTTTTTACAGCTGCAGTAGAGATATTATTTCAATTCAGGCTGCAGACTGTCATCCTGAAAGAGACCTCAGTTACCTCTCCTGGGATGTTCCCAAAACTGCAAACGCTACCTGACTTTAAGCTAATAACCTGCTTGAGGACTCTGTTTCACATTTACAGTGCAATATCTCAGCTGGAGAACTACGGGTTAGGAGCACGATATAACCTCACAGGTACAGAAAAGCTTTCAGAAGAGGGCTTGATCCTCTGACGAAGTTTCACTCTTTGGATTAATGGGGATGTTTCCTTCCAGAAAAACACTTGGGTGTGCAGAAAAAGGGGTGTTAATGGTGTTGGGATTAGAAATGATGCAACAAATATTGCAGCGAATAAGCCTCTTTAGGATTTAGGAAGAAGCCTGACTTCAGCCTGGAAACCTCTGTAAAACTGGCCCCTGTGCTAGTCTACAGTGTTTCTTCCCAGGTATTGCTAAAAAATATCAACTGTCTTAAAACTGAGTCTGTTACTCACTCAGCTGGTCTCTGATGAGAGACACGCACAACCTTTCTTCAGGATAAAAGTCAAGCCAAGAGAGAACTGCCAAGTTCTTGGTAGCCTTATGAGAAGCACAAGAGAGTCCATAATGATCGTACTGGAAATTAAATGGGAGGGAGGAATGAAAGCAGTGAGACTTTATTTTTCTTAGGATCCTTAGGATCCTACCCAGGAAACCAGACAGTGTGAGGCACATCCCAGTACATCGACCAACATGCCAACATTGGTTTTTGTGCTGTAGAAGGCAAACGTTGCAAAAAGCAAAATAACTGATTATCCTGAGCCAGTTCTTCCTGGAGGACTGAGTGCTGGGATCTTGATTTTGGGTTAAATTCCCTGCTCAGTGACCTCCTCTGTTTAAGCAAGAAACAAAAAGTCACAAAGGAAATATCAAGAAGGGAATTTCTCATTTCTCCTATGACAGGTAACCCGAAATCTGATGGTGGGTAGTAAAGCAAGTTGCTCTAAAATATGCACTTTATTGAAAATAATAACTTTACTGTTATTATTTTCAATTCATTATGATATCCAGTGTCTTTCTAAAGCAAGGAACACAGTGATGAGGTTACTTAGGTTAGTCCTGTGTTTTTTGAATTCACGGGGAATCTTTTTCCTGGCTCCAGTTGTCGTTTGATCAGATCTGTAAATCACACCCTTAGATAAGATCTCGTACAAAGCAGTCTCACTTACTGAAGATGTGTTTTGACATTTTAGTTCCCAAACACTGGCCCCATGCCACAAACAGTCAACATACAACTTCTCTTAGTGCAGAAATATTATAGCGTAAGTATGTACGTGTGCTGAGCTCACTCTCTCCTTCAGTTCTGGAGGGGAGGCTGTGGCTGCAGGCCATTGGGTATATTTTTTAACAGCTTAAGGTTGTTGACATGTACACATGCAGTCAAAGCTGGCTTTCTAGGCTTTCTCAAATTGTGTCTCCTCATCCCGTGTCTGAATTCAGCGTCTGGAGTGGACAAAAGGATCCTTGAAGCCGTTTACAGGGGAGCCCCCATGCCCAGCCGGCTGAGCACGGCTTGCAGACCAGGCTGTATTTCTTTCTCTGATTCCCGAGCTCTGCAGCGTGCGGATGCAAAGCTATCCGAAATGCCTGGCAGCTGCCCAAAGAAGCTGTATCCCACAGGACTGAAGGTTTCTTACTGCATTTCCATCTTTAGCAGAACAGAAAAATATTTGAAGGAGCAGGACAGTGGCCGCTGCAGATGATGGTACAAATCTATCCCACCCTACAGTCCTGCTCTTGCTTTCCATAACTGCCTGAAATACTTTCCAGAGTTAGATACATATTTGATTATATTTTAAGGCCTTGTTTTCTTTTATTATGTATGATTATTTTTTTTTTTTAACAGTGTCTGTGAGGACCTTTCCTGCAAAGGTTTCCCGGAACAAACAAGACCAAGCTTGTTCCCTCATTGGGAAGGCAAAGACAGAAGGTACATTCATGACAATCTTGAACCTTAGTCAATGGTTCAGGCTGTAAAAATTGAAAACATAAACAGTGTCTTGATTAAAGCTAGGGCTTGGTTTACTTCTGAGCACTGTCCCACAGCAGTGGACAAGACACTCACAGTGACCCATCATTGGCCGTTTAAAAGTTGAATCTAATCCAAACTAATCCTTATCTAATCCAAGCAACTCACTTGATCTCCCTCCAGTCAATGGGAGGCCTCTTTGGGCAGCGGTTCATCACCCCTCTGCCCTCAGGGAAAGCCTGGGTGAATGTCTTAGGCAAGATGCCTCACCTGCGGATGGTATCATGTGCATGGCTGCTGGAGGTGACGTTGGTCCCAGAGCCATCACCACCAGGCAGCGAGAGCTATGAGAAATGCTAGTGTGAGTGGGATTGGCTTGCAAAGCCTTGGTGGTTGCAGCCAGGATGATCACTCAGAAAATCTAAGGATTTTCTCTTGGGAGCACAGCTGGGTCGCAACACTGCCTGCTTTTTACTCGCAACATATACAAACGTGGACCCGGACTGAGCTCATGGTGAAAAAACACAACACGGAGAGCAGAAATAAATTCAAAGATTGTTCTTTGCCCCAGGGAAAGCATCTTTGTGATGGAGCTGTACAAACTCATGTGTTTCTGTGAATGTTTTTTGAGGTGGTTGCTTATGGGTGCAGTGCCTACTCCCGAACTGCAGCTCTGTTACAGGCATCACAATGTTCATGGCAGCCTTTTGCATTTGGCCTTGCTGCTCAAGATTTTAAATGGAAGAGGCTCTTTCACATGCCGGGGCCAAATTTCAAACTGTGCTGCAGGGTTTGGCGCTTCTACAAGGAACGAAGTTTTGGAAAGTTGTCACATGCATCAGTGAATACTGAACCAGGGAGAAGGTTTAAGAAATGTGTGAAGAAAATGTGTTTTCCAAGTTAAAGGTGCAATTTCCGGGGACTTATGGAATCCCTCACTTGAGACGTAGCCATGAAGGAGAATGATCTCTCCAAAAAAACCCAGTCACTCTTGGAAGGATCTTATGAAAATACTTTGATTTAAACTTAGAAAAAATGATCAGAATTTTCTAGGCTGCAGAACACAGCTAGGGAAGACCACAGGTTTTGGATGGAAAACAACATAACTGTAGCTTAAGACCAAAAACTAGCACCGCTGAGGAGATGAGGAAGCAGGGGAGGTGGAAGCCCTGCAGGTAGTAGGATACCCATATTTGGGTCAACAATACACAGATATCAGAGGTAGGATCCATCTCACCTCACCTTACCTGTGGACAACCAGCTTAGAATTGCAAGGGGAGAAAGGAGCTCTCTCATCGTGCAGTCCACCTACCCTGGAGCAGAGGTGAGCTGAAGTCCCCTCTGTAAGTGTCCACCTCTCTCCACTGACTACTGAGGAAGCCTGGATGCCAGCCTTAAATTAGAGACATAATCCTTGCGTAGCTGAGTATGATCAACTGAATCCTACCTGAATTGATGGAGTTGAAACAACATATGGGCATCCCTGGAGGGATGCAGGTAACATCTACACAGAGAAAGTTAAACTTGAAGTATGGAAATAGCTGAAGAAAGATGAATTTCCCTGTGAAAAGAGGATTATCACTGAGAATACATCATGATTAAAAAATGTTAATTCTGCTGAAAAATTTGGTGGCAAAGCAAAGCTGAAAAAATGCAATTAAGAAAAAGGAGAGCTACAGTGGCGTCAGCTGTAACAGAGAAGGATGATGGTTATAAGCTCAGCACATTCACTTGTTGCCCCTAAGGAGGCTGCAGCACCTTCGGTCTGTTTATTTTATTTTTTTTTTTTTTTTTTGATGTCCAAGACCCTTAAGAACTGTTCTCTCATCCAGACCCCAGTATCAGTGGGGTGGGATTCGTCTCAGTCGATTTTAACTGTCCAAAGTTAGACCATTAGTCCAAGTTAGCTGTCTGAGCTCCCTCCAGAGCCCGCGGAGGGAAACAGATTTCTCTAAAGAAGATTCATCTCCTCTTAATAATGCTGTCTGAAACAGTGAGATGAATTGCTCTCAGTGTGATCTCCCTCCGCTGGATCTAGACGTCTTACTCCTGAACAGCTGCATTTAGTTGAGAAGAACCACAACCTTTGCCCTGATTTGTTTTTGGCTAGAAATCCCAATCTGTCCCCTTCCAGCAGCTGCCTATCCGATTGCATCGCAGACCCCGCCCCCCCGTCACCTTCCCCGCGATGTATTTTGCCAGGTTTGACCCGCTGCAAAACAAGAATTAAACTGCTTTGCAACTTCAGCTTGTATTGTTGCTCCAGCTCATATATCTGCATGTCTCATCTGCTTCCTCTTCCTTCAGCAGCTTTTCATTCTCTGCTACAATGAGGTGCCTAATATTAGATGGCCGTGATCTCTCCCGGTGTGGGAAAAAGCGGTGCTCCCAGGGCAAGGGTGGTGACCGCCTCGATGCTTTGGAGGGAGCCTTGGTCCATGTGGCTGGAGCTGTACATGTGTTGTGGTTTGAGAAACTCACAACAATTTATTGTCGTTTAGACAGTTATTCTCTCACCCGATGACCCCTCCCCACCTGGAATTGGGAAAAAACAAGGAAACCTGAGGGTTGAGATATAAACAGATTTAATAGAATAAGACTATATAATTAACATTAATAACACTGAAGAACCAATATTGATCCCAGTACCAATATAAAATACACAAGGATTACACTCAGCCCGTTCTATCCGCAGGAAGCCGTGCACTCCCCTCAGGGGACAGCAAATGTGGGACACTGCGAGCGCTATGGCTTTGGGAGGAAGGGAAGGGCTCAGGGCTCCGGCACCGGGGCAAGAAGTTCTCTGGACCACCACCATCAAAGGAGAGAGAGCACTTCTCAGCAAACTTTCTAATTTATATTGAATGTGACGTTCATGGTATGAAAAAACCCTTTTGTCCAGTTTGGGTCAAGTGCCCATGTCTCGCTCCTCCTCATCCCTGCACCTGGCAAGCTGGAAAACACTGAGACCTTGAATCCCGCATAGCATAGCTGGCTATAAAGTAAATATTTTCATGAATTCAGACACTAGAGTCTTCTAAAAGTGCAGTTTTCCCAATCATTAGAAGCGAAATTAGTCTTGTATCACTGAAACCATGACAATATGTCTTCTAGGAAAAGCTGAATTGTCCAAGGCCAGAAGAGATGGGTAAAACCCCGAGGCAGAGGGTTGTCTTTCCCGTCATTGTGAAAGGACAAAAATGAAGCCTCCCTCTAACAGAACGGAAACACTTATTTTATAAAGTGACACGACGTTTGTAATGGGAATTTCTTTTATTTGTTTATTTGCTTGTTATTTGGACAAGGCAGATGCAGTATTGTCTTCTTAATGTCCTATCTAAGCCACCCGGGACCTCTGCTTGAAGACAGCCGTGCGATAGGTAAGCGGTTCTGTACCCACACTCGCAGCCCCCCAGCAAGCGCTTCTGGGCTCTGCCAATTGGTGACAAATAGACATTGATTTTCCGATCCAGCGTTTGCTCCCTGGGGAAGCTGAGCAAAGGTTATTCTGTTTAGGGACTGATTTGACACAGGGCTCTTGGAAGCTGAAAAGTGTCTGTAGGTAAATCAGGGTTTACTGCCAGAGCGGTTCATTCAGGAAAGAAATTAGGTGAGCACGCACATGCAGACCCACCGAAAGATGCCCGTAGGTTTTTCGTAAACTACACCAGTAGCTTTCACAGGGTGGTTTTTCCTATAGTTGGTTCAGAAGGAAAAGCCCGAATATGCTTTTCAGAGCATAACATAGCAAAAAGTTCTTTTTATAACAAAAAGTGATAGCAAACTGATGTTTGTCAGAGTAATTTACAAACCCCCAGGCACTGTTTGTGTCTGAGACCAGGTCTGTTCCTCAAAAGTTTTTCTCATGGTGTTTCATCAGTGAAGGGGTGAAGTTTTACAACCGTTTTCCTGTGGTATGTGCAGTTGAAAACTAGGCTTTAACTGACCTCAATTTTACTCATTGCACCAGAATAGTAACTCTACAGGCTGGAAACCTAATTGTTTTTTTTTTTTTTTTTTTTTTTTTGCAAGGACATCTGTGCCTAGTGACTTTTGCCACCTGTTCAGACATGACCTCTGCTGAGATCTTAGCTTTGGGATCAAGGTGCTCCCAAAACTCAGATTTTTCCTCTTGGCTTGGGAGGAGTAGGTCTGTTATTATATACTATTCGATAAGTATTTATTCTTGAATTCAATGCTTATTTCAGACGCACCCTAAATGGTGTTTCTGGTTCTGTTTCCACTGCTTCTTCTACTTTTGTCCTTGCCCTAATAGAAGACTGCTGTTGCAGCAGGCGACCTGTTAGCTTAATGCTGACGTAGGATTTATGTTGTTGTCCTTCCGCCTCTTCACTTCTGGATGTTACAACTAAAACACAAACTTCCGAATGCCCAGGGATTTCCAAAGGGCAGAAAACATCTGCTTGCCATCCCAGATGTCTGCAAGTTAACACAGGGGAGGAATAATGTCGGCCAGTGAGATTCAGAACTGACTCGAATTCCTGAGATCAGACATAAAACTATGCTTTGATGAAGAACTAAACAGGGATGAAAGAACTGGAACATCGTCAACAGTAAGAAGAGGAATGTGTTCATCATGACGGAGCAGAAATAATGTTAGCTTTTCTTCTCCTGACCCAGCCATTTTGGCAACCTTGGGCTCACAGATACACCACGAAGGATTACAGCATGGGGATGGTGGGCTTGAGTCCGCCCCAAGACAAAACCCCACCATACATGTACTGCAAGGACACTGGGAGGCTCTCAATAAGAGTTAGCCAGGAGAATCTGGGCATCTAGCTTAAGCTTGTTCCGTAGACAGCTCTTCCAGGCAAAGACATACATACCTCCAGCATGTAATTCCTCCCCTGTGGGACAACTATCTAGAAGTGCATGGGATCCCTCTCTGGATGTTCCTGTTTATCCATAATGGCCATCTGGGCAGCCTAGATCAGGCATTTATATAGTAGTGGAAGGCTGCAGCAGTGAATTTAGGATGCAAGCTTGCTTGTGAAATGGTCCTAAATAATCAGGGAGTCTTTACATCACAGAGTGTCATTTCAGAAGACAACGGTTGCCAAAAATATCTCCGCCACCCAGCCTAGGGTGAAGACACCCAAGCTAGCTTGGTTACAGGAACCGGTCTTGGTGTAGCAGGAAGAAATGCCCGTGTGTGCTCATTTTACTCTATTTTCAACAGGGAATGTATTACAGCAGCTTTATGGTTTCTGGATAGGTGTGTCTTCATCAGGGTACAGCACGGATGCAAGCATGAATTGGGAACCTGTTCCAAACCTCACATGAAATGGAGAGTGGTGGCTCAGGGATGCAGTGCATGAAAAAGGAAGATGTGGCAGCAGAGACGAGTCCCAAAGGGACATCTGCCGAGTGGCACAAGTGTCACCTTTCCTGGGGAAGCCGGCACGACCACCTTCAAGAAACATGCAAAGTGAGTTTGTCTCTCCAATACAGTTGGCATTTTCTCTCTCCGTAAATAAAGAGCATGCTGGTCCCTTGCTGTGTCTATACTGAACTCCGCAAGAAAACATCCTGTTTTTTTCAGCAGGATCCTGTCGGCTAAAGCAAAAATCATTCCAAAAATCATTTATTTCTTTAGAAAGCGTGGGAGTGCTTGTCCCTGTTGCTGTCAGTTCTCATTCATCCCTTTTATTGGGCGATATCAACGCACATTCTTCCAGCACGGACTGCTCAACGGCACACAATAAAATTGATTCATTACTCGTTTTCTTCTTATTATCTTTCAATTGCTCCAGCTCTTGATACCACTTAAAGTGGACATTAGCTCTTCGTAACCAGTGTGTGCCGCTAATGCGATAACACTCCTAGGAGGGAATGCTTTTCCTCCAAGCTTTCATTACACATATTTTAATTTAGTCTCGTTACACCATGTGCCTTTCTCATGAACTTCTTAGAATGCCTTTGTACAAGTTTGCCTTACCTGGGGGTAGGCCACAGTGGTAAGGAGCGAGAACACAAGTGCGTTTCCTGGAAAAGCTGGCCCGGGGGCTCTGTGGGTGTAAATGAGAAGGATTTAGTGCTGGGAAGTGTTTTTTTTTTACAGGAGCTGGCTGTCCAGAAGGGAAAAGGCTGAAACCACTAAGAGTGAAACTCAGCTTTTGTGCTCCACTTCGGCATGAAAGCAAAACTGTTTAAATTCCACAAGAAGCAAGACTTTTTGTTTATAATCAGCCTTGCAAAATGGAGATGGGAGTTGATAGCTTTGTTTCGGGATAGGAGTGAGGATGGTTTGAACTTGTGTATGCTTCGGGAAGGATAACAGCGACAGGGAATTTAAAGTAGTTGTGCAGGCTCTAGTTTGTCTTCTGGGAGGAAAAGTCCTCCCAGTTATGTCACTCCTTTAGGGTTTGATTCAAAGAGGTTCAAAGCCATGTAGATCCAGGGCAGCAAAACTCAGAAGTCCATGCATAATGTTGTCATATGACTAGTGACCCCATGGGGAATCTCTGCTCCCTACTGGAGTCTGTGGGACCGGGACTTCTTCTTGGCTTTGGGTTGAATTTGGGACTCTTTTCACCTGAAGGTCCAGACCAAGGTGCCCCACAGACTGCTTTGGCCCCAGGGACCAGTTTTCCTTGCACTGAGACAGGGCATGACCAGAGTGAATCCTCAAACGTGGGAGTTAGGAAGTCTCAAGCATAGATAAAATATTTGGAATTAACCCTAGAGTGATATGAGTTTCCTATCCATGTCCCTACAGTGATTTTCTCCACCAATTACAAAGGGGATTAATACTTCAGATGCAGTTATCTCAATATATCCTAGTTCAGACAGATGAATACAACCTTAAACATTTTATGGGATCAGATTTCTTTTTAATTAAAGAAGCCTGCTGTTTCACAGTACCTTTAAAAGTCTTATTTATCATTACATTCTTTAGGAGTCTTTTAGGAAAATAATTCCCTGCCACTGTTTTTACTCAGCCTTTGGATCTCCCATCTCTTGTCACCTGTAACAAAGTGCTGTAGGAGGAAGCGCTGCTGTATTGCTTTCATGTTCTCCATCAGCTCTGATACGGAGGGTTGTTATAAAGCTTCATACATAATATATGCCGTGTCTTAAAGCAGCCCTGTAAACAACTGTACAACTGTAAAGGTTTCTTAACTCAACTAGCCTCCAGCTACCAGCTATAAAAAGGCATTTAAGCAGATTAGCATTAGAACTACCAGGTGAGATGAAAAATGGGGAGGCAGAATGGCCTAATGAGGGATCGTTGGGCTGTGACCAGTCATGTGGGAAAGCCATCTTTCTCTGCCTCCAGTCTGCAAGTGCTGGCGCTAACCTTTTTTTTTTTTTTTTTGGAAATTGTTCTGTAGGTGCGTGGTTTGCCCTCACAAGGGCCACCTTCCTGAGCACACGCAGGGAGGATTTTCCAGGTAGTTCAAAGTAAATGTTGCCCCTCTCCCATTGGGTCTGAATTTGCTCTGGCTTCTTTGAAAGTTCTGCCGATGCTGTGCAAACACCTTTGAATGACTTTACATGCTGCCTTTCCTGCCTTTTTTTGCTGTAGCAGAGCGCTCTGAAACAGCTGGAGAAATACCTTCGGAGCCTGTTCTGCCAGAAGGTGAGGTCCCATCCATGCCTGGGAAGCTATTTTTAGCGGCTCAATTTTTTGAAAATTTGAGCTGAAAATCAAGTCCATTTTAAAGCTTGGCATGAGGAAAATCAAATTCCTTCCCTGCTTTGGATCCCACTGTGACTCAGCAGAGGAGCAAAGTGAATTCTCTGCCCTATTCTGTCACATTGATCAGATGAGGATCTCTCTCTGTGGACACATCTCACCAGTCACAACCTATCCCTGGGTTGGACACAAGTAATTTTATAAGAATAGAAGAACATAAGGAGACCAAGACTGAAGGCCCCAGATACTTCAGCTTCCTGATTTTCCACAATGCTCACAATAAATTGCAACAATTATACATTGACATTTACCAGAACAGAATTCCATTTCCTGCTTCTGGGCTTCAGTCTAGGGTACCCCAGAAGCTCTCAGAGGTGTTATTGAAGTGTGTAATGGGTAAGATTAATCTGAAGAATCAACTTGAGATGTCTTCCTATGATCTGGATGCTTGAGTTCCCATTATACTTGGTAGATACCCAGTCAATGCAGCCAGTCAAGTCTAGAAAGCAGTTCAGCTCACCCCTAAGTCTGGTATCTGCATTTACTCAGCATTGCTGTTCTGCAGATTCCACTGACCAACTGGCTGCTGGATCTCCATTGACTTTGATCATGGATACGTGGTGTAGGTTTTGGTGACCTGAACTTTCTAGCAGATGTGGCAGAAAACACGTCAGAGATCCAACCTTTTCAGAGCAGGAGTTGGAGACTGGTTGGGACACCCTGAGACAAGTCAAACAGCTCTGGACATCTCCACTGAGGCATTTGAATCCATCTCCTGACCCACATGGAGATGCCTGCATTGGTGACACCTAGATTTAGGTGTGCTAATCCCAGGAAAGTGGTCAGACTAATTGTCTGTAGCCAGTCAATGGAGGTAGACAGGTAATGCGGAACAACCTCCTCCCAGCCAATATCACCCCCCTCCCTCACTGCCTGCTCTCCCTTGCTCTCCAGAAGGCTTTCCTAGGCCAATTGGAGCCAGTCATGGTAAGAGAAAAAACCTTCTTCCCCAGTTATAAATATGTGAAGCTTGTTTGCTGCTTATCACAGAATTGTGCTTGGAGAAACCTTGTTAAAAGGCATCATTACAAACACTGTCAGGGTTTATAGATACGTTTCTTGTAAAGCCAAATGGGGGTCAAAAGCGCTGGCTGTGAAGCCTGCGTTGTACTGATGGAGGGAGGTGCAACACACCAAATAAACCTTTCAAGCACATCCACTGACACATACTAATTCTGCAATGGTGACATTACACTTGCCAGTTTAAGAAGAGATTGTCACATGAGCTTTCACCCTTGACATTTCTAACAGCTTGCTTTTCAAACAGAAAACACTCACCCTGGCCCTGTCTTGGCATCTCTTCTGAAGTCCCCCTTTGCCATGGCTTGTGCTTTGCACTCTTTGTTTATGCTAATGTAATGAGCTGCCTTTTGTGGATCCTGGGTAAATAGGGTATTTCATGGACAGTAACCTAATCAATTAATAAAAGACTGTGAGCATGATTTGTTTACCTAAACACTACTTTAAACCCAATGCTTTTCAGCAAGCACTTCCTCTTGACAGCACTGGGCAACATCCTTTTGTTTGTAAGAAGGCAAATTAAAGGACATTGAGACAAGCACTAAGAAGATTTGTCAGGGTAAAACCTTCTCTCATTTTACAATGTGAAATTGTAGATGTGAACAAGAAAACAGAAGTTGTTTGCATTGAGCAAAGAAAAATGTGATTCCCCCTGTGTAGAGAGATGTGTTCCTTTAGATAAAAACTTTTCAGAGTACTAAAACCTATTATTTTCTCGAAATACCGTACCAAAAAGGTTTTACATTTATATAGCACCTTTATAACGTGAGATGGTCAAAATGTTGGGAGGGAAGAGAAATTTTTCATGTTAAAACATCATAGTTGTTGATCGCACACATTCCCCAATGAAGATCCCCAAAAATTTGTCCAGTGCCAGTGAAATATTAGCTGCATCTACCCTGCTTGTGTCGTTTGCTGTAAGGGGAGATCTCCCGCCTCCGGGCCAGGTCACGTCCATCCAACTCATGGCTGGCCTCTTCCCAAGGCCACTGACCGTGTTCACCTTGCATTGGCACTTGGCCATGGTCTCCTTTGGGGTTTACATGGCATCTCTCTGGTCCTAAGTAAGAGTTAATTTTCAGTGCAAAATGCCTGAAAATGCAGCCCACCGGAGTGTCATTTTTATGGCTCATCCCTCCCATGGGATCCTGGCAGACTGTCCTGAGGGTACTTGAGGTTGAGTCTTGCCAGGATAGTGTTGGAGAACCGTGTAGGACAGAGGGAGGAAAATTTGTCATGGGTCATACTGTCTACAGAAGAAAATCCTTCAAGCAACCCCTGAATGCACCCAGGTTTCATCTCACAGGGAACTGGTTGGTTCCATCCAAAAGAAAAACTGGGAGAGAATGAATATTTATGGTGTGTAGCTGGTCAATATTTGTGGTGTAAGAGCGGCAGGACCAAGCTGGGAAAGTAGCTTTTTTCACAGCACAGCTGAGCCCGTGGAAAAACAGGGCTAGCGTGAATGTCAGAAGCTGCTCCTTGGCTACGAAGCAGGGTTTAGGAGATGGACAGATGTGCACAATGGCCAACTGGAAAACAGCTGGACAAACAGCACTGTCCAGAGAACCTGCTGTTGTTCCTGGCTTCCAGCCATGCCAGTTAACGAAATCAAAAGGGAAGTTGCAATACTGTTGAACTGCGCAAAATCTACGTCTTATTAAATGTCACTTATTCTCACTGACTACATCCCGTGCTGTGTTTTAGAGTATTAGTGCCACTGTATAAATCAGAGTGGCTGACTCAGATGGAACGTCTGGGTGGCTGCTGGCATCTTCTTCTGCTGGCACCACGGGCTCTGGGTGAGGATGTTTGCACACAGCCAAAATCCAGCTTTCTTTTCATGGTCCTTCCAGGGTCTATGGGTGGGTTACGGAAGAGCACAGCCCAGTGAGGTCCAGCAAAACCCAAGCCACTTGTTACTGAGGGGTACACGGGAGGGAGTCCTGTGTTTGGGGGTGAAGAAGTGTCTCTAACAGCGGTTGTCCAGGGTGTGAGGTTGGTGTTCATCTCCTTTACAGGTATTTTTGGGCAGTGAAAATGTCGTAGACTTTCACTCCGCTCTGGATGCATGACTCTACACGTGGCAGCAGCTACAATTTTTTTTTTCAAGCTTTAATTTTTTGGGTTTGCCTGCAACTTTGTGCCAAGTGTAAGAGCTGAGTCTCTCTGCATGATTTCAGAGAGAATGCGAATTTCAAATAGACCAGATGCTGCTATCAAACCACATCTTACTAAGGCTCCATACAAGCCTGGATGTGCTTGAACGTAACCACATATGTCGTGGTTGGGCTTCTTCAGAGTCCAAGAGTGGAGAACAGGCTACCAATGTCATAATAAAAGTAGGGACTTTGAGGAACTGCCTCGAGCAAAGGTGCTTGCCTAGAAGGTGAAATCCTGAGGATTTTCACAGCTGGTTACAGCCTTTTGTGTTTCTTAAAAATGTTCCTACGTTCTTAAAACCTATTGTTTACAAAAGAAAATCAAAGAAAGGTTAAAATTCTTAAATACCTCTATGGACCTGTCTTTTAATTCACCTAGATTTCATCCTCCAACCTGTACAGTGCTTCCTTTCTAAAGGCAAGATTTTGGGGGAAGCAAGGATTATTCCTTCGTTTGGGTCCAAGCAGCACCGGAGCAGAATCGGGCTCTTGCTGCAAGTGTCTTTTCCTGTATTTGTCATTGGAACTAAATCTGTGTGGTCTGATTCCCTAACAGTCCCTAGGGAGCTGCAGGGCACAATGAAAGGGAAGGCCCAAACTGTGTAGGGACCTGCGATGGATGCCACCCATTCTGCTCTGTATCCTCTAGCTTCAAATGAGAATGAGAAAAGATCTCATTTAACAGGGATGTACTTCATCTCCTGTCAAAAAAATATCCATCTATGGGGCTGAAAGTTGATGTGGGTCATCATAACTGCTACCTTCCTCATCCTCACTGACCTCCCCAGCACTGCACACCTCAACGAACTGGCCAGTAGCAAGCCTTCGCCAAGAGTGAGGAAGAGGAAAAGGAGGAGAGCAGAAATCATAGGATCATAGGACTGGTTTGGGTTGGAAGGGACCTTTAAGAGCCATCTAATCCAACCCCCCTGCCATGAGCAGGGACATCTTCAACTAGACCAGGCTGCTCAGAGCCCCGTCCAACCTGACCTGGAATGTTTCCAGGGATGGGACATCTCCTACCTCTCCGGATAACCTGTTTCAGTGTTTCACCACCCTTAGCATAAAAAATTTCCTCCTTATATCTAGTCTAAATCTCCCCTCTTTTAGCTTAAAGCCATTACCCCTTGTCGTATCGCAACAGGCCCTGCGAAAAATTTTGTCGCCAAAATATAGTTTTTATAATATTTTTTTTTCTCTGACAAGAGTTTATTAGTGGATTCATCTTCACCTGCAAACCAAAGCAAAATCACTGCGCTGCAGCTGAGGCTTAGCTGCGCATGCAAGTTGGCCAGGAATATCAACTTTTAAAACCTTTCTTTTCAAAAAGCTGTATTTTTAAGGCTTGTGGGTTGTCAGAGGTGCAGGTAAGACATATGAGCACATGGTGTTTTTTAAAAAAGATGTGGCTTTAGGAATATTTCAGAGATTTTGCATAATCTCAGGAGGGAGTGGATCCTGCATAGCTGCATCTCTGGAGAGTGAAGAGAGATGTGACAGGAGAGGGACCACAAGATTTGCTTCAGAGTAAGAGGCTCACTGGGTTGGCACGACTCAATTATAAGGTACAGGACGCTGGCATTTTACGTCAGAGAGTTCTTCAAGCCGTTTACAAAGCCAGGGCATTGTTCCTCTCTCCATTTCAGAGATGGGGAAACCGAGGCACAGAGGCCATCACTTGTCAGAGGTCAGCCAGGGTCTGGTATCAGTCTAGAGTAAAACCAAGGTCACCTGTAGGGAGGACATGAGCTAAAGGCATATGGTGTGAAATGAGATCAAAAAACCTACTTCATGAGAAAAAGCTCCATTTCCTTCTTTATTTATTAACCCACAGCCGTGTCTTGCTCAACAGAGTCCTAGTAAGGAAAGTATTTATACACCTCCCCTCCTGATCCCTGGACTGAGATGCTCAGTCCCAACCTCATTATGACCCTAAATATGTTACCTATTACCTTTAATGGCATATCGTAGACTTCTCCACTCATACACACTCTTATTAAATGTGCTTAGCAACCTGGCAGGGAAGAAATAGAAGTGTCAGCTTCTTCAAATTAAAATAAAAAATCAATTATGCTCTTAGGGGCAGATGGAGATTAAGCTGAATACAATGTACATTTACACTATTGTGGAAGCTGAGGCCTTTATGTGCAATTACTGGCATTTCATTCTTAGTCTTCCTCCTTAATAGAGAAGGAGCCCTTAAAAGAGAAAAAGCCATCCACAAACCCGCTTCATAGTCGGCTTCAGAGAGACGCTTCCAAATGCAAAATGTTCACCTTTTTTTTTTTTTTGTCAATCCAAAAATTTACTTATATACCCCTTTAATTCTTCGCTGTTATTTTGGGGGTGTTGGTGAACGGAGGGCTGGAAGGAGGGAGGAGAAGGTGGAGATTAGTTTTCGTTGCAAGGGGAAATGTTGGCCAGAGCAGCTTGAGCACAAAACATGTCATGGATGGGCTTTCGGGCTGTCCTGGGAAAGTGCCAGGGCATTTCTGCCCACAACTGACCAGCTCATAAATCTGATTCGGTACCAAAACCATGGAAGCGCTTTGCCTGGCTTTTGTGTCCGCCGTGCAAGCAGGGCACATGGAGAGCCGGAACCGCTCAGTATTTTGCATCCTATGATACAGAATTCACTCAACGCGCAGCATCTGCTCTGATCCCCCGTCAGGGTGCTGCAGCGATGATGAGAAATGCAGACGTGAGGCACAATTTACATTCTTTAATAAGACGTGAGCTCCTGGTCATCCTTGTCAGTCGGAGGTTTTGGTCTTGTTCTACCGTTAGGGAGAGTCCTGTACGAAAGGGAAGGGAAATGGAGAAATGAGTTCTTTAGCATCACAGAGTTGGGCAGAAAAACTCCTGAAAGCTACAACTGTGCTGCTTCACATTTGAGGTCTACGTCCATTTCCCTACCACAGCCTTTCCCTGGGACTGCATGTCTGTGTGTGAGAGCTCAGCTCTTCCTGCCTCAGTTTCCCCAGCCTCCCTTCCCAACACCAGCTCGTAGGGGCTAAACAAACCAGGAGGTGTTTTCCTGCTGAGGAAAAGCCTGCAAATAATCAAAATAAATAAGGAAGCTGTTAATAAATGGTAAAAATGAGCTAGTTCTTGATATTGGAGTGGACCTCTTCCATAGTGCAGGCGTGATCAATAAGGCTCATAGCTATGAGCCTCAGTATTGAACCCCAGCGCTGTGATTTATTGGATATAACGTGTGCTTCCTTTTCATTTACTGCTAAGGTGGAGGAGCTATTGTTTAGCACTGAGACCACGCTTTCCAGGCATCCTTGAGCTGCAGCCGTGATGCATTGGCTCCAGTTAATGTTAAAGCCAGTCATTGCCCCTCTGCTGAGTAATCACAACTACGTAGCAATTTCTAGTCAACAGATAACAAAATTAAAATTTATTAAGTGAGCTGCAACGAAGGCTGTTTTTGCTTTGGGCCACTGAGTTGATGTGTAGATCCCCAGGTGCTGTGTGTGCCCCGGGCAGGGGTCTGGAGCTGCGGAGGCTGCAGGGATGCCTGGTCCTGAGACCTCCCACCTGAGAGGTGCTGATCCCTTTGCCATGGTACCCCTTGAGCTGCTGCAGGAGAAGGGGTACAGCAAGGGACCGGCTTTTCATAGAATCGTAGAATGGCTTAGGTTGGAAGGGACCTCAAAGATCATCTAGTTCCATCCCCCCTGCCCTGGGCAGGGACACCTCCCACTAGACCAGGCTGCTCAAAGCCCCATCCAGCCTGTCCTTGAACACCTCCAGAGATGGGGCAGCCACAGCTTCTCTGGGCAACCTGGGCCGGTGCCTCACCACCCTCAGAGGAAAGAATTTCTTCCTGATATCTAGTCTAAATCTCCCCTCTTCCAGTTTGAAGCCATTACTCCTTGTCCTATCACCTATTTTAACCTCTACAACCAGTGCACTCAGGGCTGCTGGTGTCAAGTAAGAGGCGCAAAGCGGTGCGAGACTATAACCTGGTGAAGGTTTTATGAATCCCAAACCAGTAATCTCACTGCTGTTCCCAGAGGAAAGTTTAAGAAGGTTGTTTAAGAAGCAAGACTTTTACTGCGAAGCGTAACGAGGGAGTTTAAATTTTGGATTAACTTCACTTACGCTAAGCTCTTCTTTAGATCATGCCTTAAACACCTGCCTTCGAAGTGGCTGGCACTCCATGGTAAATCGGATGAAAAAAGGTATCTGCAAAATGCAGCCTAAATGTGATATCCCTCTCCAGGAGATGGCACTGTGAAACTAGTCTTTCAGCTTCCAGGGAGCAACTTCTTTCTGAATTAGGGCTGACTAATAAAAAGAAGACAAAGGTATGAGTAAGTGATAGCCCTGGCCCACAGGAACATCAGCTGGCATGAAAGAAGGGCCTTACGGTGTCTTTTCCACTTGTGAAGACTGAGTATAAGGTGGGCTGAATACTGTAAGACTTGGAAGATGAAGGTTCGCTGCACGGAGGAGAGAAAATGCCGAGTGGCTTCACTATGAACCCAGGAGCAGTCCCACAGAGAGGAGATGTCTGTGGCAGAGGAACAATTCAAAGGAGCTGCACTTGGCAACAGAGATGGCCCCAGGTGATGTCTCATGGGTCTCCTCTCTGGCACCGAGCTCCTGTCAAACAGTTTCCCTTCTTCAGCTCACGCAGGTTGGATACCTCTATCCATCCCCAAATAAGTCCCCAGTGTCAGCTGCACAGCCGTGCCCCTTCTTGCAGTGAGTGCGGCTTGATGGCAGCATCCCAAAGCAGGCAAGTATCTCCCCAAAGTGGAGCTCCTAAGGATGTAAACCTGGCTGCTACCAAATAACTTCTGCCCGGTATGAGAGTGTTTATCACAGAGGGACCTTCAGAGCCTGATTTTGCCCTTTGACCTATAGAAAGGTTGTCTGAGATCCTACCATTTGCACTACCTGCAAGGCTAATGCCATTTACTCGTGTTTATGAACACGTCTAGACACTGTGTGCAGCTACAGACCTCATCTCGGGGCCGTGTCAAGCTGGTGGGATCCTCTGAGCCCTTTGGGCACCTGCCTAAATTGGGACCAGAGATGGATACCGAAATGCACATCCATCTACTAATCCTATAACGTCCCCCAGGGCATTTACCTTCCTGAGTCAGGAGAAAAAAGAGAAATTAGGAGTGTTAATGCTGTAACATTTTTGTGTGCGTACATGCCTGTGGCGCTTTGTGTAGGGGATCTTCTTACATCCCCACCTCTCCTCCGAAGACCTGAACCTGCTGAAGATGACAGCCTGGAAAATGGAAGAGGGTTTGTGTATTGATAATCTACTCCAGAGATCAGAAACTCCTGATATCTGATCTAAAGTAATGGGGCTGGCTGAATTTCACTGGGTTGGACACGTTTCTCTTGTTCATCTGTGAAAACCTGGGCTGGGAACAGTTACATCCTTTGGGGGTGATCACCCGAGGCAAGGGCAGATGGACGATCATTGCGACTTGGGTCTAAAGCTAAAACAACAACAACAAAAAACCCCCCAAAATTTCAAAGGTGAAACTTCTAATCCCAACACGAAATACAAGTTCAGATGTCACGCAGCTACCAGCAGATGTGGCATTAAACAGTATGGATAGCGGTGAAATTAATGGAGCCAAGTTGCTTTTGATCTGTTGAAGATCCATCCCTGAGAACACAGTGGCACCAAGGCTAAAACTGGAGCTAACCTCGGCGTGGCTTTTTCGCCAGGGACTAAATCCATTTATATCTTGGGATACTACGCTGGGAAAATTCAGTGTTTCTCAAAGCACTTTCTTTTTTACAGTGATGCTGTAAAAGGTAGCATTAAAAAGAAAATCTCTCTTTAAAATGAAATTATGTCCACTAAAATGTCCACTAAACTTGTTTGTATTCTCTGCTGTGAGCAAGATCCAAAGTCTTTGCTGCCAGCAGGAGCCATCATAGTCGTCTTCAGATCAGACCTAATATAAATCTGCACCTTTTCATTCATATCTGAAAGCCTTATTGTAGCAGCCACTTAGAAAAAATTCCGAGGGGATTTTCTTCCTCAGCCTTGTTTTTTTTTTTTTTTTTTTTTTTTTTTCTTTTTAATCCACCTCTTTGGACACTTTCCACAGAGCTAATTTAGATGACAGACTCTTTGGACGAGGATAATGCTTTCTTCTATATCTCTATGTCCAGGGCTAAATGCACTGTCAGTGCTTCAGAAATACTCTCTAAATAAAAATAAAAGAGGGCAGGGCAGAGAAAACCATGGCCAAGAGGGAAGAAGAAGCTCCAGAGAGGTCAGTGGAACCAAAGCTCCTGCAGAGAGCACTTAAGTTTGAATGGGAATAAAGCACAAAGGCATCTGGTGTTAATGGACAGGAGATGGAGAAACATCTGAAATGCTGGGAGAGCTGCTCTGGCTGCATCCCTGAGCTGGATGATGGGATGGTGGTGTCACCTGCCACCAGCTCTAGATAGAAATCCGCTGCCGTGAGAGGTATCTCGGTGTGACCTAATTTAGAGCAGGTTAAAAGGAGCGAGAACACAGACATTGTGTTTGCAGAGCATCTTCCTTTCAAAAGTGCGTTGAAAGTCTGAAATGTCACCGTGCTGAAAATGTCAACCCCTTCCACGATCATCTGGAGAAATGGGACTTCAACACTTTCCTGGCAGCTGTTGGGTTTTTGGTCTTATTTTGAAGTTCTGACAGTGTTCCCTTGCTGTTTTGAAATCCCATCCATCCTCAAGCCTGGAAAATATGAACTGCTCGATTTGTATGTTTTACAGGAACTCTGCTGGAACAGGAGGGGCTGAAACCATCTCCGTGACCTTTCAGAGATTGACCGTGAATGGCAAGAAAGTGGATTGTGGTGAAGAAATGCATCATCTGCGATATATTCTGAGCAACCTGATCTAGTGGGAGATGTCCCTGCCCATGGCAGGGGGGTTGGAACTAGATGATCTTTGAGGTCCCTTCCAACCCTAACAATTCTATGATTCTGTATTTGCTCTTTTCTCCAGCCTTCGTTATCTTGTCCACAAATGTATCCCAGAAAAAAAAATATTTAAAAAACCACACTTTTCTTCATCTCTGTTGCATTCCTCACTTGTCTTCTGGCACAAAACCCCTGTGGTGAGGTGATATGTCCAGGAGGCGCTGATGGAAAAGAAAGGGCAGGGGGAGAGTGGAAGAGAATGGGGATGGAGAGGCTCAGCGGTGAATCCCCAGCAAGAACCAGTGCAAAGGATGCTGGTGATTGCAATGGGACAGAGGAGAGCTGGGGCCACACGTGGGAAATCGGTGTCCCTGCAGCATTCCCCTGCTCCTGGGAGAAAGGATGCTCGCAAAATCATCTGGAAACTTCAAATCTTGGTTCAACAATGAGCAGAGAAAAGCAAGTGGAGACAAGCGATCGCATCTGAGCCTATGGGGTGAGATGCAAACTTGACAGCCCAGGTGTTGGGGGGACACATACCAGTGCTTAGGGTAAATTTCACGGGTGGAAAGGACAAAGCCCGGGACTGGTTGCTGCCCTGCGGCAACGATGCCCCTTCCCTCCGCTCTCCTCCAGACCTGTTGAATATGTGTGTGCTGTGCCAGCCCCTATCCCTGAGGATGCTCCAAAAGCATACACTTGCACCCTCAGCCCTGTCAGGGATGCGGCCCCCGCCTGCCTACAAGAAGAAGGGATTTGGGGCTCCAAAAATCCCCAGCGAGGAGCATTATGCAGCCCCTGCAAAGAGAGGAAGGGAAATTCCTGCAAAATACACCTACAGCCCCGCGGCTGAGCAAATCCCGGGAAGGGAAAGCTCCGGAGTCGGCCGGGTACCACCGGTCGGAGCATCCCGAGTAACCCCTGCTGCAGGGGGGGCTTTTATCCCCAATCCCGCCCCTGGGGATGTTTCTGGCACCGCTGGGAGCGGGAATAGTCGGCGTCGCGGGACACGGGCGATGGTGCCGGTCTTTCCAGCCCTGCATAAGGGACGGTTTTCTCGAAAGGAAAAATGAAAAAAATAACAAAAAAAAAGAACAAAAACCCCAGAAAAATCCCGCAGTGTGGCTGTACGTGCAAACACACCCCCCTCAACAAAGCACAGCCGCACACACCGCCGTTCAGCGCAATTCTGCCGTGAATCCCCTGCAACCGCTAAATAAAGAAAGAACCAAAGAAGGAAAAAAAAAAAAAAAAAAGGGCAAAAAAACCCCCACAACCCAAACCAACGAGCAAACGCCAGAAAGTTGTGCGGCTGCCTGCGCGGAGGGGTGCGCACCAGTTGATTTTGCACCTTGCCTCGTGCCTTCGTCTGCTTTCATTTTTATTTTTAATTTATTTTCTGCGAGAGGGAACAAACAGGTAACGCAGGAGCCTGGCGGTGCCGGGGGGGGGGACGCGGCGTATTTTTTTCTTTCCTTTCTTTCCCCATCTCCTTCCCTCGCCAAGTTTCTTCCCGAGACGAAATTAGGGGAAAAAAACGAAATAAAAGGTTGCGGGGAGCTGTGGGGAGGAGAAGATGGGGAGGCAGAGTCGGCGTTGTAAACTGCTTTTATGCTTATTTTAGCGCATTTTACGCGAGGCCGGCGAGACCCCGCTATCGCTGCGCGCTGCCCCGCACCGCGGAATCTCATTTCACGAGTGAATTTCAACCCTCCGCGCTGTTCTTTAGTCCCGTTTCCCCGGCTCGGGGCGCGGAGGCACCGCGGGCGCGCAGCGCGGCGGAGCCGGGGCGGTGGTGGTTGGGATGTGTATGAGATTTTTTTTTCTTTCTCTTTTTTTTTTTTTTTTTTTGAAACTGCTGAAAAAGGTCACTGAAGGAGTTGGCTGCTAAATCAGTAAAAAAAAAAAAAAAAAAAAGCCCTAAAAAGAGAGGCAGGCATGCGCACTGCGCGGATGCCATATTGGAATGAGTCTGCCGCGAGTGCGGGCGGAGGGACGGGTCGGCTCCGCGCCGCGCAGCTCCGCGCACCGCGGGGAGCTCGCCGCTGAGGCGCGGGGGAAAAAAAAAAAAAAAGGGAAAAACAGCCAGAAAAAAAAAAAAGCCAAACTTGCCCAGGTAAGGTACCGCACCCGGCAGCCTCCCCCCTAAACCCTCCCTGGCATTTCCCTTTATTTTATGTATTGGGTTTTGCACCGCTTGGGTGGAGAGAGTCGCTTTCCCCCTTCCAAGATATATTAAAAATATTTTTTAATTTTTTTTTTTTTTTTAAGTGGAGGAAGCTGGGTGTGCAATTTTTTTATTTTTTTTAATTTTTTTTCTTCCCCCCCCACCCCACCCCATTCCAAAGGGGGAAAGCCGCGGTGGAGTTGTTGGGAAGTGTTTGCGGGAGGGTGGCGGGGCAGATGCCGGTACCTGGGATGCTCCGTGGGTGCCCGGTGGGCTGGGCACGGCGGAGTTCCCACGGGCAGGGTGCGCGGTGCCCGGGCAATTAATCGCAGTATCGCATTTTAGATGTTCTCATTTCTTTCTTTCCTTTTTTTTCCCTTTTTTTTTTCTTTTTAAAGTAATGCCTATCGCTTTAGTGCTTTCCTGATAACCGCTTGTGCGAGCTCCTTTCAAATTTACTGATGCACATCTTGGAAAGAGTTATTTTGGGGCTGCGGGTGGGTTTCTTCTTTTTTTCTTCGGTGGGGGGGGGGGAAGCCGCTGCTAAAGGCGGGGAGGAAGAAAAGAAAAGAAAGCAATCAGCTGTGCCAAAATGTGCAGCCCTGATCTATACATATTTTCCCGTAGCGCTCCCGAACTGCGGTAAATGAATATTTATAAAGCTTGTCAGTTCAACATGGCGGGTTAAGGTGTCTTTAAAAACTGAAAATAAACATTTTTTTGAGAGGAGAAAAAGAGGAGAGCCGAGGTGGCACACGTTCGGTTCAACTCTCTTTTTGTTGCTCGGAGAGGTGCGCTGGTGAATTAAAGGCGAAGGGAAGGGGATGGGATCCGGTGTCCGTCCCCCCCCCCCGCCCCTCTCCTGCAGGACTCACTGGTAGGAAAAGTATGGGGCGTTTGTGTGTGCTGGGGGGAAACCAGGAGAAGGGGCATGCAGACTTCGGAGCCCGGCCGGTTTGCCTTTGAATGCTAAAATTACAGCCATGCCACGAGGAAAAAAAAAAAAAAAGAATAAAATAAAATGCCGAGAGACACAGCGGTGATTTATTTTGCATTAACAGTAGACGTGTCGTGGGATGAGATGTCCTGTTGGAGCTGTCAAGCCTTCCCTGCTCGCCTCGGCGCGGTCAGCTGGGGCTGTGGGTTGGTTGGGTGGTGTTGGGTTTTTTTTTTTTCTGTCGTTTAGCAAAAACGCTCTGAAATTGCTACGCACGGAAATTTGGGCTGCCAGACAAGCGACTTTGCGTGCCCCAAGGAGCGTCTCTTTTTGCAGAGAGACCCTAAAAAGCCCACGAGGAGGGAGGCGAATGGCAGCTTTTGCCCAGCAAGGGGACGAGAGTTTGCGAGGAGTTTGCAGGGAGCTGTTTGTGCCCTTCCCGGCTGCTTTTTTTTTGCAGATGTGTTTTCCAGGGTAGCGGAGGAGCGAGGCAGCCTCGGAGGCAGGCAAAACTTCCTTCTTCCCGTGCGGAGAGCGCTTCGTCGCTGCTGTTTCTGGGATTGTTTCGTTGTGGTTACAAGATGTTAACTTCGGAGCATCTGTGTTTCGTAGCCGTGGGAGGCGATGGGAAGCTCCGGCATCGCAGGCTGTCAGTGTCCCGGTGGGGACGGAGGAGCCAGGGAGCATCCTGGGGGGGGGGGGGGGGGGGGGGTTGGGGGGCGAGGGGGGGGGTCGGAAAGAGCTGGTCTGCCCTTGCCTGTTTCCCTGCACCTCTTGGAGATGCTCTCCACAAACCCACCGTGCTTTTATTCAGCAGGAGCGGTTGGAGATGCTGTTTGCACACCTTGTCACGCAGGCTGAGGTTTCCCCTTCCCAAAGGGCTCTGCTCCATCTTCCCACCCCATTTCCCACCCCCCCTCCTCCAGCCCCCAGACCCTGCCAGGACCAGGCTTTGCTGCTCAGGGGTGCAGCAAACTTCCATCCCAGGATACAGTGGTGCGGAGGGGGGCAGAGGCAGAGGAGAAGATGGGGGGACGGGGGGGTGGGGAGGATTGTGATCTCTCATCAAAACAGCAGAAAACAGCGGTAATTACAAGCAGAGCAGCTTGGAAGGCGGCTGATGAGCAATGGTGGGACTTGAGTGGCAAAATCCAAGAGCCGCAGTGGAGCGGTCTCAGCCTGTGGGGTTTTTTTTTTTTTTTTGTGGGGCGGGAAGGGATGGAGCCATTGCGAAATGGGAAGCTACCTCCCCCTTCCGCCCCCCTGAAGTTTGCTGCCTCTCAGACAGGGCAGTTTTTAAAATCTGATAGTGCCCCTGGTGCCCTGGGGAAGAAAATGTTGTAGCAGAGTGACCTGGTGCCTGAGCAGAGAAGCAGCTTTGGCTGGTTTTGTGCTGTGGATGTGAGGATGGAGGGGGGCTGCGAAGGTCTGTGCTGATCCTTCTGCATCTGGGCTCTCGCCCCTCTTCCCTTGCTTCACTTTATTTTTTTTTTTATTTTTTTTTTTCCCCCTTGGCCTTGGCAGGCATCCGCTTAAAAATGGGAAAAGCAGCCTAAAATGTCTCTTTCCTTGCAAACTGTGCTCTCTGATGGGGACACCTTGCTTTGTGTTGCCTGTTTTGGGCTCTGCAACGGACACCCCACCCAAGATGGGATGACACCCTGCCACCCCCCATCCACCCGAGGCCCTTTGCCCCCTCAGCCAAAAGGGGCTGTATTTATGGGACCACTTTGCTCACCCCCACCCCATCTTTGCTGCCGTTTCCCTCAGCGGGAGCCCGGAGCCCGCGCGTACCCCTCCATCGGCGCAGGTGAGGTTGCGTCAGGGTTAGCTTTGGTGGCACCAGCAAAACCTCCTCCGAGGACTTTTTTTTTTTTTCCTGCCGTGTCAGGATTTACTGCAATTTGCTTTTCCTCCCAAGAAGCCTCTAGGTACCAAAAAATTGTGATTTCCTTTGCTGGGGGCGAAGGGGGAGCAGGTGAGGCAGGTTTTCTCCCCGGGGTTGGGAGTGTTGCCTGGGTGAGCGGGGATGGAAGTGGCTTTTTTTATTCTTCTTTTCCCTCCCCAACAGATTATTTACGGAAGGGAAGAAAATACTCTCACAAGGCTAATAACTTTAGTGCTTATAAGGGATTAGGTCCTAATAACTCCTCTGATAAGATGGAGGCTCGGTGTAATCTGTTACTAAGTGAAAATCTAAAAGCCATTTAAATAGATACAGCAAAGAGCTATCAAGAGACTAGTGCATTGTAAACAACAAGGAGATACCTTTTTACTGATTTAAGGGGGTTACGTGGGGGTGGTGGGACAGTAGATGCATTATAAGCGAGACAGTATTTCATTTATGTATTAAGAAAGCATTTACAAATATTCAACAGATGTTATAAGGACGTTGCAGAGGTGAAGAGTGTTTTCGCACAGATGTAAGAACATCTGTAGAAGAGAGCATGTAGTTATATAGCTGTGATTATGAGTGATAATTGACTGGACAGACAGTTGACGCTTTAATGAAGCATTTGTTAAAAGTTTATGGTAGTGTTACTAGAAATAGTATAAACACTGCAACCGTCAACTCTTCAGACTGGGGTTCTTTTCCCCCCACCCTTGGCTTGTTCTGTGCTGAACGTGCCGCTGGCCTATGAAATAAGTACGTGTATTTTGAGTCGTCGTTTCTGGCCTTTTGCAGCCACGGGGATGTTGGCCTGATACAACGAGAGGATGGGACATTACCTTGCTGAAGGACAGGACGTGGTAGAGAAGGTGCTGGCTTGTTTCTTTAGGGACTTCTTGCTAATTCCTGTTGGTGTGGGGTAAAGAGAGGTACAGAGAGCGTCTGAGGAGGTTCTCAAGGGTGGTGGTGGTTGAAGGAGGCGGCTGGTCCCTGACCCTGTCCAAGTGACAGAGGAGTTGTGGAAAGCTCCAAAACCTGGGACAAGTAGCCAAAACTTGAAGCAGAGGAGCCAGAGGCATGTTTCTGAAGGTGCACAGAGGAAATTAATGTGGTGACCGCAGGGGCCATGTTTTAGATGACCTGAAGGCAATAGAGGTGTCAGAGGTCTTCTATTGCTAGTCAATATGGACACACACAGAGATGATCAGCTGGTGCAACAGGGTCCTCAGTGCCGAGAATGAAATGCTGCCGCTGTTGTTAATAGTGATGCTATTTGCAAATATTGGGTTTATTCTATCATTGTAATGTGCCGCTCTCAAGGAGCGTGTTTTTTTTAGGATTAGAGCAGCCAATGGTACCTTGTAAATATTTAAATCTCATCGTTTGAAAGTGTCGATCTTTGCACGGTAGTCATCTCTGATGAAACCAGTCAAATCCATCCATAGGTTTCTGCCAGAAGATTTCTCTTTACTGTGTGTTCTGTGTCTCGGGTATGACTCCTACAGTGATTAAAAATGTTTGGGTTGCAGAACAGGAGAATGCAGAAATATCAGCAAAGACTCATACACAGACACTGACATTTAAAAAAAAAAAACAAAACTTCTGAAAAAGTTTATTTTGAGATTGGCCTTTTGCAAGACCTAAACAAAGCATTCTGGAGAGGGGCGGTTTGGAAAATGTGTTCACAGTTATTCCGTTCTTATGAATCAGAAGCATTCGCTCTAAAATTAAATAGTAATAAAAAGAAAGGGGGGAAAAAAGAAACAACAACCCAAGCAGTTCTTGACAGCTGACCGAGAGATCATTTCTGAGTAGGTGTGAGGCTTAAAAAGGGGATGTGCAGAATCTGTGCTATTTTTACTCTCACTCACGATTCTCGCTTTCATGATTAATGCTGTTAACATCGCTGGGCGGTGTGTGCAAGGGAGTCCTGTTTTCTTGGGTATAGTCCTGAGACACAGTTTGAATGTAAGTTATTGGAAAGTTTTGCCTCTATTTGTTTGGCAAGGAAAATTACTTGCCGCCTCTAAAATCCAGGAGGTGACATTATCCTTGCCCCTGCAGTGTAGGACATCAGGCAAGATGACCGTGGGCTAAGGATCCTTAAAGTCTAAGGAACCATGAGTCCCTTGCCAGGACTTTTGGGTAGAAGGCAATAGCTTTCCTGGATGCATTAAAAATATCCCTTTAAGGAAAGGACAAGAAAAAATAGTATTTAACTGTTTGTTGGAAGGCGTTTTGAGCAAGGTGCAGGTGTAAGACCAGACTCAACGATGCACCATTGCGTGGGTGATAGTGGGGCTGGTTAAACCTGGATGTCGTGGAGCAGCTCACGTGTTCATCATGGCATCTCTTAGAGGCCACTTTGGAACAAAATGGAATCTAATTTGTCTTTTCTTAGGGAAGCGGGGTGGAATTGACACCACAAATATGACTTGCAGGACTCTGAATTAAAATGTCGTCTGGAATTTGGTTCTGGATGGACCTTGGCAGGAGTCTGCTGGCTGCCCTCACGTGCCCGTGGTGAAGGGAAGGGTCCTCCTCTTCCTGCTGTTGTACCAAGGGGTGGCAGGAGATGGCTGTGAGGGCTGGATTTTTTTTTGTTTTTGGCAGATCCTGCCAGTTGGTGAAGCTGCTTCTGGATGTAAAGTGCTGAGAGGGATGTACGTGTGTGTAGGACTGAGCCCAAATGCTGATCAGCTGTGCTGCTTAAATGAACCAAACGGTGCCAAGACCTAAAATGTCATTTTTCCTAAAAAGTGTTGGAATCAGATGGCAGATGTTTCCTGGATTCCGGTTTGCATCTTTTATTTTTTTTTTTTTTTTTTTTCTGGAAAACAGCTCCGACTGCTGCAAAGCACCACACCATAGAAGGCAGAACTGATTGCCCCAGGCGATGGGAGTTTTGGCTGATGAGGGACTTCTGAATTGGGCCTCAAATTAAGTCCATGAAAACAGTGTTTTGTGTTTGCCGCTGGGTGACTTCTATCTTGGCTGATCAGTCCCATTCAGGGGGTCTGACGGATTTTTTTTTTTTTGATCCACGTGGCTGGTGTTTGGCGATGATAAGCATCAACTGAGATGTTTCAGGATGATAAGCAGCTGTGCGTGTTCAAGTTATGCATCGAAAAGGCTTCCTCAGTTCGTCTCTGTTTCAAACACAGAGGCGGGAGAAGACAGGGCATTGCAGATGGTGGATATTGCTCCTGCGCTTCTTCCCTGCAGCTCTTTTGCCTGTTGCAAAGGGCATTGGGGATATTGATTCGTTCTTCTTCATGGCCCTGATTCAGATCAGAGCTTTAGAAGATGCCTAATGTTGAATGTGATGCATTCCCAAAGTAGTTGGTGTATGTTTGGTCCTTAGCATGGGCAGAAGCAAGGGCTACGAAGGTGATGAAGGGACTGGAGCATCTCTTGTACGAGGAAAGACTGAGAGTCCTGGGTCTGTTTAGCCAGGAGAAGAGAAGACTGAGAGGGGGATCTTATCAAATGCTGATCAGTATCTAAAGGGCAGGTGTGAAGAGGATGGGGCCACATTCTTTTCAGTGATGCCCAGTGACAGGACAAGGGGCAATGGGCACAAATTGGAACACAGGAAATTTTGTCTCAGCATGAGGAAGAACTTTCCTTTGAGGGTGGCAGAGCCCTGGCACAGGCTGCCCAGAGAGGTGGTGGAGTCTCCTTCTCTGGAGATCTTCCAAACCTGGTTGGATGCATTCTGGTCCAACCTGCTCTGGGTGACCCTGCTTTGGCAGGGGGTTGGACGGGATGGTCTCTGAAGGTCCCTTCCAGTCCCTGACGTTCTGTGAAGTGCTTTACCGAAGTGGGGCTACATCATGGAAGTTGCCTGTTGAGTCAGGGAGAAGGCGACAGACACCTAGTAGGTGACGGAACAGCTGGAAACGAGAAAGATTAGTACATGGAGACCTCCATCTCCCTGGCCTGGCACCTTGGGCTGACATTTATATCTACAGAAAGAGGATGTAAAATGTCAGTGCTGTGGCGGGGGGGGGGGGGGGCATTTTACAGCTGCTTGGAGTGAGCATCAGTAATGCCAATGCAGGGCAGGGGAGAGGCAGCTGCTCACCTTGCCTGGCTCTTCGTGGGGCCAGATCCTGCTGTTGGCGTCCAAATTTGGGAGCCTTCCCCGCCAGCTGACGTGGGAACCAGGGACAGGATCGTGCCATGCACATGTGCTGTGTGGGATGCTGAAGGCGTCCAGGGTTGGCAGGGACGGTGGCAGGGGTACAGGTGTGGCAGCAAAGCCGTATAACCCTTGGTTATGGAACATCCAGCTCATTTGGGAGAAGGGGAATTTAATGAAAAAGTGCTTTCAATTTTAGAGGTTTCATCTAGTCCTCAGTGAAGTCTGTGGCAGGCTTTTGCTTTAAGTCCAGCTCTGGGTCCTTATGCTATATTTACGCATAGGGCAGCTAAAAGTGGAATGTGTACCTCAGTCAGACATCTGTGTGCTTGCCTGTCATCTGTCTCTCTTTTTTTTTTTTTTTTTTTTTTTTCTTTTTCCTGCCTAATACTGCAGGGCTTTTCACTGTAAACAAGTTAGTTTCTCTAATTAGGTTTGTTTTACTTTCTGTTATCTTATCTTACTGCTATTTATCTCTGTGCGTATCCTGGACTCCGTGGTGTGCCAGGTAGGGAGGATGAGAAAATTGCTTTGCGAAACAGGTTTGTCTCTGTCCACATAAAAAGCGTGAGGCGTTAGGCACCAGTGCTAGAAGAGAGGAGAGCAAGGACCTGCTGAGTTACAGAGGACTGTCACCACCTCATATAATCCCTTCTCCACCATGTGTCTTCAGAGAAGTTTGGTTCCTGTCCTTCTTCCCTTTCAGGGTGGACAACTGGGACACTCCCCGCTCTGATGGTCCTTCTAATTTTCCATTTTTGCGTGGCTTCCCTTCAGGCTTAGTCATTTATTTTCTGTGCTGCTGCACAAAAGATACTGATGCTTGACCTCAAGAGCACAACAATCAGCCCTATTGAGCGGCTGGAGCAGGAGCGCTGGAAGGGACCTCCATGGCTTGTATAGACCATCTCTTACCCCAGGGCAGGATTAACTGTACCAAGATCTGTCTCTGTACAGATCAGCCATCCCAACCCCTCTAAAAGCTGAGTCTCTGTGCCTTTCCCACAGTCTGATCCACTTCAACAGATCCAGTATGTATTTCCTATTTTCTTTCTTGTGCCCAAATCAAGTGCCTCCTCCTGCAGTTTAAACCCAAGACTTCCCCTTCAATCCACCAAGAACATGGAAAACAGATTATACGCTTTCTCCATTCAGCTTTTTTTAATGTATTTGAATATTGTGAACATTCCTGCTTCTCCAGATTAGATGGGATTTGTTTCTTCCACCCCAGAGTACATCTGAAGTAATACAGCGCTGTTCAAAACAGTAATTTGCCCCTAATAAAATCCTGTGGGGCATTCGATATGAAGGAGAAATTGTCACTTGATATAAGTGAAAACATTTGGTGAGGGAAGCTCTCAAATAAATAATTAAAAAAAAAAAAAAAAAAAAGACAGGAATTTGGAGGAAGCGATCCTTAAAAGGTTTCCAACTGGTACTTTGTCTGAGAAGAGAGACAGGCTCTTTCTCTAGGAGGTGAAAGCTGTTCCTTGATGTGTTCAATAGCCCTTCCAAATGAGCCTCCATTTGCATTGTGTGGATGCTCAGGGGGTGTAAATATTGTGGCAGGCTGCCACTAGCAATCCTGCGTGAAGTATGGTTTTATTTAGGGACCTCTGCCTGGAGGAGCAGATTCCTTTCTCAGCCCCAGTGTTAGTCCTGTGCATCCTCCTGCTAAACGCAATGGGACGATTTGCAGCATTGGCCGTGAAGTAGCTTTTTGGGGAGCTGGAGACTGCATTTATTGCCTCGCATTGCCTGCACGCTCTTGGAGCTGGTCTCTGCGCGTTGAAAAAAGCTCACCTGCATTGCTCAAAACAAGGGATGGAGATCCAGACTTTTTGACTCGGAAGGGAACGCTGTTGACTTGGCTTGAGCTGTAAAATGGTTGTGTGTGTTGCGATTTGCAGCGTGACCGTTGAGAAGACTGTTTTCAGTGTTTACTGGGGCTGGGATCCACTGGGACATGGGTATCTCCAGGTTAGCAGGCAGTGGGGGCAACCAGAAGGGCCGCAGGAGCGCAGTGTTGGGTCAGACCCTCCTGATGAAGGTCAGAGTCCCAAAGTGGAAAGGAGATGCCATAGAGAAGAGTACTTGAAGGTGGGCAGGATATCAACTTGGTATTTTTTTTCCCCTGATTTTTGGGTGATGCCTGTTCTCGTATTGTGTCCCGTGGGTGAGAAGATGCCTTGGTGGGTCACCTGAGGAGGGGAGAGCATGATTCAAGATCAGTCTTGTGGTGGCCAACTCGTATGCTTCCTAGACCTAGTCCTAGGGGGCTGAATCCCCCTTTGCCCTGCTCCACATACGGGGCTAGTGTCGTATAGCATCCGAGAAACTCACTTCTGTTTGTTTTCTGGCAAACTTGGATGTCTAAAATCTTAAATGTAAAATCTTCACAGGTGCTGCACCAGGACAGCTACCCCCTAAGGTTTGTTCATCTCATCCGAGTTTTGGGTGTTTGACTTAAACCACACAAATCTCCCTTTGGAGATGGTTTCTCTCAGCTGCAAATTATTGACTAGGTGAGACATCCCACCTGAGACGGGCAGGATTGGTGGGCATCGTTTCTTGTAGTGCTATTTCATGGGGAGGTGCTGGAAAAACCCCAAGGTGAAGTCAACAATAGTGTCAGGACCTGGTCCTGTATCACTTGTGTCCTACCTAGGCTTTTGCTCCATCTGCTCAGGCCTAGGTGCCCTCATTTTACCTGGTGAGTATTAGGTGTCGGCTATATAATGTCCCCCACCCTTACCATTTGGCCAGGTGGGGGACATTAGCGGGGACATAAAAAAATAATGTGTTCTAGAAGTAGGATGGGAGAGGAGGTAACTGGGGTGACCATCTCATCTCTGGGATTGGGTTGAGGCAGGGCAGGTCTCAGCACAGTCCTGTCCTGCTTCCTGAGACCCTCAGCACTCATTGCTGCAGTTTCCTAATTGCTCAGGCAGGTGGATCTGGTCTCATTTTTTTCAAAATGGTTTCCTTGATCGCTTTGCAGTGGCTTTTTCACTCATGGTTCTTCAGAAGGCTTGAAGATCGTAAAGTCTACATGAGATTGGGGAAATCGGCTGAGGGGGGACCTTATCAACACTTATAAATACTTAAAGGGTGGATGTCAGGAGGATGGGGCCAGGCTCTTTTCAGTGGTGCCTGGGGACAGGACAAGAGGTAATGGGCACAAACTTGAACGTAGGAAGTTCCACCTAAACATGAGGAGGAACTTCTTTACTTTAAGGGTGGCAGAGCCCTGGCACAGGCTGCCCAGAGAGGTGGTGGAGTCTCCGTCTCTGGACACATTCCAAACCCACCTGGACGCGTTCCTGTGCAACCTGCTCTGGGTGACCCTGCTCTGGCAGGGGGTTGGACTAGATGATCTCCAGAGGTCCCTTCCAACCCTATGATTCTATGAAATCGCACGTGGTGGTGCCTGGCTTTGAGGAGACTGGGTGAAATCAGCAGATGCATTCACCAGGAAAGTCCGCTGGCAGCCCTTACTGCAGCCCTGCTGCACTCATCAAGCGGCTCCTTATTGAGAGGTGAGACCATCTCAAGTCAATGAATGTCACTGGATATTGGAGGCAGGGGCTGGATCTTTGGGAAAGCAGTGGGATTTGCACTTCTCCACCACCCAGGACTCAGCAATACATTGTCACAACTGATGCACTCTCCAAGCGGGAGGTTTCAAGGATTTAAGATCTTTTTTGCATCCTCTGTTCCAGCAGCCTGCCTTTTTTATGTCAATCCCAATTAAGAAAGCATGTATTGGAGGGAGAACGTAAGTTTTTCAGGGCTAACTCTGGGAGAGAGCCGTAGGGTGCTGGGTTTGTGTGTGTGGGTAGGGGACCTCTCCCTACAGGAGCTTGCTCCAGAGGGAGGAAAAACAGGGTGGAGTCGACAGGAGATGAGAAATACGAAATGGTGCGGGGAAGCCAAGGCCAGCGCTTCTACGAAGAGCCAATATTGATAGAGATGACAAGGCAGTGTGTTTGAGATAATTGTGTGGCTGAGACTGACAGCCGTGGGAAGAAGGAAATAAAAGAGACTTTTTTAATATTGGCTTTTTTTTTTTTCTTTTTTCTTTTTTTTTTTTTTCCTGCCTGTGAATTAAGAGTCCGGATCTGAATTAAATACCAGGGGAATGGGAGCTGCATGGGGGAAGAATCAGATCAGTCTGAACCACCGCTGTGCAGAAACAATGAACGAGGGATCTGAAACCAGGGAATATCCCCCCCCACCCCCCGCCCCGCTCTTTCAGATGCATTTTGTAATATTTGTGTCCCTGCCTGGTGTAGTGTCACCTTGAGCCACTTCTGCTGTTGTTTCCCATCCCCTGGTTTGCAGGCTGGCGATGTGGCTTGTGGTCCTTAATTTGGTTCCCAGTGGACACACATCTCTTCAGATTTACAGAGAAATGGGAATACAGCGGTGTGTGCTGCTTGTGTGATGTTGGTGATTGCAGGCCAGTCAGCATGCTACTGTTAACAGTATGGCTGGGGACTCTGTTTGAAGTGTTAATTAACAGCAATTAATAAGAAGTGAAAAATTAATACCCGATGTTAGCTTTCTTTGCTAGTTAGTTATATCAACACCAAGGCTCGGAGCTATCTGGAAGCTTATGTTTGCTTAAGAGTTTGGTCTTGTTGTCACATAGTATTGGGAAAACACTTAAATGTTCTCCTACCGTAAATGGTAAACTAGTTACTCCCAAAATAAGAAGATAATCTATAGCCTCTGACAGATCCAGTTTTCTCGGGATATGGATGCTTTTGACGTGACATTTCAAAACCAAGAAGTTGTCCGTAGCTTAAGCAAAAAAAAGACTTCCATTAAAATAGAATTAAATAAGCAAAAGTGTTGATGACATTGGTGAATCTGGCTAAGAGATTCTGCGTTGTCCCCTTTTAATTGAAGTGGGCTCAAGCCCAGCCCCAGATGTGGCCACCGGGGATGGATCCGAGCCACATGGCAAACACCTCAGGCGGATTCCTGCTGTTTTTCCCATCCGTTTTCCATTTCTGATGGGAAATTCCCCGACCCAGGGGAACGGGCCTTTCTCCTGGGTCTGGTGGCAGATTTGGGGCTTGACTGCATAAGAACCAGCAAATACCGTTGTCGTCTGATTGGACACCTTCAGGTTTTTATCAGCTCATAACTGTGTCTTATCAGCATCATAGGAGCATCACAAGATTTAACTACCAAGGAGCTTATCTTTCTTCTTGGTATTATATCGTTACCCCTGAGTTCTGTTTAAGATGATTGATTTGTCTCTGTTTCTCTCTGTTCTTTGCATTATTATTATTTTTTTTTAATAGACCAAGATTAGCTTCCATCATTGTCTGATCCTAAGCAAAAATGAAACCAGCTGAATCCACCCAAGGTTTAGCTTCTGCTGACACCTCCCGTCCTCTCACGTTTAATGAGCCTGATGTGAAAACCTGATACTTAACCAATTTATTATTAATGATATTTACGGAAGTATTCTCTACCAAAGGAGAAGTGTTTTTTTTTACTTTCAGTAGACTGATTGCTTCTAGTTTCATAGTTAATTGAAACTTAATATACACTGGGGATGAGTGATATATATGTTCTGAGGTTAGCTGCACTCAAATTACTCATAGTATATAATACACTTAATTCATTAGCAAGTCTCATGTCAACAAAGAATAAAGATGAAGTGCTGTAGTGTCCATCACGGTGGGGAAGTGATCGTTGTTATTTATGTAGTGCTCAAAGTATACTAAGCACTTTGCAAAGAGATCAACATGAATATTGCTCTGAATTCTTTTATAGTGTCCTTTTTTAAAAAAAAATATTTTTTTTTCCTTTTGTTAGCATGTCCCTTTGGGGTGGAGAACACAAATTGCTGATGAGGGTCTAACTTTGCCCAAACGACCTTCAGCTGGGAGTTGTATCACCTGCCTTGGTAATCTGCTTGTACCAGTGATGCTTTGTGAAACACCCATGGTTTTAGCATGGTTTAATTGCAGTTGCCACCATGGTTCAGTTCATGGGTATCACGCTTGCGCTTGACATGCTCCTCATCTTTTTCAGTTCCTGCTATAACTGCTCATGCACGGCCATTTCTTCCTCGCAATTTTCACTGGAACGAAAAATCTATGACAGAGCACTCTATCTCTTTCTATTTTATAACCACCATATCTGGTCTTCCTGAGTAGTAAAACTTTAACAATCTTATTACCTCCTGTTTTGACTGGCCTCTGGCAGTAAACTTTCTTCCTACTTTTAGTCATGCTTCTTGCATTTGGCGTCGGTGCTGCCAGTATAGTCCCCTCTGTCATGCAGGTCATGGAAGCATCCACTAATAAGCGGGACCAGTCCTCCACATCGTATATTCTAGACACGCGCCTTCCCTACTATCTGTCCTTGCTTCAGCATATCTTGTGTGAATAGCTGGTTCCCTCTGTGCCCGTAACCCAAGCTTAGGTTTCTCTTTTTCAGTCCTCCTTTGACACCTCATAATTCATCACCATCTCGGAGAGTTTTACGGAAAAGCTCACTTTGGAGCTCTTTTTAATCTACTCCTAATGGTGTATCTCTGGGTGTTGCTTGTCTGGTGGCTTACTGTAGCTAGAAATATAGTTCTCATTTAGTCTGGTGTCTGATTCAAGATCTACTCAGTCTCTATTCCCTTTCTCATATCACTTTTCATCTCTGCGTGTTTTTATTCCACTATGTGTTTACTATGGTCATTCCTTCTAGAAGAATCTCCTCTGCCAACATAACCCAATCTACACCTGAGTTGATGTTTGCTGCCTTGCATGGTACTAAGTGGTGCAGCTCCCTTTGGTCAGTCTTCATTGAAAAAAAATTAATATGATTGCAGCCACCACTATCTCATTAGGGTATTAATATGATTGCAGCCACCACTGTCTCATTAGGGTACCTGCATTTTGTAGGCTGAACTTTAATCTCTAGAGTTATTCCAGCCTCTCCCAAGTATTCTTCTTTCAGTGTTTCCTCTGTTTCTTTATCACAAATCTCCCCCTTTGGAAGTTTGAATATTTATGAATGAGAGATAGCTCATGCAGGGTTAGCCATTGATAAGTTGGATGTCAAGGGCTGGACTTGTTGGAGAAGGATTGAGTTGGCTGTAATTTTTTTTTTTTTTCAGGGGTTATGTTGCCTTATGGCAGCTGGACTGAACTTTTAGAGGTGCATCCTTTGTGTTGAATACTGTGGATGCTGTTGATTACCTCCTTATCTTGTCTGTTGTTATTATTGTTGTTATTACTATTTATGATATTATTGCCACTAAGGGGGAGATGTCCTTCATTGTGGTTCCTCATCCAACTCTAGCTTCACCTTGGAGGAGAGAGCAGAACTGAAGGGTTACGATCAACATGGGATAACTTGAAACCCATTAGGAAAATGGGGATGGGTTCCACCTATAGGTGTAACGAATCACTTATTGTTTCTTTTTATTTTTCGTTTAGTTTGTCCTCTAGGCGGTCCCTGCTGCAGGATGAATTAGGAAGGCAAGGACTCTTCCTCTGAGCCATGGAGACAAGGGCGTCTTTTATTACCACCATGCAAGAGACCCAGCATCTCTCCCCAGAGAAGGGTCAGAGCCCGGCCAACGGCAATGTGGAGCAGTTTGATTCAGGTGAGCTCTCCTTCACCCCCATGGGTTGTCTTCACTGGTACAGCCTTCTAGCTGATCACCGGTAGAGGTGGGGACAGCTGTGTTGCCAGGGGAGCATTGGGGATGGTTGTGCAGCTTGAAGGCCGTGTTTGAGTCTTGTGGATTGGACATGTCCCATATCATGGAGTACTGAAGTGGATCCCTAGTTGATGGGCTGGGAAGTTGGAGCTTTTTCTTTTCTGTATCTCTTCTACAGTATGTAGCAGCTCTTCAAAATTTATACAAAAAGCAATGGAAAACCTTTCCCAGGACATCGTATTGTGTTCTTTCTTTTAATTCGTCCCAAACCACGACACCCATCCTTTCTTATTTTGTTGGAGTTTCGTGGTCAAAAGAGGAAATGAACATTCAGAAATTACAGCATTCCTCCCTTGTTCTGACCCTTCACCTTCGTTTCCTTTAGAACATTTTTGAGTGCTTCAGGTGAGAGAGCCTCACAAACATTAGGCCAGCCAGCGGAGAGGTGGTTGCATGTTGTCCTTGTGCTCATGGGTATGACTGGATGCTCTGTAGTGTTCTGGGATGGGCACCTAAAGGTGAGGATTCACTTTACTAAATTTGGGCACTGTCATTGTAGATACAGAAAAATAAGTGCTAGCTTCTGGTGATTTCTGCTGAAATTAGGTGCTTTAACTTCCCATATCTAGCCTTAACAGGAGGAGACTGTACCTTAAGGTGAAGATGCATATTATGACTAGACCAAATATACTTTCTGATGCCAAAATGGGAGACCCCTCTTTATACCATCTCTTCTCTTGCACCACCTCTGCTGCCCATCACACCCTGGGCTGAGTAAATCAACTCACTAACCTGGCAGAAAGGTAATCCAGAAAAAAAGAAGTCAATAATTTTCTGCCAGCTGTGTGATTTGAACTGTGTGGAGGAAGAGGAGAGCACAAGAGCACGTGCTGGTGGGAATGGGACCTCTCCCAGTGGCACTGAGTTGTTAATTTGGCTCAGCTGTAACGTGCAACTTCATCCTTGCTCTGTGTTTGCGTGGGAGAGCTCAACTGATGAACTTGTGGAGAGCAACGCAAGGGTTCGTTCTTGCATTGTGGTACTTGTGTTGGTGCTCATGTGCTTGAATGCTTTTCCCAGACTCGCTTGCGTTTGCGTAAGAGCTATTTTTGACAAAAGGATCCTAAGATGTAAAGGGCAGATGAAAGTCTGGGGTTGCAGGTGGGTCTCCTAAAGGGATGCCTTAAATCTACTGCGGTGGAAATAGGTGTCCTTACCAGTGGTGAATCACTGATTCAACGCTCCTCAAGCGCAACAGTAGCAGCCTTGGGGTGACTGCTTTAAAGCTCTGCATGCTTTGCCTTCAGGGTCTTTTACATCTTTTCTCTCGGGTGGTGCTATCTGTGCTTCATTGGTCGGTGCTGTGCTGAAGTCGTTTGCAACGTTGTGTCTTTGGTCTGCTTTTCACCGCTTCTCCCTCAGCACTTCAGAAATTTGGCCACCCAGCCTTTAATTTCTTCACTTCTTGTAGTGACTCCGTGATTTTCTCTGATGCCACCAATTGGAAAGTTGTGATTGGTCTTTGAATCTTGGCCATGTTCACTAATGAGTTGGTTGGGGGGAAGACTCACAGCAATGTGAGACCTTCCCAGTTAAACTATGAGCCGTGGTCCTTGTCGTGACTTGGTAAGCCCAAAAAGCTTAACAGGTGAGGATGGGCTGTCTCGCACAGCCCCTTGTGCAACCATCTTCTGCAACATTTACCATGAAAATAATAAACAAGGGCACCACATTTGGCCTGCAGGTTGCCAGTGGCCACCTGGGCAACACTTAGCAAGCAAGTGCATTATGCTTGTGCAATTGAGATGGAAGTGAAGGTGGTCTTTCAAGAGGTCAGCAGGGCTAGAGAAAAGTGAGAAAGATGTCCTTTAAAAAATGCAAACTGGCTGTGTTGCACTGAAAATGTGTTTGAGATGTGGGGTAGTACCATTTGTCTTGCTGTTATGCTTATGGATTCCGCTGGGCTCTTAAACTCCGCATGTTAGGTGGGACACGGAGAGATGGAAACTTTTCTGTGCTGTGGGTTTGCTAGACCACACAAAGTTTTTGGTTTTTTTTCCATGGCGTATGCAGTGGTTCTGGTTATTTCAGGTGGCTTCAAAGGGAAATTGGACACAATTATGGAAGAAAGATGCATCGTACTGATTGCTTAGAAGCCATGTTTGTTGAAAGAAAACCGCTGAATCAGAAATAGTTGGATGACAGGAATTTACCTGGGGAGAGGGTCATACAAGGTTGTCTTCTTCTAACGGATGTCTGTTCATCCAGGAGGAGGCAAGGGATGTGCAGCCTGATCTAGTCCCCATTGGATCCATTTATATCCATGGGAGAGAGGTGCCTCGAGGATGAGATTCATTTGGCCAATGGTAGACATTGGTTTTGGAATGAGAAGAATTGGCCTGTGGTGCCTAAATTTCTTTGGGGATGTGGATCTCGGTGACTCTCCCAAGGCCATGCTGGAGCTTTGTTGTTGATCAGGTTCCCCCACTTTCCTCTCTTGGTGGTTAACTGCTAAAGCATTTCAGTTCTCTATTCACTCAAAAAGTCATGAATCTATCTATATGCTATAAACAAGATAGCTAAGCAATTTCCCACAAATACGTTCTCCTTCAGTGAAGCCTGGAAAAAATCTGTGTTTCTGGAACCACAGGTTTTGGGTCTTTTATCCCCTTTATATCCCATAGCCAAACATCCCAGGAGGCTGTTAACAACTGGAACAGTTGCATTTTTATAGTGTCAATGCATGAGAACTGTAAAGCCATTGGGAGGCTCACAGATAATGACTTGTTGATTTTATTTTCCATCCTGGGCTTGTTTATACGTCATCGTATTGTAGACTAGCCAGCCTTGACTCTTTCATTAAGAAAGAGCACTGGGGCTAAGTACCAGTAATTGGAAAGGGAGATGATATGTAAAATAGGCCTAATGCCGAATTTGTCGTCTTGCAGGGTGCTCTGTGAAATGCTGGCACCTGAGGTTTTGCGGCTCTCCAGGACTTTGTTCTTGGAGCATTGGACTTGAGGAGTGACGAACAGATCGGCTTTGTGATAACCACTTTTCAAGTGGGCACAATCTTTGTTGTCGTATATTAAGAGAGACTTTGCATTTATCTATCTGTGTTTCAATCGGGGGATCTCCAGGCAACTGAGAGAGACTGGGAAGAGGTGTCCCCTTTTCCTCGGCTGTAGGGCTTTTCTGATGGATGAGGAGATTTGTGTAGAGCCCTGTTACTGGCACGGATGGGGTTGGGTCCCTTGGGCTGGTCTCCTCCCTGGGCCATGCTGTCTCTGCTCTGGATGCCCCCCCACCGGATTTCTAGAAAGGAACAAAGTCCATTAAAAAAAAACACAACACTTTTGGAAACTTACAGTCCCTTCAAAATCCTTTGAGATAAATTGAAGCAAAATAAAACACTGATACTGTGGTAAATGAGTATACCCTGACATTATTTTTACAGACCTTGTAAAAGTAATTTCCTGATAAAGTCTGCAGATAAAACATGTTGGAGGAGTCAGACTTGTGATGTGGCGGAGGAAAATGAATTGGCAGGCTGCAGCTCTCACACTGCCTTCCCCCAGGGTCTTGAAGCCTCTCTATTTGGGTTTAGAAAGGAGAGATCCGGGTGATATTTCTTTAAACAGGTGCTGTTGTGAGTTTTGTTGGACTGCACGTGAACAAACCTGCTGGTGGGGCTGTGGGAGCAGGGGGGCCAGTGAGTCTCTCTGTGTTGGCACGTGGCAGAACAGATCATGGGGAGTAAGATTATGAAGTGCGGGAGGACTTCTTGCATCCATAACGAGGAGCTGTAATGCTGACACAATTAACGTGCTGTTGGCAAATTCTGGAGAAGATTTTGTCACCTTGGAGACGTTGCCCCCTGCAAGGGCTGGAGGTTGTGTGCTGAACTGCCTAAAAATCCCTGCTTCCACAGCTCTGTGGAGTGACTACTTCCCATAGGACTACTGAGGAAGGCTGGAGAAAGGGAGATGCTTGTCTGGACTCACCCAGCAGGTTAGAGCAAAAAGCAGTACTAAAATCTGAGAACGTACAGGGAGTGTCATGGGCTGAGGGAGATGCCTTGTGCTCTGAAGTAGAAGTATCTGAGCAGAAGAGAAGAGAACCCAGGGCTGACCTGGAAATGTCCTGTCCGTGTCAGATATCCTGAGGTGAAGATGTCCTTGGGGTTGTTGAGCAGCTCATCCCAACACCACAAATGCGGTCGGATGCAGAAGTGGGGAGCAACCAGGCAGAGGGATGCACTCCTAGCTTTTCGCCTTTTGCTTTTCATATCAGATGCTGCTGACTTTTAGTGGGTGGTTTTGCTCAGGGTAGAAAGTTGCTTAAGAATCGGAGTAATTTTAAGCCTGGGATGGATAACCGTGTCTGCCTATCTACTCATGGACTAACGTACTTTATTTTAGAGGCTCAGCTTTGAAATCTCTGGACCTGGCTCTTCTCTAAAACATTAACTCCACAGGGTTGTAGACATTAAGGCTAACAAATTTCCCTGATGATCAAAGTTGCCTGCCTGCATGATATAGATGAAGGAAACTCGTAGCAATTTTTGCACCAAGCGCTTACCTTGTGGTTAAGCTGTGACTTACCTTTTAGTCAAGAATGAGCAAACCCCTCATTTTGGGTCAAATATCTCAAACGGGGTCAGCTTCTCTGCCTGGAGCTCTTTGCAATGATTGCAAGCAAGACAACAAGGCCCGTCCCCTATTCTACATTGAATTTGTCTATTTTCAGGTTGTAATCGTGGAGGTGTGTTATTTCTTGTCTTGCTGAGTTGAAAAGTCATCCGGTAGCCACTTTGTCACGGGAGTAAATGTTGATTTACGTCTTCGTATTTAAGCAGGTTAATTGAGTTTAAGGCAAGGAGTGAGACCTTAGACTTGATGCAGCAATGTGCAAAGCATGTAACAGCGATGACAGCTCAGTGCTCCTCTCTGAACTCCCAGACAGATCTTTACCCTCCACCAGCTCTGTCTCAAAAACCCTCTTCTGATCCACTTTTTTCCCCTCACCTATGTATGTCTGGCTCCATAGGCAGCAAATAAAACCTGTATCTTCCCCTTTTAATAATGAGAGATTCCCATTGCACAACATAATTTTCTGGTCCTGAAAAGTGGAGACCTGTAGCAATGATTGCAATAAATTAACCCTGCCGTTTTCTTCATAAAACTGTCTGGGGAGGTTTCTTAATTCAGTTTGTCATGAGTCACTTTAATTACATCATGACCACGCTGATGAATGTTTGGGCAGGTAAGGGTCTTGCAGAGTTTGCCTGATAAATGCTTATTGCAAAGAGCTCATTGCTAGACTGTAAATATTTTTGCTCTGGGGATGAAACTGGGTTTGTGAGATTGCTTGGGAACAAAATGAAAACAATCAGATTTGGCTGATTTTCTGTAAGTGAAAGAAGATTTATTTTTAATTATTGCTGTGTGTGTTTCGGCGATGGTTTGAGGCCTCAGCTCTGCTCTACTGAGCGCAGTTATAAAGAAAAAAAAAAAAAAAGTAAAAACATCAAGTCCTTCACCGTGGGGAAGGATCGTGTGGGGCAGTGGTGCGGATGGGGGAGGTGTGATGCAGAGCCTGCACCTGAAATGGGTCAAGGACAAGCGCAGGGAAGAAGTTGTTAATAGTGGTCTGGTGAGGGGTGGTGGGGGGTTTGGGCAAAAGCAGCTGTAGTTTTGGGGGAAGAGGGAAGCGCGGGGGCATTGGCTGCGACTTCTGGGTGGAGGGATGCTGAGGAAGGAGGAGAAGGGTGGCAGGACTGAACCCGGGGCTCCCCAGCCCCAAGGGTTGGGGTGTTTGCTATACACTCTGCTCAGCCGACAGAAGCAATGTCTAGTATTATGGCCACTGCTGTAATTAACAGCGCTGGGTGACCCAATTTTGGGGCACGAGCAAGGCCATCGAACCCTTGTGATAGCGGGCAGGCAGCCACCTTCCTTGCAGCAAGAGAGTCATCAAATACAAAATAAAAGAGCACAAAGTGCCTGTTGCGGTATGACTGGTTTGTTCCCCCGCTGCTGTGAAAGCAGAGTCATTTCTGGTCTCCAGGTCTCAGCTGATGAAATCCCAAAGTCTGCTGAAAGCGTAATGAGAGTCGGTCAAACTAGATAAGCACAGATCTTTAAAACAAGCTTTCTGTTTTCCCTTGTGTTGGTGTTTATACTGGTTGCTATTCTCACCCTGAACTCTTCAACACAACTTTTGCCTTCTTTGGCTGTGTTTTAGGCTGCCTTTTTTTTTTTTTTTTTTTTTTTTTCTTTTCTCCTTTGACCAGATGAGGGCTCCAGCATTGAGGACGCAGACTTCAACTGGGATGAGTTCCTGGAGGAAACAGGAGCCAGCGCTGCTCCCCACACCTCCTTCAAACACGTACGTGCTTTGTCTGAGCTTTGCTGGTGTTGTGCGCGTTTCCTCTTCTGGTTTTCAGGGGGTCCCTGGAGAACTGAGGTGGGGTCTGACCATTTTGGGGAGAAATTGTCCCTCTGTGCATGCAGCAACCTGCGTAGGACTGGGCCCTAGCTGGCGTTAGGTGTTAGCTCAGAGCGCTGTGTCTATGCCACTGCCTTATCCTCTGCCTTGGGTTCAAATTTTCCATTTTTGAGGGCTTTTGCTCTCTTTTTGCTTATAATGCACTTTTTTTTTCTCTTCATCTGTTTTTTCTTCTCTGTTCATTGCTGTCCATCCCAACCTGTGGAGATTCATCTCACAAGAGTGCTGTGTTTCTCCAAAGCTGTGCTCTTAATGCAAGGTTTACTGATTAGCAGGGTCACTCAACACTATTGTCCATCATGGCCCATAGGAACCCATCTCTCAGCCTCCTGCTTGGAGATGCTGTCTCAGGAGCGTGAGAACCGAGTACTTGGCTAGGTGATGCTTTTCCTGGGTAAAAACGTGGCTCATATAGACATCCGCGGTAGTTACAGCATGGTCCGTGGTTCTGGTCCATGTTAGCACAAGTAGCATTCGAAGTCTCTGAAATTTTGACTGATGAAGAAGATCAGAGCATGCTTTGAAGAAAGGACTCTGTCTTCAGAGCCCATCACAGTCAAGGATATTGTTGTTTGGGACCAGTTTCTCCATCCACTACCATTTGTTTAACCTCTTCCATTCAGCTCCATGTGTGTGATGTCACATGGGGACATCGGACAGAAATTAAGGCGATCTTTGTCACAGTCAAGGGTGTGCATGTGTGGCCACGTTTGTAGATTTTTCCAGGACATCTTTGTCATTCAGCCACAAGGCTGTGCCATGAGAGATGTTGAGGCCTAGTGAGAAGGTGGTGTGGTGCCTTCATCTGAGTAAAGCCACGATAAGTCATGGTGGTTCTCTGTCCTCAACTGCAAATCCCATGAGGTGCTGCTCATCCTCCTACCTGACCCATTGGATGTGGATAGCAGCCAGTTCTCCTACCGGTGCTCGTCAGTTGTGCTGGCTCTTTTCCCAGCTTCACTTGGCTGGTCTGCACACTCTGGAGGATGCAGACATCTTCAGCGGGAAGAGAGTGGTTTTAGCTATGATGCTCTATGTTGCCTTACACCGAGTCTGTTTGCTGGCAGAGATGCCCTTTGGGAACAGTGCGGTTGTGCTGCAGCGAGAGTGAAGCTTCTCAAAGAACCTGTTGCTACTGTAACAGAAGTCTCTATTTGGATGACTGCATTCATGCTGTTAAACCTCCTTGGTCTCCAGGTGGTTCCTTGGCTTGTTTTGAAGGGGTAAGGAGAAGCAGCGATGGAAAGCCTCTCTGCCGTCTACATCTGAACAAATAATACGATCCTTCATCCCCTATTTTGCTTCCATTTTAAAAACAGTTGAGTATTGCAGGACAAAGGACCATAAGGAGAATTACAGGGCAATGCCACAGGTTTATTGTAGAGTTTATCCTTGGTCCAGCAGCTGTCTGGTGAGGGCATTTTGTTCCAGGTTTCTGCTTGGGGCCCTAACCCAAATACCAGATCCAAGTAAAAGTTTTATGCTTCCTGAAGCCCTTAAGGATGTCTTTAGGTGCATGGAGATGCCCACCTCACCCTGCTGTTCGTGCTCATTGTGGTGTCTTGCAGCACCTCAATCCTGGTGCTGGGAACAGGCCTTATTGACTATGCTTCACGATCTGAAACTTGATCCTCAGAAAACCCTGGGTTGGCCAGGAACCTGAAAGCCATCAGAGAAGATTATATTACCTGTTTCCCCTCTTTGTGTGATTTCCAGTTGCAAGTCCCTTGCCTCCAGAATGCCACTTTGGTCTTACGGTGAGCGCAAGGAGAAAAACTGCAAATGAACGTGTATCCTGGATTACTTATGAAGACGCTTGGCATCACAAGAGCTAGGATCCTATTTTTTGACTAAGTAATACATGTCACAGACCTTCAATCTTAGACGATCTCCAAAGGTCCCTTCCAACTTCAACTATTCTGTGGCTCCAGACATTGATGCTGATGGCAGTGCCCACACAAGTAAAGGCACATGGATTGTTGTTGAATGCAAGTAATAAATGGCTTTGTCTGGGCAGCACTTGTGTCATAAGCTGGAGTGAGATGATTGAGGGAGTACTGCTGACATCCCAGAGGAGTGCAGTGTTTTCTCTACGACTTGGCATCCTCAAGTCTGAGAAGCCCTTAGGTGGCCAAGTAGACCATATTATATTTATCTTTGTGACTAAAAGAGGCATTTTAACCTCTCATTTAAATGAGAAGTTATTCAGAGACAGTCTTAAACCAGACTTTATAATCTCTCTGGTTTCAGTAGGAGATAAGGTACTAAGAAACCTGTAAGAACTTGTCTTTAAGCATCTTGTAAGGAGTAACGGGCTACATTTTGGGTGATCTTCTGAAGACAAGGCTGTCATCGGAACTAGTGGACTGACACCAACATCCACCTCTTATTTATCAACAGCAGCTAGGGGCATCCCACTGGCCCTTGGAAGATAAGTTATGGTGTGCCTACAGCAGGCCCTAGTGTTTAACAGCAGTCCCTGCAGTGTCCTAGAAGAGATGCACTGGCATCTCCAGTGCCCTAAGGCAAGTGTCATTTCCACTTATCACTGGTGAGATAAATCACTAGATGATCTCTAGAGATCCCTTCCAACTCTGAAGTTTCTGTGAAATGGAAATGACTTCTCCATCAGATGGCAAGACAATGACCCAAACTGTTTGCGTCTTTCAGCCATGGGTCATACCTTATTTACCAGAGAACGAATTGAGGCTTGATCTGCTGGGGATATATTTAGTGGAAATGCTCTTCTTGAACTGCCTGCTACAGCATTCAGCCCTTGATGCTCGTCAAGCCTCAAGAGGTGCTTCAGTGTTGCTATATGACTAATTATACTTGGGTTTAACTCCTTGAGGTGTTTAGTACCTGCATTTCTAGCACGCATGTGTCCTGTGATTTGCCTGATGGAGCTGTGCAGTGGGAAACGCAACTTCAGTTACACCACCTTTCTCGCAGGCATTAGTGAGATTTATGATGGGACCATGTGGGACGATTGGCATGATGGGATATATGCCAATGAAGTAGGAATGGTCCTGCCTGGACAGAGTGTGGGGGAGGTGGTTGGATTAAGGAGCACAATCAACTCATGTTCTATCCCAGAGATGCTCTTTAAGGGCAGCATTATATTGCTTAGCTGGGGAGGGGGTCTCCCTGCAAAGAAGAAAAGGTAACACCATGCCTTTCTCATTTTGTAAGGTTGAAATCAGCCTTCAAAGCAGTTTCCAACCAGGGATGAAATTAGAAGTGGCCAACAAGAGCAATCCGGACACATATTGGGTGGCTACAATCATTACAACATGTGGACAACTCTTACTGCTTCGTTACTGTGGCTATGGAGATGACCGCAGGGCGGATTTCTGGTGTGACGTGATGACAGCAGATCTTCACCCCGTTGGCTGGTGTACACAGAATAACAAGGTCCTGATGCCTCCAGATGGTAAGTTCTGTGTGTTTTGTTAAGGTCATGCTCTAGTGTTGGGCTGGTGGTTAAACTCCAGACTTGCAGTCAATCTGGAATGGGTGCTCCAGATCCTCAACTGGTGTTGGGTGATGCAGTCAGGGTCAGGTCCCCACCGGTCAATGGGTGATTCAGTTTGCCAGTCGGTCTCTAGCAAAGGTGCTTTCGCTCTAGTTGGTAACAACAGAAGGCGTTTCTATAGGAAGCTGTCTCAACAAGAAAACTTACTGCTAAATTGCAAAGCTGTGATTTTCAGTCTGGGGAGAAAATTGTCCTGTTCTTACAGGAAGGAGGGATGAAATTCAGAGTGAGAATAAACTAAAATAAGCAAGATCAGTTTGGGTGTAACCAAAACCAGAAGGTGGCTGTGCACTCAAGTGTTTTTCCCTGAAAGTTTGAACCTTCCATTGACAGATTCTTGAAGCTTTTAATGCCATTGGTAGATACACACCATTAAAGGTAGCTAAATTGGGTGATCATAGGTTATGCCACGTTCTGATTATCAGCTCTTAAGTGCACAAAAGCTGAATGCAAGAACTGTAGGTTACTGAGTGGTTTGTTAATAGTACAGTTTTATCCCCAATGTTAAGAAAAACATGGTATTTTTTTGGCTGCGTACAGCAGAGGAACAGCCGTTCGTCTTTACCACTACATAGCTCCAAGCAGAGGCGTACTTGTCACTGCTACTCATACGTATTCCCGCCATATATCCCATTTGTTCTGGATCAGGGGAAGAAGAGATGAATATTTAGCCCCCAGCTTGTGTGTGTACTTAAGCAAAGTCCCATTTAGAGATTATACTGCTGAAGTTATTCTTTTACTTTCTGTTGCATGTGACCATTGAAAAAGTATGTGTAGCATGTGTGATTTCTCCTGGTGTAGGTGTCGCCTGACCTCCCACTGAAGTGAGCTGTAGGCACGGTCTTTGAATCAGAGCTGAAATGGGCTCATTCCTGCCTTTCGTGTGCTGAACTCTGAACTAAACTTGCCTTTTTGTTCCGGTCTGTGTCTTTGGAATAAATAGAAGGTTGAAGTCTTGAAGACAGGCATGGCTGCGAAATCTGTTGGCTTAGCGCTAGTAAATCAAACTGATGTGAGAAGGGTTAGATATTTTATTTTATTGGACTCTTAAACTACCTTGTATTACATGGATTATAATCAATGTTACCAGAAAGGTATACAGTGCCGTAAACTAAATCTCAAAATGCCAGGGTCAAGGGGTAAGAGATCTTATCGACTGTTGTAATAGAAAATAACGATTGTTTTATAACCGGAGGCAGCTGCTTTTCATGGAAATGTTGGAATCTGCTCTTTGGGTTGTCGCTACTTTTGTGTGAATTGTCTTGCTTGAATGACCGCAAACGTGCAGTGCGTCATACGCCCTCTCTCCTCTGGCTGGGTGATGTAACTGTATACCAGGGTCTTAAATTTGGGCAGATGCCCTGTTTTGTTCTACCCCCCTCACCCCGCTTCCCATTCTCAGTGAATTATCTCTATTGATTACGTCTCAGTATGGTTTTCAGAAAGAATAAATTAAATACGTAGGTTGTAATTTCAGAAGAGATTTAAGCGCTTAAGAGCTTGAGTCGTATTTTGGAATGTGGCATCGAAAAATGCCCAGGAGGATTTGAGCCTTCAGGACTTTTCTCCCTTGGAAAAGATGTGCTCATAAATGGCAGAGCTCCTCTGGGTGTTTGCCTGCAGGGATCAAAGGTGGGTTTTCAAAAGATCGTAGCTCCCGTTGGGACAGCACAGGGAAGAAGCCGAATTTTCAAGAGTGCCCCTTGCCTTTCCTAGGGAGAACTGAGCTCTGACCAGCTTTTAAAAGTAGCTTGTGAGCACTAAACTTACCGTATGCAGATGTCTGGAGTTTGTCCTGTGCGTAATTGCTTTGCTGATCAGTGAATATCTCTTACCGAGCCAAATTTCATTGCAGTTCTGAGAGTTTTACCTGGTGAAGCCTGCAGGATCAGACTTTGCATTGGTTATAGAGAAAGTGATGTTCTCTATGAGCTCCCGTGGAGGTTTTTTTTGCCTTTTTAGCATTGCACGCTATTTTGTGGCCAAACCTTTGGAAGAAACGAAAGCCAGCTTCAAATTGCATGGACTGTTTTCTAAGGGCCTGATTCTGCAGATTTTGATTACAATTGAGGATATCTGTTGGCGAGACCATGCAAACAATGTGGCCGGTTACCTGTCCTTTGGGTTTGATTTTAATCAGGAGCTGAAAGCTTTGGTTAAAAAGCAGATCTGCTAAGAAGGACTTGTTTAACGGGATAAATACCGGCACTGGGACAATGCTATGGTTCTGCTTACTGATCAGATCGGAACTGATCTGCGCTCGTCTTATAAATGTGATGCCAGACAAGAACGGTACTGAGCGATAGGACGAAGAATTTCATTAGGTGGGAGAAAGATGCGAAAAAATGGGCTGGTTCTGTTTAGCAAATCAATAGAGCTTGATTTAACGTTCAGCGCACACAGAGCTTTTAAGGGGCAGCTGCCAAATAATTGTTGTTTATGATCCCAATAGAAGGAAGTCATTTAATTTACAGACTGTTACATGATTATTTATTGGGTGACGTTAGTATTGCATCATGGTGCCTGCGAGTATAATGTCAAGTCATGTTATGTCCTCCCATGACATTATGGTGCAGTGGATCAGAATAGAACTGCTCGAGCCAAATACTTGAGTTTGCAATAAAATGTATTGGCTTATGAAAGGATGGTGTGAGCGCGCGCGTGCCTGCGAGCTTTGCCCTCTGCCCCCTCCTTCCCTGCAGGAAATCAAAGGAGTAAAATTGTAGTTACTTCAAGCTTTGCCATTAATTATATTTTTCTCATTACAAATCGGTGTGTAATTTGAATTGCAAACTCAACTATCCTGGCAGAATAGATCTGTTTACCATTCAAAGCAAAATGAAAATTATTTAAATTAGTTAATATAGAACTCATTTGAATGAATTGGATGTTTATTCATGAACTAGCTGAGGCAAGTGTGAAGCTGTCCTTATGGTCTGTAGCTTTGGCACTGATCAGCTGTAAAGTCACGTCCTGGGACAGAGATTTCTTTTTTTTTATTATTTTTTTTATTTTATTGCATATTAACTGTGGTGTAGACCAGTGGGTAGCTACTGCCTGATGTAGCTGAGTGCGAAATTTTCATCCTTTCTGACAAGGCCCCTCAGCAATTTTAATACATATGAGGAAGGACAACCTGCTTCAGAGTTTCTTGACAGTGGCAAGGCTGCGGTGGTATAATAGGCTTTGTTTTCTGGACTATAGGGGTGGGATGTAACATAGACTTTCCATCGGTTAGTTAAAATTTCCCCATTATCTTAGCCTACATGGAAACAGGGACAGAATTTATCCCCTCCTGTGTCTTACCCAAACACTGTTCTTGTCCTCAGCGCAGAGCTGATACGGTTGGTTTTCAACATCTTCCATCCCTTGGGATGTTTTACCCATTGAGCATTAAAAATTTAAGTCTAACTAAACTTTCCCTTACTAGCAATTTCTTTAACTGTGAAAGGAAAAGAGTTGTCTTTCCTCCTTTAGCCTGTTACTTCCATGTGCTGTTTTCCTTTGTTGATGACAGTTGGGTTGGTGAACGCATTTACCATCGGGTAGAAGAGCAGCGTGGAGAACCTGACAAGTGTAGTAGTTAAATTATGCATTGTGAACCACGCGGAGAGCAGGAACGTCTTTTGATTGACACTTGGGTGTTTTTGTGCAGATTGCAGATTTACAGCTGAGCCAACAGAGCTGAGTCTCTCCTGGCACTATCTTAATGCATTCTGGGATGCGCTAAAGACACTGGACGACAAGATTATTGTGTACACTTGTAATTGCCACGGTGGTTCTGCTTTAATGTTATTGACAGATGGAAATTCAAATAGGGCATTTCTGTGTGCAGATCCACGCGGTAAGCTTCAGTCTGCTCGCCGTGTAAACCAGGAGACGGGAGTTGTAAAGAAATACAGCAGGGAGAGAACCAGGTCTGTATTTTGACCAGTTCATTTTTACAATGAACTGGTGCAGATGAGAAAACCTCTGAACACCATCTAACCTTGGATTTGGTGATCAAGGTGGTCAGTCGTACTGCGACTATGTGTAGGGAAGCAGCCTTTACTTCTCTGTTACACCACTATAAGGAGGATTAAAGCTGAAAAGCCTGATCCTGGCATGAAGTGAGTCCCTCTCAAATGGTGCTGAGCTTCATCAAGTGAAATAAGGGCAATAAAGAGATGCACAGGCAGTGGAAGCAGGGACAGGTATCCTGGGAAGGCTATAGGGATACTGCCTGGTTGAGTAGGGATGGGGTTAGGAAGGCCAAGGCACAGCTGGAGCTGAATTTGTCAAGGGACGCAAAGAATAATAAGAAGGGCTTCTACAGGTATGTCGGCCAGAAAAGGAAAGTCAAAGAAAGTATACGTCCCCTGATGAGCAAGACTGGCAAACTGGTAACAACGGACGAGGAGAAGGCTGAGGGACTCCATGACTCTTCTGCTGCAGTCTTCACTGGCAGCCTCTCTCCCCCCACCTCTCGAGTGGATGGACCGCAAGGCAGGGGCGGGGGGAGAAAAGTCCTTCCCACTGTAAGAGAAGTTTAGGTTTGTGACCTCCGGAGGAACTTGAACATACAGAAGTCTTTGGGACCTGATGAGATGCATCCCAGAGTCCTGAGGGATTTGTCTGATGTAGTTGCCAAGCCACTCTCGATGATACTTGAAAAGTCATGGCAGTCAGGTGAAAGTCCCTCGTGACTGGAAAAAGGGAAACATTGCACCTATTTGTAAAAAGGGTAGAAAGGAGGACCCTGGGAACTACTGACCTGTCAGCATCACCTCTGTGCCTGAGAAGATCATGGAACAGATCCTCCTAGAAGCTATGCTAAAGGCACATGGAGGACAGGGAGGTGATTTGAGACAGCCAGCATGGCTTCACTGAGGACAAGTCTGCCTGACCAACCTAGTGGACTTGTATAATGGAGTGACTACATCAGTGGACAAGGGAAGAGCTACAAATGTCACCTATCTGGACTTCTGTAAGGCCTTTGGCATGGTCCACCACAGCATCCCTCTCTCTAAATTGGGGAGGTATGGATTTGATGGGTGGACTGTGTGGTGCATGAGAACTGGTTGGATGGTTGCATCCTGAGGGTAGTGCTCAATTGCTCAATGTCCAGAAGGAGATCAGTGACAAGTGGTGTCCCTCAGGGGTCTGAATTGGGACCAGTACTGTTTAATATCCTCATCAATGACATAGACAATGAGATTGAGGGCACCCTCAGTAAGTTTGTGGAGGACACCGAGCTGAGTGGTGCAGTTCACATGCCTGAGTTTACATGCCATCCAGAAGGACCTGGACAGGCTAGAGAAGTGAGCCCATGTGAACCTCATAAGGTTCAACAAGGCCAAGTGCAGGGTTCTGCACCTGGGTTGGGGCAATCCCTGGTATCAAGAAAGGCTGGGGAATGAAGGGATTGAGAGGAGCCCTGAGGAGAAGGACTTGGGGGTACTGGTGGATGAAAAGCTGGCCATGAACTGGCAATGTGCACTCACAACCCTGAAATCCTGGGTTGCCTCAAAAGCAGCGTGGCCAGCAGGGTAAGGGAGGTGACTCTGCCCCTCTACTCCACTCTGATGAGACCTCACCTGGAGTACTGCGTCCAGGTGTTGGGCCCTCAGTACAGGAAAGACATGGACATGTTGGAGCAGGTCCAGAGGAGGCCACGAAGATGATCAGAGGGCTGGAGCCCCTCTGCTGTGAGGACAGGCTGAGAGAGTTGGGGTTGTTCAGCCTGGAGAAGGGAAGGCTCTGGGGAGACCTTATAGCAGCATTCCAGTACCTAAAGGGGGCCTACAGGAAAGACAGGGACAAACGTTTTAGTAGGACCTGTTGCAACTGGACAAGGGGTAATGGCTTTAAACTAAAAGAGGGAAGATTTAGACTAGACAGAAGGAAGAAACTTTTTACAGTAAGGGTCATGCAACCCTGGCCCAGGTTGCCCAGAGAGGTGGTAGATGCCCCATCCCTGGAGGTGTTCATGGCCAGGTTGGATGGGGCTCTGAGCAACCGGATCTAGTTGAAGATGTCCCAGCTGATTGCATGTGGGTTGGACTAGATGACCCTTAAAGGTCCCTTCCAACCCAAACCATTCTATGAAATACGTCATTAAGAGGGGTGGACATAAAGCATTTTGCTTGCCCAGACTTTCTGTGAAGGTGAACATTATAATTTGGTCACTATTTGAAATAGTTTTTTGTGTTTCATTCAGGTCAGGTTAACTTTTAGCCTAGATCCAGGCCAAATTAGGGGAATTTCACTCAGATTCAAAGTGCTGGATCTGATTCTGGGCAGGGTATGGATAAAAGAGGAGGTAAAACTTGTTTTAAACCACAGCAAACCAGGTTGCCTTCAAATTAAAACTTGCTTTCTGCTTTTTTCTTTTAAACTATTGTCTGAATCTCTCCCTGAGTTTGAGGGAAGGGAGAAGTGGATCTAATTGGCCATGTCAAAACTTATGTTGTGAGGACTCACCGGATTCTGCGTAGTCAAAAGGTGGTTGGCTGTGTTGCTCAGCTGATTTGTGTGCAAGATATCAGATAGATTAATAGATAGATGGAAGAAATAAGTTAACTTTGAGCCAGGTTTTCCATTTCGTTAGTGCTCAAGTGAAATCATCGATGGATGTAGTGGTTATAACAGATGGTGGGGTTGGACTATAGCAGAAACTAGTGGGATTGAGAGAAAATGGGGCACACGGGTTGGGAACAGGAGCAGTATTGGGAGATGGTGAGACAGGAGCAAAGAGAAGACTGGGCCTTGAGCAGTCTCTTTCTGCTCGGCGTGTGGATTTGGTGACATTCAAGACTCCCTAGGTGCACAGGAAGCATTTTTGAGGGGCACAGCTTGGGGTGGTGGTGGTGATGTGGCCCATACACTTGCCTTTCAGCGTCATTCTTGGAAATCACTTGTGTCTGCAAAGCTTGTCCACAAGTTCTTCAGAAGGTGACACAGAGATAATGCTTCTGAAAATAGATGAGAGCCTCCAGAGCTTCTCTCTCAGAAAATGAGATCATGGATGTTGGTGGTTTTCTTTAACTGAAGCCAACTTTCCCCTGGTAATCTCATCCCAGAGGAAATAAAACTTAAAACTATGCCTGCAGGTTCTGTGATAATAGCGCAGGTAGAGGGATCAGATGGGCAGGGTGGGCTTCTCCTTTTATCTTTGTGAGGAGCTGGCTCGCCTCCACCGACTTATCTGAGGTGAGTTTGCTTTTCTACTGGTATAATTGAGAGCAGATCTGGCCCCAGTTTAGTTCTTTCACTGAAGGCTCACCTGAAATATTACTTCCTAAGAGCTTGAGGCTGGAGAAAATCAGTAGGCATTCACTGAGCTTACGCTGTTTTACATCAGCTAAGAGCTGGGCCCTCGAGCCAAGTAAAATGAAACTCAGAAATCTTCTTTGGCAGGTTGTACTGTCAAAGGCTGTGGATGTTTCTAAAGTAGTATGTAGATTTTTTTTTTTTTGTATCTTCTTTGCCCGATCCTTATCCTCTTATTCAGTCAAAGTTTAGACTAACCTGATGTAAATAGATTGCAGGATTTCTTTATTTTAGATACTGCAAATGGCTCCCAGTACAGTGTTTCATGTGTGCTTTTCAAGTCGACATTAGCAGACTATTAATTATGCAGGGGTGACGTTAGCATAAATAACTAGTCAGCAAATAAATGTCAATTAAATAGTCTATTAGCATAGTAGGCAGCTTTATGCATTGGCGTAGAACATTTAGCAGATTATACTTAACGAGCATATAAAAAATAGCGTTTTTTTTTCTCTTTGCTCTCCTAATGATGGCAGAGGGGAAGAGACGAAGGGAGGTAAAAATAATGCCAGCTTTGGCTCTAGAGCCGGGGGTGTTTGGGCTAAAATTTGCCCTGCAGCAGCCATGCCAGTTGACTCTGATGTCTCTTGGGAGCTGGCAGCAGCTGGAAATCGCTGGAGCATATTGTGGCTTGGCATCTCCCCGCCGGCCCCACGTAGCCCCTCGCAGACTTACTCCCAAGAAGTAAATATTTCCGTTAGAGCACCCATGGGAGTTTTTCCTTCCCTTCCTTGACGTGACTCAGTCATGGGATGTGAAAATGGGAGCCATGTGACGGCTCAGTCTGGGACGTGAAAATTCAAGAGTTAGCCCATTTCTCGTGCAGCATCAGGATAATGTTGCCTGAACGAGGAAAATGGTCTTCTCACTGCTGTGTGAAACTGCAAATCTTTTGGATTTACTGCTGGCTTTAGTTACTTTCAAAAGACTTAATATTGCCAAGTGAGGCCCTTTTGGGGTAAACTGAGTGTAACAGGCCCCCGCGTGTCTTTTGGGAATGTGAGTAATTGTTTGAGCGATTGTGTAAATGTGGCACAGCCTGGGCAGCGGGACAGGCTTCGCAAAAAGTTTGGGTTGTAGACTTTATCAAATGCAGAGTTTTCGAGCATCTCCAGGTCTGCTGGGCTGGAGGTCAACCTGTTCCATTTTGTTTTTCCTTTTAATATAATTTTTCAGGTCTGCAGGCACAGTTGCAGAGAACCTCATGGGGATGAGATGCTGGCAGGTTGTTAGGTGGACTCGGGAGTAAAAGATTTATCCTGGTGTTTCTGTTGGGGAAACTCAGACAAAGAAACACTGTGAGTGGGAAATGCGAGGTGTGCGCTGCTCTGGCTTTAGCCAGGACCGCCATGAGTGATGGAGGCTATCGAAGGGAAAAATCAATCCTTGGTTAAACAAAGGTCCTTTTGTTTCAAGTTTTTCGGGGAGTGCGGTGGAGGTGATCCTCAGAGAACGTACCTACCATGAGCTGCCCAGCCTCGGCTCTGCATTGACTTGGTGGTTTAGGTATGTGGCCATGGGCTCTCTGCTAAGGGGAAGATTTCCCCTGGGATGAAGCCTCATCAGTTGGGGTCACCTTTTGTGCTTCTCTGAGTTTTTGGTGGAACTGACTTAGAAAAGGTGTTTTTCCCCTTCACAAACCCCATAAATGTGAAGCCTATGCTTTGTTCTCATCAATATTTTCCTTTGGAAAAAAGTTGTTGTTTTTCCCCTCAAAAATGTCATGACAGTTGTTTCTGGGATTAAGTACCCAAAATGTTGTCTTGAGCTGCAGCAGTGCCTTATGGGATTCATACATGGGTGCAGATCCCTCCTTGCCCTTTAGCCTGGGTTAGACTTTCTCTGACGAGGGTCGGGTCTCTTCTTGTGGAGTCATCCTGAGATGTCTTCTCCTCGATGCCCCATGAGGTGCTGGCGAAGCCCTTGCTGAGGATCAGGCGTTTGAAAAACCAAAGCCATGCAAGATGGTTTAGGTTTACAGTAAAAAAAACAAAGCCAAACAATCCAAAGCTTGCACATGAAGTAGACTCTGTTTATTAAAAGCAAGAAAAGAACACACTTTAATCAAAACCTAATTTTCCAGTGAGAAGCCGTTTCAGCAGAAACATACCCACCAAACCTAGTTTCCAGGGACAACGACATCTGCTTATGCTGTATTTATATTTATTTATTCTCACAAACAAATGGAGAAAGGGAAACAGGAGCAGGCCTGACCAGACAGCTCGTGGTCCAGCGAGGCAGGATGCACATGGTGACTGTGGCCACCAAAACTGTGTGGGACCCTGGAGTGCACCTAAAGTACCTGCTCAGCATCCCTTTTGGGGTACTTTTTTATTGTTCAGGATTATTTGGGGAAATTAGATTTGGCCTGCACCCAGATTAGCTGTCAGTGCAACTTCTCAGAGAGTGGCAGTTTCACTAATGCAATTGTCCCTGCACGGTCTTAATGCAAACCCTGGATATTTTTGCACGCTTATGGGTGGAAAGTACTTTAATTTATCAGTGAAACCTATCCTCATTCCTGTGCTGGACTGAGCTATACAGTCAGTAAACCGAGTAAAACAATATTACATAGTTTTACAGCTAACACTGAGGAGAATATAGCACTGTTTACGCTAGTGTGTTATTAACTTGGAGCATGGGTTTAATCTGTAGGCTGGCTGACAGCCAAGGAAGGGTTCAAGAAGGGGTTTCACCGATGGAATGAGGTTTGATAATGAATGACTCGGACGTATGGATACTGAAATAAATGCATGTTCTGAGTGCTTTTCCCTTACTTGGGGATTGTTTGTCCTGACTTTTATTTCCATGGGTTGCTACCGGTGCATGGTGCCTTCCTCTGTAAATGAGTGATGTTGCCGTTCCCGTGGCAGGAACACGGTAAAGCAGCAGTGTGGTTTGCAGCACTGTAGGGGTCCCTTTTGGGTGGTAGGGGGAAGGCTGAACTATTTTAACTTCAACTAGCCTGTTATGATTAAGGAAGCAACACCTTGTGTACAAGCAACAGTGGAGCTGAGGATCAGGCTTATTGCAGTGAAAACTGAAAGCCTAATCCTTTTATAAACAGTCTGGAGGGGGATGGAGGTGGGGGAACGAAAAGCAGTGATTTTCGTGGACTTTGACAAGTTATAAATATATCCTGAGAGAAGCCAATAGTTTGGAGCTTTATGAAAGATTTAATGAATAAATATTTCATGCCCACATGGTGCTTCTTCAGTAACGTGCGCTGTCGGTAAAAAGCAATAAACAAAGAACCTCCTTCAGGGTTTGTTTGGGCTTTTAAATTAAACTAATTTAATCAACTTTTTCAGTCAAGCTTGATATTAGTTCATTTCTGTACACAGCACTGTACGTGGATCTGCTTGTTTTCTCCTGATACCTGTTCTCCTGTTTGGAAGATGCTTGAATATCAAAGAATGAGTCATTTCATCCTGCCCCTGTGGTGTGTATCTGGGTTTTCAAGGCAGAGAGCAGAGTCGGACTTTCTCCTTATCATAGAATTGTTCAGGTTGGAAGGGACCTTAAAGCTCACCTAGTTCCAACCCCCCTTCCCTGGGCAGGGACACCTCCCACCAGCCCAGGTTGCTCCAAGCCCCATCCAGCCTGGCCTTGAACACCTCCAGGGATGGGGCAGCCACGGCTTCTCTGGGCAGGCTGTTCCAGTGTCTCACCACCCTCACAGTAAAGAATTTCTTCCTAATATCCAATCTAAATCTCCCCTCTTTCAGTTTTATCCTACAGCTGGAGGAGCCATCCATCCTCTACCATCCCAGCTGTAGGTGTTATGGGTCCCCAGCTGAGGTTTTCATTATCCATCAGGGATTTTGCTTGAGAGCATTGGACATTCCTGAATGTAAGCAGGCAGGCATCTTTTGAGTTTTGGAGTTCTTCAGCACCCAGTTTCCTCCTGTGTAAAGGACCGGAACTGGCCAAAAGTGCTCTGGAGTCTGGCCCTAGGTGGGCAGTGAGGCTTGCGGGCTTCTGCACTGGTTTGCTGCACAAATTTGTGATGGGAGATTGAAATGCTCCTCTGGCTCAGGCTGTTGGCAAAGCTGTGGCTCGGATGTGCTAGTATCATTGCCTTATGGTTCACTGTCACAACAAATGGCCAGGAAGAGATCAGGATATGTATTAGCTCTGTGCTCTGTGGCTTTGTGATAGTTTAAAAAAAAAAAAAAAACAAAACAACAAACAACTCCTCAGAGACATGATTTTTCCTTGGGAACAGCAGGAGTGTAGCCAATTGATTCTTTCACAGCTGGACCATGCAAGTGAAGAGCAAATAAGACACAGTAGGGAGGTAAAAGCGAGGGTGACAGGAGGGGTAGAGCTACCTTTGGAAAGGGATGCTCAGTGAGTTGAGGATCTGCTCAAACTGGGGCACTGATTGCACCTTTGGACACAGGTGCATGGAATGGGGCATTTCTCAACTTCTTTTGCTGTGAAAAGTTCTTTTTCCACCCCCCCCCCCCCTTTTTTCTTCCCCCCCCCCCCAACCACTGATCTAAAAGCACTTATTTTTGTAGTGGCCAGCTTTGGGAACTGAAATTTATTCCTCTTGGCTGGATGGTGTGCGTCCCTATGATGTTTGTGCCACACTATGGGCAGTGACAAAAAAGAGGGGTTGTATTAGAAACTGAGTAAGCTTTGCTTGTCCAAACTCATATAAAGCTATATTTAATTTATTTCTTAGTGTTATTAGGCAACGTGTGAGATTGTGTCTGTACAGATCAAAACCCAAGCCCTTTGCCCAGCAAAAGGGTTCATCCTCGTCAAAGATTGATGGAGCAAAACTCCTTGCAGTAGTGCTGAGCTCCAATAGTTGCCTGACCCAGCCTGACGCATTGGCAGAACCTATTTCTGCTGCGGCTCCTGACCTCCTGCAAGGAAAGCACGTTTTGCTGGGACTCAAGCTCTGTTCAGGGTGCTCGAAGGGCTTAAGATGAGCAGTTGAGACCCCACGGCTTCGCCTTCTGCTGCTCGTAATTCTGGTCACAGTCGGCAGGGTAACACTGCAGCCGCTGCTGTGACTAAACCATTGGTTTTGGAGTTGACATTTAGTACAAGTTGTGCTGGAGGAACAAAGATACGGGAGGAAAGGAGTAATTGCAGCGCGAGGCAAAGACTGTGAATGAGAAGCTGCATTTCCAAGGAAACATTGCAGGAAAAGGCTGTGGGCAGGCATCAGGATTTTCTGTGAGTAGAAGTTTCCTGAGATTTCCTTGTTCTTTAGCAGCAGATGAAATGGGGTGGATTTTTGGAAGGTGCATTTGAGACCGTTTTAGGTAAAATCTTGCTTTGATGACTGTTGCAAAAACCCCTTCCTTCCATTACACAAACCAGAAAAATCCTCCTCTCAAGGCATTTAGGTGCCAAGGGATGGAAGGATGTAAATTATTTTACAGTTAAAGACCCTAGGAGGGTCCTAATAAAAATTTGGTTGAGAAGACAGTAAGTTTTAGAAGTATTGTCCCTGGGGCTCTGTGTTGAGCCACCATTTAACATCATCCAACTATTTGGTGCAAACCATGTGAATACAGAACAAAATGTATAATGGTTGAGATCTGTGGCTTGGTGAGTTGTCATTGAGGAGCAATGTCCTTGTTCAAGCAAAGACCCCTGAGCTGTGGGCCTCAGTCATGACTGTGGAGATCTCCACGCCTTGAATATCCGGCAGTGCCTGTTTTGAGTTCTTCTTCCACACTCTCACACCTTCTGGGGCACGTGCTCTGATGCTGTGGAGCTAGAAAGCCCAGAAACCATAGAAAAATGAGAAGATTGACCCTGAAAGCCTAGTAGTGGATGCAAACTGCTCTTTTTTTTTGACGTGGTCAACTTGACTGATGTCCAGCTGAGTGCGTTTTTTATAAAATGTTCTTTAAAAATAATAATCAAGAGATTGTAAGTAGCCATTGTTGGTAATTGCCTATAATTTCCCTTCCCCAGTCTCCTGTGATTTCCTCCAGAGGAGTTTTGGAATGGAAATGCTGTCTCAAGTGTAAGACTAGGCCTAGGTAGTTAATATGGTGATATAATAAGTAGAACATAATCAGACGTAAATAATCGCTATTGGAGACGTCTGTGGAGACTTAAAAAAAACCCTACTGTTCATACAGTTTTGGGTCTTTATGTCAGAGGAGGAGGTGACTTTTTGTGCGTTGCTGTAGGAGCAGGGAAGGGTCAATAGCACAGTGGACTTGATCCAGAGCATGCTGAATGCCGTACATGATGTACATGTTTCTTCAGTGGACCTTTTTTGATCAGGTTGAAGATTAAATTATGCCTATTAGAGCTGAGCAGACATGAGAGGCTTTTCTGTGCTCTTTTAGGCCAAGGACAAGCCAACGTGTCTAGTGTCATGTTTTCAGCGGAGCATTCCTTTAGATGCACCTAGGGGCACCTCAGATTTTGCTCAGGAGGAGCATGCATATAGGGAACTTGGGAAGCTGCTTGTGGCAGATGCAGGCGCCAGCATGATCCCGAGCCAGCTGTGACTTACACTTGATTTTTCCCTCATTACGCATGTTAATGTGGGCTCCCAGTCACCGTTGAAGGGGCTTGCTTCCTGAAGCAGACCATATGCTCCTGGAGCCCGTGGAGGTAGCTGTTACGCAGTGCAGAGATTTAAGTGATGCTCCTATAAAGCATTTTCCTTGTCACAATTAAAAATCAATTCCTCTCACCCATATTCCAAATTCTGGGTCAATTCTGGACTTTTTGCACGACATTGGAAAGCTCTTGCTCTGAATTCCCAAATGGTTTGTTTCTGTGTCTGGGTGCGTGTGCTCTTATTCCTATTTGATTTTGGTCACAAAAGAAAAACAAACAAACAAGCAAATAAGCTTAAGGACGTGCTGAAACCCTTCCTGATTGATGGTTCATTTTGCGTTGTGAGGCAGAGCATGTACCTCCTGCGTCTGTAGCAAGAAAAGCTTTTTCCCCACACTGTCATTGTTGGGAACAGATGAAGAAATGAGGGGAAAGTCAGCATTTTCAGGTCCTGGTGTAAAAATGCAGCTACTTCCTAAAGTGCTGGAGTTGATCTAGAAGGCGTATCCAGGGAAAACTTTGCCAAGCTCAGGAAACCATCCTGCTACATATTGTACTAAGTTTTACTGAAGAGGCCGTGCCACGATGAGTATAGAGCCTAAAGAGACAAGAAGTAAATCCTGTAATTTTCCCATATTAAGTAACTCTGGGAAGGTCACTAATGAGTCCCTGGCCATGTAAGGGATCTACACCCTGGGTATTTGACTACTGAAGCCAACTGTTCCATAGGGTCTTGCTTTGCTTTGAGCCATTCTGCTATTGTCCTTGGACTTGTCATCCTGGACATCAGGAGGTGGCTCCTATTTGGAAGCTCTTTTCCCTGTAGAACATCTACAAAATTTATTTAGAAACAAAGAAGCCAAAAAAACTTGGAGGAAACGTTGTGTGCTGAAGATGAGATTAAGAGCTCAGAAACCAGCTGAATGAACCATGGCTCTGCACTAAGATGTGGGAGCCTTCGATTTAGCATTTGGGTTCATCAGAGCATCATCACCTCCATTCAGCGCCTCCCAGAGTGATGGAGAAGTTGAAGTTTTAGAATTCAAATAAGGTTTGGAGCACTGTGGAAAAGCTGCTGGCATTTCAAATCCTGCAACACGTCGTTATTCTCATTTCAGATGATGCCTTGCATAATGTTCCACGTTGATCTCTGATTCAGATCTAAACTCTTCAAAGTTTGGGGGATGTTTTTGATCCTGGGATTTATAGTTCAAGCCCTTTTCTAGTTTCAAGTAGGAAAACACATGTTTAGCAAGCGCAAAATGAGCCTTGATGGAGTATTTCTTTGATGGTGTTGCGATGATGATTATGAATTTACATCTTGTGCATAGGATGTTAAGCACCTCATGGGGCCTGGCTGTGCTTAGACTGTACCATTAATTTTGGGAAGGATGCATGATGAATGCTCATAAGGCCCCCCCCTAGGTTCTGATTTGTGGCGCTTACGTCACGCAGCCGAGAGGCTCCGAAATGATTAAATGGGGTTCGATCATTAGAAGCTGGCAGTGCAATTCTGATTAATTACAGAACGCGCTGCAAAGTGCAAAATGAGTTTTTGCTTTTTTTATTATTTAAAAAAAAACCCCACATATGTTTCTGCTTCGTGGGGTGTCAGAAGGTGAAGTCATGGTAAATGAGGCTTGTTGGCTGTTTCCGTGATAATTTGACAGCGTGCTGGCTCGCTTGTGGGTCATGGGGATGGTTAGATTTCCAGTATCGTCTCATACTCTGGGCACGAGGAATGAGATTTGGGGAGAACCATGGGCAAATCCTTAAATTACAGGTAGTGTGTCCTGCTTTGCCACTTGTACTACACAGCACTGTTCCTCACCAACCCGAGCATTGTGGCACCAGCCTCCCACCTGAGTTCTGTCGGGGTTTTCCCCCAAGGTATCACTCTGCTTCTCATCTCTGAGATGCACCTTTGCCCTTGGGCTGGGGGTCCAGGCTGAAACTAGTGGTGGCTTGCTTTTTCTTTCAAATTGTTGCTCCTCTCTTCAAAATAAGACATGGTTTGAAACCGCAAGTCTGCGGCCATCCAGCCAGGGACGTATTTCACCTGCCTGTAGCCATAACACCTAATAATCTCAGATAAAGTGAGACTAGACGCTTAAATTTTAGATAGGTTGTGTAGGGTGAAGTGAATCTTGTAGTGTCTGTCTAAAGGCAGAAAAAGTAAAAAAAATGTGCTTTTGGCTGTTTTCTGAGGCTCATGCGTATGTGGTGAATTTGGTAACAGCAGAAAACCCTTTAACCATTAACCAAAACTTGCATCCTCTTTTTTTTTTTTAATTGATGTGTCCCACCAGAGCTAAGAAAGAGTTGTCTTAATGATTCTTCTGTAGTGTATTAAACAATACAGTGCATGCAATGAACTGCAAGCATCATCCCTACTAATTCTCATTTTTCTGTAGAAGATGGAAAATGAAAAAAAAAAAAAAAACAAAACCGAAACCCAGAATGGATTTCTTGGACATCAGGTTCCTTTATTTGTCTTCTATGTTTTGGTGCTTTTGTTCATAGTGGATATTTGCTGTAGACTGTTGGCATTGCCAGGGAAAAAAGGTAATTGTGCAGTGAACTGGTTTATGCTTTATGTAAGAACATTGTTCTGCTGCAAATTTGCTGCATTTTACAGAGCTGTCTCCAAAGAATAGCCTTCAGAAAGCGACCCCAGGATTTAGAAGTGCAAAAAGGCACTTAGTATGTGAGATAATGGGATAGGGTTTGGAGGCGTGAGGTCAGAGCCTTGGGCACAATGTTTATACTGCCATGACATCCCCTTACAGAATAGCCCATAACTTTTAGATGTTGCTATGCCACAGACTCCGTTTGGGGCTAGCCTGTGAGATCTCAAAGAGACAGGGCATAAAAGTGCCTCTGATGCCCGTTTGCAGAGGTGAGCCAAGGGGAGAGCGTTTGGCGTTTGGATCAGGATCAGGTAACCTCCAGACCTCCTTTCCTCCCCTTGCTCCACATTCTGGCATCAGAGAGATCTGGTGCAATGCAGTATTATGTGAAAGACCCCCAGACTAATTGATAACAACTATTGGCATGGTCCAGTGTGTGCCCAACGGTGGTCAGGGATACCAAGTCAGAGTACGAACTAAGCTGATGGCTACATTGCAATAGTTCTGGCTGTGTTTATTGGTGCTAAGTTGGATGGGGATTTATCCAGGAATTCCTGCATTGTGCTTTGCAGACATACCTTTTTCCTCTTTCTACGTTTCTCTTCTGGAACTAGTACACAGGGAGCATACGAAGTGCTATGCACAGGATTTACTAGGGCGATGATGGGCAAGCAGGGCACATACATCCTGTGCCCGCAAAGATGACTAAATGCTTTCTTGGTTTTCACCCAGAGGGGTTATAGTTTGGAAGCAAATAGCTGTGCAGGTACCTGCTAAGTCCAGTTTTGTGCAGGGAATCTGGTGTACGTACCTGCGTCTCATATAGGTGCGTGCATAACCCATCTCCTGCAGTCCCACCCTGAGGTCTGTAATCTGGGCTGCTTCTGAGCACTTTGGTTAAGGTGCTGATTTTGCCTGGAAGAAACAGCTCTTACAAGATCCTGTACCTGGGTCATGGCAATCCCAGGCACAAATACAGGTTGGGCAGAGAATGGCTTGAGAGCAGCCCTGAGGAGAAGGACTTTGGGGATGCTGGTGGATGAGAAGCTCGACACGAGCAGGCAATGCGCGCTTGCAGCCCAGAAAGCCAACCACATCCTGGGCTTCATCAAAGAAGTATGGCCAGCAGGTTGAGGGAGGTGATTCTGCCCCTCTACTCCACTCTGGTGAAACCTCACCTGGAGTACTGAGTCCAGCTCTGGAGCCCTCAGCAGAAGAAGGACATGGACCTGTTGGAGTGGGTCCAGCAGAGGGCCACAAAGATAATCAGAGGGCCAGAGCCCCTCTGCTATGAGGACAGGCTGAGGGAGACAGTTGGAGTTGTTCAGCCTGGAGAACAGAAGGCTCCGAGGAGACCTTATAGCAGCCGTCCAGTACCTGAAGGGGGCCTACAGGAAGGATGGGGAGGGACTCTTTATCAGGGAGTGTAATGATAGGATGAGGGGTAACAGTTTCAAACTGAAGGAGGGTAGATTTAGATTGGATATTAGAAAGAAATTCTTTACTGTGAGGGTGGTGAGGCACTGGAACAGGTTGCCCAGAGAAGCTGTGGCTGCCCCATCCCTGGAGGTGTTCAAGGCCAGGCTGGATGGGGCTTTGAGCAACCTGGTCTAGTGGGAGGTGTCCCTGCCCAGGACAGGGGGTTGGAACTAGGTGAGCTTTAAGGTCCCTTCCAACCTGAACCATTCTATGATTATTTTCTATTATCTCTATGGGATAAAAATGGATTTAGAAATTACAATCAAAATACCAGGTTCCCCCACCCCCACCTTCCCTGAATGCTCCCAAATTGCTGATTTGAACAAGGTGTTCATTAAGACTCTTGGGTCTGAAGATTGGGAGTTTGAGCTCTCATCACACATGATGCCTCTCTCCTGCTCACTGAACATGGCGCTTAATGCAGGCGGAGGAAAAAAATAATCAAGGAACGTACGTGGAGGCTCAGGGTTAAGTGGCGAGAACCGTGGAGTTTGGATGCTCATTTTCACAGTGAGCCGCCACCCTAATGGACATTGATACTAATGATGGAGGAACCCCTGTGGTTATATGGTTTGTTCAGAGCTTTCAAACGCTGGGCATTGCCTGGCTTTCTGAAATACCTTCCAGGAAATCTCTACCTGCGTGGGTACACGTCTGAGGCCATTTAAGGCAGACATTCGTGCTTCATTTCTAATACTGTTGTTGATAACAATGAGATTTAGTTACCTCGTACCCAGAATTGAATTGGGCAGGGAGCAATGCTATTGCTACATGTAAAGAGTGTGCAGGCTTACAGTCATACGGTCTTAGGTAAGAAATTTTGGAGAAGTAGAAATTTTCGCTTGCTCTCGGTGAGACACCGTGACCTTTGTAGTGATGCATCACGTTTCCTCCTAATTTATCGCATAGGTAGCCAAGAATAAAGTCATCCCTTTTTTACACTTTTTACAGTCATCCCATTCTTTGCATTGGATGCTATAGCAAAATCAGAATAATCAGCTTTCATTCACGCCTGCAGATAGAAGAGAACAGATAACTGACCCACGTGAAAATGTTTGTGTCTGGAGGATCCTTGGCGTTCCCGAGTAAGCTGCCAGGTGGCTGCTTGTCCCGGTTTGGGTCAGGGTAATGGGGTGTTTCTGTTGTTTGGTGACTAGTCTGGATGGCAAGATTTCAGAATTGTGCTCCAGGTGAAATTAACGTTAAAAAAAAAAAAAAAAGTAGGGTTATGCATGGTAAATGCTTTGAAAAGTTGAATGCGTCATCCTTGAATGCCACTCTGTCGAGGGTGGATGGCTGCAGGTGGCTTGCAGCTCTGTTGAGAGACGAGGCGAATGAATTGGTTGCACCCCCCCATGAGGCCGAGGGTTGGGACGAGATGAGCTTCCCTCACATCTCACCATCTCCCACTTGTGTCTTGCTATCCCTCCTCCCCAGTTCCACTGCTCCTGAGGGAAAGTGGTGCCGCATCTCGGTGGTCCCT